>NC_136527.1:13628842-13636342 GCF_053919585.1 Euprymna scolopes | reverse complement strand
GGCCAAAATCGGTTAAGATCAATGGAAGTGGTAAAATATTTTCTCTCTAATAAATTCCTCCTCCCCCTGCCACCACTTAACACCGTTTGGGGATCGTTCACAAGGAACAGTTGAGAAGAGAACACCGGTTTGGCTTCGTAGTTCTTCCATGTGAAGTTATTTAAAATCACTAAACTAAGCTGCAGTGCTCTGTGGCGTAGTGGTTAGCGTGCTGGACAATTCACATTATATTTTCACGTTCGCGCCGACCTACCGTAGTGGTTTTTTTTTTTTTTTTTTTTTCCTAAACAACTGGAATGGACTTTTCTTGGTGGCCAAACTGTTAACGTTGCAGATGTTTTCTTTTTTTTTTTTCACACTTTATTTTCCTACTTTTACTCATAAAACTCCCCCCCCCCGTCCCGGAAACAAACACTCGGGCAACGCCGGGTAACCCCGCTAGTATATATATATATATAATGTATAATATATATATAGAATATGTATATAATATATATAATATATATATATAATATATATATAATATCTATCTATCTATCTATCTATCTATCTATCTATCTATATATATATATATATATATATATATATACATATATATATATATATTGATTTAAAGGTTATGAGGGTTTTTTGAAACATGAAAAACGATATTACTTTTTGTATTTAATATTTTTATTGCCATTTTATTTATATTTCAAGCTGACCCCCGCTCTTGGTCACAAAAGTATCGAATATATATATATATATATATATATATATATATATATATATATATATATATATACTTATTCATTGTTAAATAAACATGTTTACATCCCGCTGCTACAAACAGCCATTTGTTTCAATCAAACAACAGATATCATCAGGTAGCGACTTGACTATTCAAATGTTCAATGAATAATGGATTTTTTTAGGTAGGAACTCTTTAAAGGTTGGAGTTAAAAAACCTTAAAACACAGAACTTTAATTATTAGATGTAAAGAGGGAGGGGAAATCTAAAGAAACCTAATAAAAAATAATGGAGAGAGAATGATGAGGAAGAGAAAAAAGAAATAGAGAAAAAAATATATAGAGAGAAAAAACTAAAGAAAAAACCAATATAAAGGGTTATTATAAAAAGCAAGGGCTAGAAGAAAAAAAAAGAGAGACTGATGAGAGATAGTTAAAGAGAGAAAGAGTGAAAGTAAGAATTAATAGGAAGGGAAGTTTAGAAAGTTAAGAGAATAGAGAAAAAGAGAAAAAGAATTGCGTGTCACCTAATTTATGGACAATTATACATTACAATGACAAGACGCGTTATTACAACAACACAAACAAAAAACACAATCTTAGCGTTAAAAGCGTACATGTCAAAAGTGACAGCGAATGTAAGCAACCAACATATTTATCATCTCACATACGTCCACGAGTAATATCAACGCAGTTTAAACATACGTCTACCATTAATAAGCTCTTTATACTCAATAATTTTTTTAAATATTGTTTTATCATTATTTTTATATATTTATTTAAATAAACCGTGAAAACTTTAAATTTATATTACTATTTTTTTCTTAACGTTTGTATATATAAAAATAAAAGAATGTATCCTAAATTTTTTAGTCAAAATGATTTCTACAAGATTAATCTTTAATAAATTAATTAAAAATAAATATTTCACCAAAACAATTAATCGTATATGAATTAATTGAAAATAAATACTTTACTTAAAAAATACTGTTTAAAAAATTAATTCAAAATAAATATTTAAACAAAACAATTAATCTTTAATAAATTAATTCAAAATAAATATTTTACTAAAACAATTACTATTTAATGAATTAACTGAACATAAATATTTTACTAAAAAAATTAATCTTATATAAATTAATTGAAAATACATATTTTACTAAATAAATTAATCTTTAATAAATTAATTGAAAACAAATATTTCACTAAAACTATTAATCTTTAATAAATTAATTGAAAATACATATTTCACCAAAACAATTAATCTTTAATAAATTAATTGAAAACAAATATTTCACTAAAACCATTAATCTTATATAAATTAATTGAAAATAAATATTTTACTCAAACAATTACTATTTAATAAATTAATTCAAAATAAATATTTTACGAAAACAATTAATCTTATATAAATTAATTGAAAATAAATATTTTACTTCAAAAATTACTCTTTAATAAATTAATTCAAAATAAATATTTTACTAAAACAATTAATCTTATATAGATTAATTGAAAATAAATATTTTACTTCAAAAATTACTCTTTAATAAATTAATTGGAAATAAATATTTTACTAAAACAATTCATCTTTAAAAAAATAATTGAAAATAAATATTATTCTAAAACAATTAATCTTTAATAAATTACTTGAAAATAAATATTTTACTTAAACAATTAATCTTTAATAAATTAATTCAAAATAAATATTTTACTAAAACAATTACTCTTTAATAAATTAATTGAAAATAAATGTTTTACTAAAACAATTTAACTTCAATAAATTAATTGAAAATAAATATTTTACTAAAACAATTTATCTTTAATGAATTAATTGAAAATAAACATTTTACTAAAACAATTACTCTTTAATAAATTAATTGAAAATAAATATTTTACTAAAACAATTCATCTTTAAAAAAAGAATTGAAAATAAATATTATTCTAAAACAATTAATCTTTAATAAATTACTTGAAAATGAATATTTTACTAAAACAATTGCTCTTTAATAAATTAATTCAAAATAAATATTTTACTAAAACAATTAATCTTTAATAAATTAATTGAAAATAAACATTTTACTAAAACAATTAATCTTCAATAAATTAATTGAAAAAGAAGGGAGGCAATTCAAACTCTTTTCTCCAGGCTAGCAACCGGCCACAGAGCTCTGTTGTCATGGAAATCGAAGCGCTTCTCATCCGTAAGCAAACTATTCCGAACAGAATCGTAAACAAGTTATTTCAGGATCCTTTTGTTTGTCTGGTTCAGGCTAGCATATATTTATCGTTCAACTAGCTGGCAGCCTGGCGTTGCCCGATCGTAAAATCTTAATATTTATACGATATTATGTTTGTTATTTTTTTGTCCCGCTTATATATTTTTGTTCCGAGTTACTGCTTTCTTGTAATAAATAATTTTACTAAGAATTCTTCTTAAGTTGCGGTTTCGATTATAGGTGAAGGAACTCGACTTATATATATATATATATATATATATATATATATATATATATATATATATATATATATATTGTGTATATTTGTGCAGCATTTTCTCATTTAGACAAATATTATTGAATAGCACGGAATTATTCTGTTTTACAATTTTCCTTTTTATCTTCTCCAATCTCCGAATAGTCCTTTTTGTGTTCTCGAAATTGTATATGTTGGATCCATAATCGCGAGCGCTTTCGACAGAAGTACTTCTATCAACCTCAGGCATATTGTAGAAATAAATGTAGGGATTGTTTTTTAATTTACTTATATATACATTTTTTCCTAGTCACGTGGTAATTTGTTACAAGTTAGGTGGGCGGACTTTTTTCTTTGTCTTTTTTTTTTTACATATATCAAACACATTTATATATACAAACACATATATACATATTCAAAAATATATCCCAAACATTTCAAAACGTTCCGGCTGCACTCATAATTAATATTATTTATTTGAGGCTTCTTTGTTTTAATGTACAATGCTTCGAGCATTCTTAGCCTATTTACATTTCTCTCACTCTGCAATACTCTTGTATTTTCTACCATAATTCTTCGAAATTCCGAATGGTGGCAGCCATGTCCCTTCAAATGTTGTGATATGGAGCTAGAGTCAGAGAGGTGGAGAGTCAATCTTCGCGACAATGTGTTAATTGTTGAACCAACGTAGCTACTAATATTGGAGATACACTCTTCTATTGGGCAGCTAAATTTTTAAACTACATTGGTATTTTCCAACAGGTCATTTGTTTGCGAAATGTTTTTTTTTCTAACACATTGTCGCGAAGATTGACTCGCCACCTCTGACTCTAGCTCCATATCACAACATTTGAAGGGACATGGCTGCGAGAGAGAGAGAGAGAGAGAGAGAGAGAGAGAGAGAGAGAGAGAGAGAGAGAGAGAGAAAACATTATTTTTAGAATTTAAGTAAATATCTATTACAACGCCATATGATCCTGGTCGATTGTTATTAGTTTTATTTTTTAAATATTATGGCGAAGAATATATTCAGAAAAGAATGTTTTAATAGAAAGGAACGTTAGAAAACAAGATTCGCCCATGGGGGAATTTTAGCTCACACAGAATTCTTAGATAAAGAAAACACAGAAAATTTGCAGTTTGATCATGTGGGTGGCGATGTAATTAGATGGAGAAAGAATTTAGATGACACGTAGGTTTTAGTTGAGGGACGACACAGTTGAGATTGAGGTTTGCTAACGGCAGGATCGAAAGAGATTTCCCAGCGTCCGGGAGCCAGGGTACGTGAGATTACCGAGGTGTAGCTGCCGTAAACTCTAAGCGTGAAATAAACGTGTGTACATAAAAGAGATAGTTCGTGTTTCGATATCTTCCAAAACGAAACGAAGCAATCCGAGCAACATGTCAGAACCATGAAAGAGAGAGAGAGAGAGAGAGAGAGAGAGAGAGAGAGAGAGAGAGAGAGAGAGAGTGGAGGAAACGTAAAAGAAAAAGAAATGAAGAATGTTGCAAGCCTATCTTTGTTTTATCGTTATTTCCATCGCAAGTGCTCGTCTGAACTCCAATCTCTGGCCCCCCTTGCCAATCTTTCACGGAAAACACCCGTCTAGCTGAATCCACTGTCAAAAATTTTCCCCACTCTTTATCTATGCCTAAATCAAAACGTAGATTCCATGAACAAAGTTTCTTTCTTAGAACAGCGCGCCTGTGGAACTCTGTTCCGTCTGCCTGCTTCTCACCTGACTACAACCTGGATGTCTTCAAGTCCAACGTAAACAAATTCCTAATGAACCGCCCGCTTAAGTAAACACTTCATTAAATCTCCACACTAACGTAATGTACTTGCAATAACCCTTATCCATGAGTGGTTTCCGGGCCTTGATAAGTGGTGACCACCTTGTAAAAAGAAATGAAGAAGGTATGTGTTTCCGTATGTCAACCCCAGAAATGCTTATTCGTCACTCACTTTATGTTAATTGTCCCATTGTTGAACTGTTGGTAAATGTCTTAAAACCAACACACAACGAACATTTCTAGACGATCATATTTATCAATATGTAATCGGCATTGCTTTTATATTTTATATTAAAGATATAATTTTAAAATTATTTTTGGGTGATGGGGGTATTCTTCTGATTATTTTAACATTTGTTGACAAAAAATAATTTGTAATTTTTCTTGAACATTTTTTTCTGTACTTTCACCTAACAATTTACGGTTTTTATAAAAAGTATTCATCTTTTCTAATAAATAAAAACAACTTCTGTTTACAAAATCCCGAAAAAAACTTTACTGCCAAAAAAAAAAAAACAAGGCGTAAGTTTCCTTGCAAAAAAAAAGTGCTTTCACCTAATGATATATGGTAAAAAAAAGAACATTTTTTGTGGGGGGAAAAACGTAAAAAAAAATGAAGAAGGTATGTGTTCCCGTTTGTTAATGTAACACCCAGAAATGGTTACGTTGTCAAATTGTTTTCTTAAAAAAAACAAAAAACAAGACGTAAGTTTCCTTGCAAAAAAAAGTGTACTTTCACCTAATAATATACGGTAAAAAAAATTCATTTTTTTTGTGGGGGAAAAAACGTCAAAAAAAATGAAGAAGGTATGTGTTCCTGTTTGTTAATGTAACCCCCAGAAATGGCTACGTTGTCAAATTGTTGGAGTTTTGCTGAATGTCTTAAACCAAACACACGACGAACATATAAATCAATATGTAACCGCATACATTATAATACACGTACACACACATACACACACATACACACACAAAGTCACACGTTATATAGAACCCTATATAACACTATTAGCAGGAAGACCCGACGTTGCCTGGGATTGATTGAGGATCAACAATTTCACACTTACATATTTTTATTGTCATCGAAATCCAATTACACTGTAGAGAAATTGTTGTTAATTTTCTAGATTTATTTTAATATATAATGGCTTTAATTAAGGTTTAAAATTCAAAAGTCAAGCATCATGCTTCAGTCGTGCTCTAAACAGAAACATTTATTTTAAACGCGCCCCTGTCATATAAATAAACCTAATGTTGATTTTATATGCCGGACGTAAAACGCACTTGTGATGTTAATATATATACAGAATCTCTTTGAAATCTTCAGTGGTAACTTTTTTGTCGAGAGGATCACTATGCTACGTTGGATTAATTCTGTAATGAATCGACTAAGGGAGATAACTCCTAATTTACTAAATTCGGGTTTGTATTACTGTACACATAGATTCGAAAAAGTTGTCAAAAATAAATATATAACAAATAAATGTTATCAAAGGCAAGATAAGTTACTTTTTAACCAAACTGGATATATTTTTCGTGTTTTTAATCAATGCAACATGTTTATTCAGCTCGAAAACCATACAGTGTTTACCGATGTATTGCAAAATTCAAAATGGCGTCCGACTCTCTTTAACACGGTAAGTTGTGGAAAAGGTGTTATAAATAAAAAGCTAGACAAAATACTATTAAAACCCCGCCGAATATATGTTAACCTATGTCACAGTAACATATATTGAGCGGGTTTTTAATAGTATTTTGTCTAGTTTTTTATTTATAATACATTTTCCACAACTTACCGTGTTAGAGAGAGAGTCAGGCGCCATCTTGAATTTTTCAATAAATCGGTAAACACTGTATGGTTTTCGAGCTGAATAAACACGTTACATTGAATAAAAACACAAAAATATATTCAGTTTGGTAGAAAAGTAACTTATCTTGCCTTTGATAACATTTATTTGTTATATATTTGTTCTTTGACAACTTTTTCGAATCTATGTGTACAGTAATACAAACCCAAAATTTTTTAAACATAATAACACTATTTTCAGTGTGGAATGATACAATTATCGCCCTAGCAAAAATGACATTTGCCAACATCCTCAAAATGCATCGCTGGTTTGCCACGAACAACAGGGAGGTGTCCAGGGGGATGAAAACAGTCTCCGGCCACGGTTATGGTTTTTGGTGTGGTTAGAATAACATAATGCCTCCTCACATCTTGTCGGCTTGAAAGTCAACACTAAAGTATACCTGAATGTGGTGATCCCCTGGTGCAATCAGGTAGCTTCTGACAGATCCTGGGTGTGGCAGCAGGACTCGGCGCCAGCCCACAAGTCCAAAGAGACCCAGGTCTAGCTTCAAAAAGCGTGTTACGACTTTGTACCCTTCCCTCACTGGCTTCCTACTGCCCCGACTTGAACCCGCTGGACTACTTTGTTTGGTCATATGTTGAGAACATCACCAACCTGACTTCCCACAACACCAAAACCAGCCTGATCGCCGCCA
>NC_136527.1:13473842-13623842 GCF_053919585.1 Euprymna scolopes | reverse complement strand
TTGTCTTTCTTTTTTCTCTTGTTTCTTTCTTCCTTCCCGGTCTTTTTTTTCTTTCCTCTCATTTTTTGCAACATCTTTTTTCGTTTTTATTCCTTTTTTTCTTCCTTTTAAAAATTTTTCTTTTGTATTCTGTTTTTCTTTTCTTTTTTTTCCTAAATTATTCTTATCCTTTTTTTCTTCTTGTTTTTTCGTTTTTTTGTATTCTTTTTTCTGTTGCTTTTTTCTTAATATATAAATTTTATATATTCTTATTCTTTTTTTTTGTTTTTTATTTTTCTTTTGTATTTTTTTTGTTTTGTTTTTTTTTCTTATTATTATTATCCTTTTTTTGCTCCTTTTTTTTAATCTTTTTTTACATTTTTCTTTTGTGTTCTTTCTTCCTTATGCCTTTTCCTTCCTAATTTATTCTTCTTTCTTCTCCATTTCTTCTTTTTCATTTTTCTTTTGTATTTTTTTCTTTTGTTTATTTCTTTTTAATTTATTATTATCCCTTTTTTCTGCTCCTTTTTTCATCTTTTTCCATTTTTCTTTTATATTAATTTCTTTCTTTTGCCTTTTTCTTCCTTTCTTTTAGCTTTCTTTTCCTTTCTTCCTAATTCATTCTTATCATTTTTTCTTCTTGTTTTTTTCGTCTTTCTCCATTTTTTTGTATACTTTTTATCTTTTGTTTTTTCTTCTTTTTTCTCCATTTCTTCTTTTTTCACTTTTCTTTTGTGTGCTTTTTTTTTCTTTTGTTTTTTATCTAATATATTCTTAATCTTTTTTTCTTGTTTTTTTTTCTTCTTTTTTCATTTTTCTTTTGTGTTCTTTTTTGTTTTCTTTTTTTTTCTTCATAACTCATTCTCATCATTTTTTCTTCTCCTTTTTCCTTCTTCATTTTTCTTTTCTATTCTTTTTTTCTTTTGCTTTTTTCTTCCTAATTTATTCTTATCCTTCTTTCTTCTCCATTTTTGTTTTTTCATTTTTCTTTTCTATTCTTTTTTTGTTCTCCTTTTTTCTAATTTATTCTTAATCTTTTTTCTAGTTTTTTCTTCTTTATCATTTTTCTTTTGTGTTCTTTTTTCTTTTGTTTTTTCTAATTTATTCTTAATCTTTTTTTCTTCTTTATCATTTTCTTTTTGTGTCATTTTTTTTCTTTTGTTTTTACCTAATATATTCTTAATCTTTTTTTCTTGTTTTTTTATTCTTTTTTCATTTTTCTTTTGTGTTCTTTTTTGTTTTCTTTTTTTTCTTCATAATTCATTATTATCATTTTTTCTTCTCCTTTTTTCTTCTTCATTCATTTTTCTTTTGCATTCTTTTTTTCTCTTGATTTTTTCTTCCTAATTCTTATCCTTCTTTCTTCTCCATTTTTCTTCTTTTTTCATTTTTCTTTTCTATTCTTTTTTTGTTCTCTTTTTTTTCTAATTTATTCTTAATCTTTTTTTTCTTGTTTTTTTTCTTCTTTTTCATTTTTCTTTTGCGTCCTTTTTTTAGTTTTTTTCTTCATAATTCATTCTTACTAATTTTTTCCTTTTTTCTTCTTCATTCATTCATTAATTCATTCTTATAATTTTTCTTCTCCTTTTTCTTTCTTCATTCATTTTTCCTTTGTATTCTTTTTTCTCTTGATTTTTTCTTCCTAATTTATTCTTATACTTCTTTCTTCTCAATTTTTCTTCTTTTTTCATTTTTCTTTTGTATTTTTTTTGCTTTTTTCTTATTTATTCTTAATCTTTTTTTCTTCTTTATCATTTTTCTTTTGTGTCATTTTTTCTTTTGTTTTTTTTCTAATTTATTCTTTTTTCTTGTTTTTTTTTTGTGTTCTGTTTTAGTTTTCTTTTTTTTCTTCCTAATTCATTCTTACTATTTTTCCTTCTCCTTTTTTCTTCTTCATTTATTTTTCCTTTGTATTCTTTTTTTCTTTTGCTTTTTTCTTCCTAATAATTCATAATTCATTATTATCATTTTTTCTTCTCCTTTTTTCTTCTTCATTCATTTTTCTTTTGCATTCTTTTTTTCTCTTGATTTTTTCTTCCTAATTCTTATCCTCCTTTCTTCTCCATTTTCCTTCTTTTTTTCATTTTTCTTTTCTATTCTTTTTTGTTCTCATTTTTCTTCTATTTTTTTCCAATATTTTCTTCTTACTTCGCCAGTATCCTTCATATATTTCTTTTTTTTTGTTGCTCATCTTCATATTTTAATTAAAAAATATTTTCTATTCTTCTTTTTTTGGTTACATATGTTTCGTATGTTAATCGATTCCATTATAACTGCAGTCTTTTCCATCCCATTTTAAGCACTCCCCAGTTTACCTTTTCTGTTTCTTATTTTCGTTATCAACATTCTTTTTTGTACACTCCTTCCACGTCTTCCCTTCCCTGTCTCGTATTATTTCCTTAATTGTGTGGGCCCTTCTGGCAAACCGCCTTAGCTTAGAATTAACAATCAAAACGAGCCGACATGAAAAAACGAGATATCGCTTCCTTATACCAACTGATGAACACCCTTCTAAAAAAAATACAAACGAAAGATATTCATTAAAAAAAAAAGATGGTGGCCATATTGGATTTTGTTTTTGTTTACAGCAAAGGTTATTCAGTAAAACGGGTGCGTTGGGAACATTTTAATAGAGAATGGATATTTATCAAACTAATACTCTCTCTCTCTATGTATATAAATATATATATAAATATATATATATATGTATTTTATTTTTTATTACCGTTTTATTTGTTTACGATCCAACAGCCTCGTCAGACCTTACATTTCTGTATGGTCTGACGAGGCTGTTGGATCGTAAACATGGTCCAACATCCGAAACATATGTAACCAAACAGACAAAACGGTAATAAAAAATAAAACACATATTTGCTCTGCAATAGTATTGAGCACTCTCTTCAGGTTTTTACTAATTATCAGTTTTACCATATATATATATATATATATATTTGTAGTCATCGATATATAGTCCTGTTTCGTTGTATCACAACTCATCAGTGCCGCTAGACTAACATCTCTCCCAAGCCAAGGATTGAACCTAGAACCGTCGTGTTGACAGTCGGCAGTTCTCTCCACTCGACTATGGAATCGACGCCCGTAAATAACTCGTCGGAAAGTCTATTTAAATAGATACCCGACACCACTTTTATAGTGCTCAAATCGCCTGTTCGTAAACAAACAAACAACGAGCTTCGCATTTTACGGCTTTTGATGTGTTGCCATAGATGGTCGTGTCATCAGCATAGATGTCAACGAATCATTTATGTATATGTTTTTGGAGATCATTGATGTAGATCAGGAAGAGAGTTAGGTCCAGGATGGACCCCTGAAGGACTCCAGCATATATATATATATATATATTTACATGGAGGTCACCACTTATCAAGGCCCGGAAGCCACTCGGCGATAAGGGTTATTGCGTGTACAGTAATCAATGAGATAGTATTGTAATAATCATTAGTATTGGAGATTTGATAGAGTGTCTTACTTAAGGGAGCGGTTTGTCAGGAATTTGTTTATGTTGGACTTGAAGACATCCAAGTTGCAGTCAGGTGGGAAACAGGCAAACGGAAGAGAGTTCCACAGTCGTTCACTTCTAAGAAAGAAGCTCTGCTCATGGAATCTACGTTTGGATTAGGCACAGATAAAGAGTGGAGAAGATTAATGACAGTGATCTCAGCTAGACCGGTGCTTGTGGAAAAAGGCTGAAGGCGGCTACATTGAATAGATGTCAGGTCTACTACGTAATCAAGTTATCTGAATTGATTTTTTCTATAAAAGTTGTAAAGTAAACCTGTAGTGTTGGTTTCTTTGTTACAAGATAGAAACTCCTAATGTTACATGATAAGGGCTGTCCCCTTTTCATGTAAGTATAAAAATAGAGATTTAGTTAAAATGAAAATGAAATATATTAGACGAAATTCGAACCTCGTAATTTAGGTTTAGAAATAGATTACGAGAGAGAATTAGCAAACGGAATGTAAAAACAAACCATTGTTTAGCTTAGAGATAAAATAGTTTTAAGAAAAGGAATGCAACTATAGGATAATTTAATTGAGGAATGCAACTATACAAGATAATTTAATAAACATGTTTTTAACATATTGGAAATATAGGTTACTGGAAATATAGGTTAAAATTCCTTTTGTAAACAAAGGAAAATGTTTTGCGCACGCATGTCCAGAACACGTGAAAGAAGACACATGTTTTAACATGTGTATGACGTCATGGAAAATGGGAAGTTCTCGATACAGTTAGAAACTTTAGAGTTAAGCAGAGAGAGTCTGAGAGAAAGTCGAAGGACGAGAGACGACAGTCTGGAGTCCAGAGATGGGAGTCGAATGTCTGGAAGCGAGACGGTCACCTTTGAAACATAGACTGTAAAACTTTGAATTCCTGACTAAGAAAACCACGACCGGTCGGAGAAGAAATAAACCCATCATGTGTTTTTATAAACGTCGTCTTTGTGTTGTAATTCTACCAAAAATGTGAAGTGAAATTGTCATTATATGCCTTATATATCCTGTGTTTTAAAATGTCTTCACATACAAAATGTGAACACTAAGACTGTCTCAACACTGTCTCCTCACTCTAAGAGCTTCTTTCTAACACTTCTAAGTATGAACATTTTATATATATGAATCTCTTCATAACACGAACACAAAACGCAACATCTCTCTTAATAAGACTCTCTAAGACTCACATTTAATAAGAATCATATATAACATCTTAAGCGCGACAATTTTATCGTTCCACCTTGTAGAAGATTTTGGTGAATTAAATAAAAGTTTGCCAGTATATATATATATATATATATATATATATATATATATATATATATATATATATATATATATAGGGGGGAAGTCACCAACAATGTGTATTTTTTAACATTATTTTATTATTCCGTGTCTTGGTTTTTCATTGAGAATTCTGTTTGGATCATTGTAATAATGGTTTTAAATCATTGAAATCGTTTTCAGACGTTCTGTGAAGCGTCCTCGTCAGAAATTATTTTCAAATGTGTTGGAGATGTAAAAATGGCATTTTCGTAGTTCATTCCCCCCTTCCTCACACATACACATTAATAACGACCATGGATCACAGTCTCCTTCCTAGGGAAGCAAATAACCTCATAATACTATAAAACAGTACACACATTCTCAAACCAATAAAAGAAAACACACACACACACACGCACGCACGCACACACACACACGCACGGACGCACACACACACACACACTACCCTAAAGGAAAAGGAAAAGAACAGAAGCAGAAAGAGAGGGTGACTACAGCCGAGGTCAATAAAAGAGTAATAAAAATTTAACATGCTAATGAATAATAGACATTTACACGCCTCAACCCCTCGGAAACACTTCAAATGAACTACGAAAATGCCATTTTTACATCTCCAACACATTTGAAAATAATTTCTGACGAAGAACCTTCATATAACGTCTGAAACGCTTAAAAACGATTTCAATGATTTAAAAAAATTATTACAGTGATCCAAACAGAATTCTCAATGTAAAACCAAGACACGGGATAATAAAATAATGTTAAAAAATACACATTGTTGGTGACTTATTTAAATATACATCTTTCTTTCGTTGGAATTCCTTAACCCAATATATATATATATATATATATATATATATATATATATATATATATATATATATATATATATATACTTTTAAAGAACACCAAACGTAGTGCCATAATTAAGTACAGAGGGCTTTTTTTAGTTTAAACATAAACTATTAAAAAGAAACTTTCAAAAAGACCAAAATACACTTCTAAAGTATATTTCTCCTAAGCCTACATTAGATAAAGAGGATAAATAAGGGGTAGGTCAGAAAAAAATCGTATCGAGACGTCTTTCAGCCAACCCTTTTTCAAGATATACGTTGGCAGCGGGGGAGAAAACATCGTTTAAAAACATGATCAAAAGACCATGAATTAAGGGTAGAAAACAAAAAATTGTATAGGAAACACGAGAAAAAAGACAGAGAAAAAATCTCAGCAAATACCCATGAGTTCTAAATTATGGGTATGCTGTTTTTGCTTTCACAGAGATGGTTGGCGCAAATTAATGTATACATCCTCGATGATTTTTAAATGAATTATCGAGTGCGTTGTGTAATACCGAGAAAGTTTCATCCGTGTATCCTTCAGTGCAAATTTGCACACTGTAATAAATGTTCACCAATGGCCGAGCTATGAGTTGGTAAACGCCCGGATGTTGGCCATTTTTTGTGCCTACGTATCGAAGGGGAGACATGCTGGGAAATTCTAACCTCCAAACGTTGAATGGTATGGCCCACATAGTCAGCTTCACACTGACCGT
The DNA here is from genome assembly GCF_053919585.1 of Euprymna scolopes. NCBI lineage: Eukaryota > Metazoa > Mollusca > Cephalopoda > Sepiida > Sepiolidae > Euprymna > Euprymna scolopes. The sequence continues at coordinate 13,617,509 of NC_136527.1, read as the reverse complement.
TAAATCGATAAACAACCATATTATATTGAGTGGTAGGGGAAAGCATTTCTCGTCCCAAAAACCGTTCGGACCTTCGTTGGAAAATAGCAACGTGAAACGGCTGTACCAATTTTATGCGAAAACTCCTGGCTTTTGACACCAATTCACAGGAGTTTCACATATACGAGACATTTTTGAGGGCCCACAAACGTTCCACCTTTAAACGCCAAGATTTTGTCCCTCATACATTTTTGGATTACGTGTAAAGGATAACTCTATATATATATATATATATATATATATATATATATATATATATATATATATATATATATATATATATATATAATAAATTCCACAGCCAAACAACGTCGCAGCCTACAAGAGCCATGACAGTCCAAAACTCGAGTTTCGCTCTCATCAGTTAGACAATATATATATATAAATATATATATATATATATATATATATATATTGTCTAACTGATGAGAGCGAAACTCGAGTTTTGGACTGTCATGGCTCTTGTAGGCTGCGACGTTGTTTGGCTGTGGAATTTATTATATATATATATATATATATATATATATATATATATATATATATACCCATTGGATTGAAATTTTTAATTCGACCGTTTCGGATTTTACCATTTTTGGATTTTTACCCTTCACCGGACTGTCCATTCATGTGAAATCTTTTTATCATTTTTCTTTTGCCTCCTGTTCCCCTTACCTCACCCTTTTTTTTATCCAAGTAAGACCTGTGACTTACTTGTAGTTTCATTAAATACTTTTATATGCAAAATCCGATCCTGAATGTTTCTAATTCCTGCCCTCTGATGAGAAGGAGAGTATTTCTTCGAAACTCCGCGGATTAAGGACTATCCACTTACCTTGTGCTTCCTTTTTTAAAATTAAATATGTTTTTAACTCTTTTTCAAGATGTCTTTTAACATGTTTTATTAATCATTTGTTCATATATATATATATATAAAATATATTTTAGTCATCGACATACAGACCTGTTTCGTTGTTTCACAACTCATCAGTGCCGCTAGACTAACACCTCTCCCTAGCCGAGGATCGAACCTAGAACCGTCGTGATGACAGTCGGCAGTCCTACCCCCTGACTACGGAATCGGTGGCCGAAATTAAACTGTCGGAATGCGTATTTAAATAGACATCCGTCCGCTACTCGTAGAGGGCTCAAACGTTTTGTTTGTAAACAAATTGCGAGCTTCGCATTATTTCAGCTAAATTAAGTAGCGAGTAAGATAATTTACAAGAGTGCTCTACCAAAGAGGGGAGCTTTATAAAATATATTTTAGTCATCGACATACAGACCTGTTTCGTTGTTTCACAACTCATCAGTGCCGCTAGACTAACACCTCTCCCTAGCCGAGGATCGAACCTAGAACCGTCGTGATGACAGTCGGCAGTCCTACCCCCTGACTACGGAATCGGTGGCCGAAATTAAACTGTCGGAATGCGTATTTAAATAGACATCCGTCCGCTACTCGTAGAGGGCTCAAACGTTTTGTTTGTAAACAAATTGCGAGCTTCGCATTATTTCAGCTAAATTAAGTAGCGAGTAAGATAATTTACAAGAGTGCTCTACCAAAGAGGGGAGCTTTATAAAATATATTTTAGTCATCGACATACAGACCTGTTTCGTTGTTTCACAACTCATCAGTGCCGCTAGACTAACACCTCTCCCTAGCCGAGGATCGAACCTAGAACCGTCGTGATGACAGTCGGCAGTCCTACCCCCTGACTACGGAATCGGTGGCCGAAATTAAACTGTCGGAATGCGTATTTAAATAGACATCCGTCCGCTACTCGTAGAGGGCTCAAACGTTTTGTTTGTAAACAAATTGCGAGCTTCGCATTATTTCAGCTAAATTAAGTAGCGAGTAAGATAATTTACAAGAGTGCTCTACCAAAGAGGGGAGCTTTATAAAATATAAAATATATTTTAGTCATCGACATACAGACCTGTTTCGTTGTTTCACAACTCATCAGTGCCGCTAGACTAACACCTCTCCCTAGCCGAGGATCGAACCTAGAACCGTCGTGATGACAGTCGGCAGTCCTACCCCCTGACTACGGAATCGGTGGCCGAAATTAAACTGTCGGAATGCGTATTTAAATAGACATCCGTCCGCTACTCGTAGAGGGCTCAAACGTTTTGTTTGTAAACAAATTGCGAGCTTCGCATTATTTCAGCTAAATTAAGTAGCGAGTAAGATAATTTACAAGAGTGCTCTACCAAAGAGGGGAGCTTTATAAAATATATTTTAGTCATCGACATACAGACCTGTTTCGTTGTTTCACAACTCATCAGTGCCGCTAGACTAACACCTCTCCCTAGCCGAGGATCGAACCTAGAACCGTCGTGATGACAGTCGGCAGTCCTACCCCCTGACTACGGAATCGGTGGCCGAAATTAAACTGTCGGAATGCGTATTTAAATAGACATCCGTCCGCTACTCGTAGAGGGCTCAAACGTTTTGTTTGTAAACAAATTGCGAGCTTCGCATTATTTCAGAAAATGATTTGTGGTAAAATCATTTATCTTAACACTAAGAACCAACATTAACAAGCATCAGTGTACGATCGTTTCTGAGACGAAATAAAAACATATTTCGACGGTCGTTTCTGAGATGTTACAAAAATTTTTTATTTGATTAAAGGAATATCACTAGCACTTGGATTTGACACCAAAATGCGGAAGACAAAATGTTATACAGCAAATCAAAGTTACGAAGTGCCTCCAATATGTTTCCAGACTTTATCCGTATATGCACTTATATTGATAGTACACACATGAAACTATGTTTTTTTAATTAAACATTTTTTTTAATTACATTTTCACCCCAAACAAGGCGCATTGCCACTTTGGTGTAGGGGGCTACTATCAGGGGCAGCAATTACTGGGGCACTATGTTGGGATTTGGGCAGCAAGATGTTGGTTCACGTTGCACTTGAACTTCTGCATGTCAGTACAGTTGGGGAAGCAGGAACCTGGAATTGAATTCCAAAGTCTAGCGGTTCTGGGGAAGAAACTACTGGAGTAGAAAGATCGTTTACATCTAGTGATCTCTACTGTGTGGGGGTGGGATTTATCTGCCTGTCGGGTTTGTCGAGGGTGTCTACATCGTGGGGGCACAAGTGTCTGCAGTTCGTCAGAGCATTCACCATTAAAATACTTGTAGAACAGGCAGAGGGATGCAACGTTTCGTCGATGGAACAGAGGATGAAGCTTAGATGCCAGTTCAGGGCCTATCAGATTGGCGACTCTCTTTTGAACCTTGTCTAGGAGCGAGAGACTAGCAGCAGATGCACCAGCCCAAATGTGACAACAATACTCCATATATGGGCGAATGGTGGCCTTATAGAGGTACAAGATACTTTCAGGTGTCAGTAGTTTTCTAGCACAGTAGAGAGAGCCTACCTTTTTTCGCATGTTTTCAATATAATTGTTCCAACTCATGTTTCCTGTGATCAAAGTAATCTCCTTTGGTTGCACTTGTTGTACTGTTTCAATAACCCCAAAACGCTCCATGGAAGTTCTCTTTCATCTTCTCGATTGTCTCATAACGATAGTCTCTAAGGTTTTTCCTGAGCTTACGAAATAACCAAAAGTGACAGGGAGCAAGGTCTGAAGTATAGGGAGGCTGAGGAACTGTCTTGATGCCCATCTTCTGCGTCTTCAGTTTCCCGTGAATAATTGTGTGTACAGTTCTCACACTGACATCAAACTGTGCACATATTTTTTCTATAGACACACGACTGTCCTTATCCATAAAATTCTTTATTTAATCACTCAACTCTGATATTCTGACTCACTTACACCTCCCACATCTCACAAACTCTCTGCCTTCCTTGAATCTCTTATGCCACTTGAAAACTGATGCTCAATTCATGCAAGATGGTCCAAAAGCAGTTTGAAGTATTCCATACGTTTCTGTGGCAATGTTTTCTGTCGCATTTTTTTCCAAGTTTAAAACAGAATTTTATTGCATATCGTCCAGATTGCATTTTTGAAATTCACCAGGTGTTAAAACCAGGCTTTAGTAGAGTGTATTGCAATTCCTACTGTAGCTGTTCATGTGCACCTGAAATCATAAAAACTGGTCAGTCATCTCATAAGATGTATAGCAATAACATACTGAATTTTCAAGAGTCTATGACAATTTTAAATGCTTGTGCAAAAAAAGTCTGGAAACTTATTGAAAGCACCTCGTATTTCTCCGGCCTTTCTTTGTTTGTTTCTTTCTTTCTTCCCTTCTTTCTTTATTTCTTTCTTCTATCTCCTGTACCCTTCCTTCACCCATCTCCCTCTTCCCCCTCCTTTATCCTATATTTATTTTCTCTCCTTCCCCCTTCTCCCTATTTTCTTCCTTTCTTGCTTCCTCCACTGTACATATCCTTCCATCTTCCGTTCCTTCTTGTTTCATTTTCTTCCCCTCTTTCGTGCCCTTCCCCAAATTCACTCCTTCCTTTCTCGTCTCCCGCTCAATTACTTCATCCCTCCCGTACCCTTCTTTCATCCTACTTTAGCTTATTTTCATCCTTCCCTTCCTCATCCCCTTTGTACTATTCCTTTATCTTTCTCTTGTTTCCTCGTCTCCCCCATTACTTACTACCTCCGTCATTCCTGCCCATACATATCCTTCCACCATCCTTCCATTTCAGTCATCATTTCCTTCTTCCCTCTTCTTCCCTCTCGTACCTTAATTCCCCCTCTTTTCCCCGCCTCCCTACCGTACCTTTCATCTTTCCCTTCTTTCCTCGCCTCCCATTCATTTTTTATCCTTCACCCCTATACCCTTTCTACAACTTTTTCCCTTCTACCGGTCCTTGGAGGCAAAGGGGGGAGTAGACCATGTAGTCTTACAAGTTTGATTTCCTGACATCATCAATCGGCCGACAGATGAATAAAGAAATCACCGTCTATATTTTGTAACTGCGTTGTATTCGTGTCGTCTTTACAACCGAAAAGGTAAATGTGTTTTGTATATTCATCTATAAACGAACTTTGTATACCCCCCCTCAGGTAATGTATCTCCCCTCCTCTTGTGTTAATAATAACTCTTGCATAAATGTCCCAGCTCTATAATAATAATAATATGAAATCCCCAAGAATTATCGGTCCTGGATATGACCTTAAACTATATCCAATGGTGAGGCCACACAGCTTGCGGGCTTTGGGAAGTGTGGAGCCACCCTTTAATTGTCATTGCTCCCAGGTCCACTCTGACCCGTAGTGGTAGTACCTTCTAGGGTCCCAACTATGGGTTAAATAGAAACCAACTTGAAAACAAAAAATATATATTAAAAATCTTTGGATTCGGCATTAAATGACCTGAAAAGGGTTGATATGCCGTAAAACAAAAACAACTAACTAATCCTAACCATACTCTTCCTTCACCTTTCTTTCTTTTATCCTTCCCTTTCCTTCCTCGCCTCCCGCCCCTTTCCTTTACATCCCCTTCCATCCGTTCTCTCCCACATTCCTTTTCCTCTCGCAATCTCATTGTCTTTAGTTCAGATCTCCTGTCCTGATTTGTTTCTCTGATTTCCGCTTTAATTAACCCCCATTAATTCGAATTTCATTTCCTCAACGACATCTCAATCAATAACGACTTCCAATTAGCAATTCGACGCATGCGCACAAACAAGCAACTGTCATGACTCAAACTGTTATATTATAACGCGGCAATATCTAGTTGCCTTGCTGATAGTTGATTTCGAACATCTACTACTACTACTACTACTACTACTACTACTACTACTATTATTATTATTATTGTTGTTGTTGTTGTTGATATTATTATTATTATTACTACTACTACTACTACTGCTGCTGCTGCTGTTATTATTATTATTATTATTATCATTATTATTATTATTATTGGTCCCGCTCCCGACAAAAGGAGGATGGACCTGTAAATTTACCCGTGCCCGTTTGTCAATTTGTCTGTCCGCACTTTTCTCAATAACTACGCCTTGGACTTTTTTTTAAAATTTTGCACAAACATTAAACATGATATAAGTAAAAAAAAAAAAGTAACAGAACGAGTTTCCCGAAAAAAAAAAAAAAAACTCCGGTTGCCCCACCAGTGGTGTCTTTCAGGTTAAAATGGCTAAAATGGACACTTTCGTATTTATTAAAAAAAATTTGCCTTGGATTTTTATAAAACCTTTTTGAAAAGTTGTAACTAATTGATCCCTATATAATTTTGTTTGTCTATACTTCGGGATAACTTTTGTGTGTGCCCCAGAGGCTCTTTAAGCTCGAATAAAAACATTCCATTTTGGGGACTATTTACCATATTTGTTCAAGATTTTCTGTGTATGTTTATTTAGCAGTTTTGCATGGTGCTGAACTCAAATTTAAATATGTTAAGGCCTTGGGGACTTTTGGGGCTAAATAGAGGGGGGCAAATGATGGCCTTAGTCATTTCTTTTTTTTTTGCATGGCGAAAAACTCAAATTTACATATGCTAAGGCCTAAAACTGCACCGTTTTTAATTTTCATCAGGATCTGACGTCCCCTGGCGACTTCAGGGACTAAATGGTGGGGAATGCTGAACTTAGTCATTTTTTATGTCTAGTTTACTATGCACTCACGGGGGACCATGCATGCTTCACTTATCTAAAGTAAAATGTTAGAGAAAGAACATTATTGATGTTTTGTTAACTGTTATGTAGAAAAACAGTATGCAGAGAGAATGTTTTGAAAAAAGGAATGTTTACTAAAATGTTTTTTCGGCGTCTTTCATTTTCATTTCGATACTTTTTTTGTGACCAAGAGATCGCATTTTTCTATTGTAATATATATATATATATATATATATATTTTAATATATATATATATTGTAATATATATATATTGTAATATATATATATACATATATTGTAATATATGTATATATATACATGTATATGTATACACATATATATATACATATATATATATATATATCAAATTTTAGTCATTCAATAAATCTAAAAATTTATGACGTGAAATGTTTTAATTTCAAATCAAAAGATTTTTATTCTTCTATATAAGACAAAGAATACATTAGAAATATTTTAACTCCTTATCCTATAGGGTTTTGATGCCTACCATCTCTTCAGAAGAGAAAATATTAGCAAATAGTTATAATGGTTTACACCTTATTTGCTAAAGTCAGAGAGATGGAAAATCACAATTAAAAGTTGTTTAAGTTTTTAAATGTAATAGAGTAAGGGAAGTTAATGAAAAGGATATAAAAATTCACATCCAAATTGCAAGGTAAAATCCGAAGTGAATGTCTTTGATAGCAGTGTGGTAAAATGACCCAAACTGTATTTTGAGTAATCCACATCACAATGTAATGATCCGATGCAGGCATTTTCTTGGAGAAATTTCCTTTGATTTATTTGCTCGTATATCGAGCACAGCTTATTTCGATATAAATAGAATATTACAGCCAGTAATATCTTGTAAAACATATAATCATAGGTTTCCATACCAGTTGATTGTTAGATAATTTTAATCTGAAGAGTATATATATATATATATATATATATATATATATATATATATATATATATATATAAAACTACTTAATTTACTCACATAAAATTAATATACGAAATATATATTATGTAGCCAGACTTTGTGGGCACCCTACACACACACACACACACACACACACACACACACACACACACACACACACGTATATGTATATATATATATATATATATATATATATATATATATATATATATATAGAGAGAGAGAGAGAGAGAGAGAGGGTGCCCACAAAGTCTAGCTACATAACCTAAAGGATGCTTCCACAAAGTCTGGCTACATAATGTAGCCAGACTTTGTGGACAACCTGTATATATACATATATATATATATTATAGCTATTAAAAAGGGAAGACTATATATATATATATATATATATATATATATATATATATATATATAGATATTAGGGATGGGAGGATTCCAATATTTTTCCAGATTTCGATACAAGTACCGATTCCGATTCTTTATAAATCTCTAAATATTTAACTATACAGTTGTTATTCCCCCCTCGATTTCCGTAAAAAAAACATGTTAAATACGAAAATATTTTCCTAAACGTCAAAATACATTTGTGGCGGATGATTTATCGATTTTAGCTTTACTGGTAATCAAAAATCTATAAGAATTTTATTATTTTATCATTATTACCAGCAATGGAAGATTTTGCTTGAAATAAGATCAAAAGACAATCAAAAGAATCGTTTTGGCATCGGAAAATAGACACACACTTGTTTGGTTCCGATACCGATTCCGATACTCCCAAATTTGTCGATTTGCCGATTCCCGATTAATCGTCCCAACACTAATATATATACATATATATATATATATATATATATATATATATATATATATATATATATATATATTAGTGTTGGGACGATTAATGTATATATATATTAGTGTTGGGACGATTGATATATATATATATATATATATATATATTCACCATATTCCCTCTGCTTCACCTTTTTGTTATCAAGTAAGATCTTTGACTTACTTGTTGTTTCATCTAATACTTTTGCATGCAAAATCCGATCCCGCATTTTTCTAATTCCTACCCTGTGATGAGCAGGAAAGTATTTCTTCTAAACTCCGCGGATTAGGAACTATCCACTTATCAAGTGTTTCCTTTTCAGATTAAATATGTTTTTAACTCATTTCAAAGTGTTTTTAACATGTTTTATTAACTCTTTGCTCGTATATATATATATATATATATATATATATATATATATATATATATATATATATATATATGTTGTTTTGAAAAAAGAAAAACCGAATGAATTTATAAAATGATAATCAACGTTTCGTCTCTTATTGCAGGGGACATCTTCAGGATATTAAGAGGAAAAATGCAGAAGAAGAAAACAATCATAGACCATACGTAAATGAAATGGAAACAGTGTTAAAATCCTACCCATAACGGGGAAAAACTATAAATGTTCATATATATATATATATATATATATATATATATATATATATATATATATATATATATAGATATAGATAGATAGATATAGATGTTGTATTGTTTCTTTTGTTTGTTTTTAGTCTATTTTTATTTTGCTTGACACTAAATCTCCATGCTTCCACGTTGTATTTTCTTAAACACAGGTTCGATTATCGCATCGGTGATGCGAACTGGTCCACGAGCACCAAATTGAACGTTTGTTACATAGGGTTATCATTGAGGTTTTCACTAGGGTTATCATAGAGGGGCACCAAATTGACGTTTGGTGTATAACATAAAAGGATTCCGTGTGCGTAGGATTGTCTCTAATATAAAGGGTTGTGTGTTTGATTATCATAAAGGGAATCGTGTGTGTGACATGTATTTTCAGAACCTACCTCTGCTTCTTCGATGTTGGACCATCTGGAAATTTCTCATCCTGGAGGGAGACTTGATACCTGTTTTTGGATGAAGATTCAATCACTCCAAGACAAGGAATTAGTTTTATAGTTTTTATTTCACTTTCTCCAGATGTTCTGCAAGAGGTGGAAGTGAAATCGGCCTGTGTGGGTTCTTCTTCTACACACGTCAGCGTTCGCCCCCCCCCCGTGGAGAGGAGGAGACAACCGGAAGCCGTCCGTTGTCTTCTGTGTCCAAATCAAATCTCTCCGATCTAGCCAACCTGACCACGTTACTCATACGTAATCTGGTCAGCTGACCTTCGGTTCTGGTAAACGTGTCTACACTCCACGTTTACTCACCCCTCTCTCTCTCTCTCTCTCTCTCTCTCTCTCTCTTCTGTAACATATATATATATATATATATACTGTGTAAGCAAAAACAAGACTTCAAAACAAGGTGTTGGTGGCAACAAAAAGTGTATTTCAATTTACGTTACAATTGTTTCCATGTCCAGTTCGACAATTTCAGGCCTTGTCTGTGGGGCATTAGAATACGCCGACTGCCTCCCTGCAGACGGTAAAAGTCCCTTAATGGGGGTCCTGGATATGACCTTAAACTATATCCAGTGGTGAGGCCCCAGCTTGTGGGCTTTGGGGAGTGTGGTGCCACCCTTTAATTACCATTGCTCCCAGGTCCACTCTGACCCGGAGTGGTAGTACCTGTTAGGGTCCCAACTATGGGTTAAATAGAAACCGACATGAAAACAACAAATATATTCTATTAAAAAAAAAATTTCTTCAAAATCTTTGGATTCGGCATTAAATAACCCGAAAAGGATTGATATGCCGTAAAATAACCAACCAATCAACCAATCGACAATTTCAAGCATTATGTCCTTTGAAAATTTTAAAAACCAGCATTTCTTCAGACTTTATGAATAAGCACACTTTTTTTTTTGAAGAGAAGGAAGGAAGGGGAAACCCCTAGATATAAAGGCATGCGAGAAACATCTACCTTTGTTGTGGTTACCGAGAATCCCATTTAAATAAGTCTATATATATATATATATATATATATATATATATATATATATATATATATATATATATATATATATATATATATATATATATATATATATATATATATATATATATATATATATATATATATATATATATATATATATATATATATATATATATATATATATATATATATATATATATATATATATATATATATATATATATATATATATATATATATATATATATATATATATATATATATATATATATATATATATATGTATATATATATATATATGTATATATATATATATATATGTATATATATATATATGTATATATATATGTATATATATATATATATATGTATATATGTATATATATATGTATATATATATGTATATATATATGTATATATATATGTATATATATATATGTATATGTATATATATATATATATATATGTATATATATATATATATATATATATATATATATATATATATATATATACACGCGCATACATTTAAATGATTTGCATTTTGTATCTATCCAATTTTAATGGAATCAAAATGATGTTTCCTTCGTTAATAATCTCTTCATCGCGTATAAAATGTCCATTGTTTTGGCACTAATTTGTTATGATTTATAATGGATATTTAATTAAGGATTAAGGATTAAGAATGAAATCAATCATTTCTTTTATGCTTGAAACGATAAGATAATCTCCGAATCAAACAAGAGAAAGATTTAAATATAATTGTCATTAGAAAGAGATAATCGCAGTCTGCTTTTCGAATTCCAAGCAAGAAACAGGAATAATTGTTTTTTTTTTTATTTTCGTTCGTTTAAAAAAATGTCAAGCATAATGCAACTTATATTAGAATACCTACCATCCATGGGGGTCACCACTTATCAAGGCCCGGAGGCCACTCGAGGATAAGGGTTACTGGGTATACATTAGTCATTGTGATTTTAGCGTAGTAAACATTAGTGGGAATTTTGTAACTTGGATTACTTAGGAGGATGGTTCAATAAGAACTTTCTCACGTTGGATTTGAAGACAATCAGATTGTAGTCAGCTGGAAAGCAGGCAAACGGAATAGAGTTCCACAGGCGAGCAGTTCATGGAATCTACGTTTAGGTGTAGGCACAGATAAAGAGTGTGGGAAAATGTTGATAGTGGTTTTAGCTAGACGAGTGTTTTTTTGTGTAAGTTTGGCCATAGATTAAGTTCAGACGAGTACTTGCCATGAAAATAACGATAAAGCAGGGACAGGCTCGCTACGTCTCTTCTGTGGGAAAGAGTTTGTGGGGAAGAGAAAAGCGCATCATCCACTAAGCTACGAAGTCTATTTTGAACTCTGTCAAGGCAAGATAAGCCGCTTCTAGCAGCTCCTGCCCAGATGTGGCAACAGTACTCCATCGTTGGCCAAACCTGGTTTTTCACAAAAATAACTCCGTGTGAGCAAGGCAATCTTCTCTCCCCTTTTTCTCCCCTCTTCTTCAAAAAATCACAATTACGTCCCGTCGCTCTCAAAAAAAAAAAAAAAAAAATCCTGTCCTTATATGCAGACTTTTAATCCCGACAGTAGGTGAGCAACGTTTTTTTATGACTGGTTTCCATAGCAAACACGTCCACTACTGTTGCTACTAATTCACTACTGTAGCGAAAAGAGAAATAACTCGTGAAGCATAGAGAACTAAAGCATGAAAGGGAGATAATTGGGGCGATTTTATTGAAAGCAGATGAGTGCCGTACATTGTGATTACATATGTATATGTTCTGTTTATGGGGGCAAAAAAGAAGACTAAAATTAAACAAAGAACAAATGAATTTATTGGAAGCCTAGAAATATCATGGATTACAATGGAAAAATGCGAGCATGAAAAGTAATATGGTTAAGCTTAAATATGGATCGTTCTGTTTTACCGTACCGTTTCACACATCATATGCTGGTGTAGGGAGTCTATCACCTTTTCGTTCCAGCCGTTTGTGATTGAACAGGTTCTTTTATTTATTACCCCGCATGCCACATGCAGTCCCGCACAGACTGGGAGGTGCCCTACGAGCCTTCCACACAAGGAAAGTCCGTCGAGTTATGATATTGAGAATTTCTGGGATTGCGTTTTCTAGTTTCCAGCGCAGGACACCGTACACTCTTAAAACTGTCTTCTAGTCTGAATCGAGCTAAATGTTCCCGGACTCTAGAAACGAGCACAACGTCTTCATCAACAAAGATATCATCGATGTAAGCCGAGGTTGCATGAACCCAAGTCTTGGTTTCAGTTTCGATTCAAGCTGATGCACCCAAGTCGTGTAGATATACATTTTTTTTATTTTTGAAGTCGCAACTTTATAATATATAAAAATCGATAAAACATTAACTCTATAATACTATATACGAAATCTGCAAGAATTAAAATATATTAAAGAATATTTTACGACTGGGCTAAGCCACGTGTCCCTGCTAGCTTGGATAAATACTTTTGCAGTTTTAACAAAAGAGCTACAATAATATCAGGAATTTCCACAGGTCCAGTTAGTATTAATTTAGTGCATTTTTTACGTAATCATATGGGAAACGTGTCAGGAGGTCAAGCAGTGATACGTTTGGCACTTTTTGGCGCCACTTGCGCATCTTGGCAGTGCAAACATCTGCATTCGCGGTGAGTGCATCAATTCGCGGTAATCCATCACCTTATTCCGCTGCATCACGGCCATCAATGGAATTAATCCTTTGAGAGGTCCGAATATATCTTTTGGGTATGGCACAAGACCATGCAGTAGTTTCCGGTAGGGCCTCTCGATGCCATACTAGTGGGTAATTGCTACGGCTTTACCTTATCATGTGCTACAAAAACAATCCCCGTCCTTTTCTCTCTTACTTTCCCTCTCTGCCCTGCTCCAACCAAGTCTGTCGACCTGTTCCACAAATCCCCAAACCTCAACATGACAAATCTCCAGAAAAAAAACCGCGAATAAACCTAGAACCCCATCCTCCAACGTAGACCCCTACTACCATGTCTTCTTCTCCAACATCAGGGATCTACATTCCAACCTTCCAGAGGTTGAAACACAATTACTGGAGACGGAACCGGACATGCTCTTTCTAAGTGAAACTGGCATAGGGCCGACCACTTCCCTAGATAAACTATTGTCATTAATTTTCCCCACTCTTTATCTGTGCCTAAATCCAAGCGTAGATTCCATGAGCAGAGCTTCTTTCTTAGAAGTGCACGCCTGTGGAACTCTCTTCCGTGTGCCTGTTTCCCATCTGACTACAACTTGGATGTCTTCAAGTCCAACATAAACAAATTCCTGATGAACCGCCCCCCTTAAGTAAGACACTATCAAATCTCCAATACTAATGATTACTACGATACTATCCCATTGATTACTGTACACGCAATAACTCTTATCCCCGAGTTGCTTCCGGGCCTAGATAACCCAGACTGCACCCATAGGTCCAACAGTGATGCCCCTAATGCTTTTATCGCATCGATCCCTAACAACAGATCAAATTCCAGTGGTTTACCACGCACCACCAAAGCATCGATCCTAACATAGTCACTATCACTTGTCGAAATAGTGACTTCTCTCCTCTTCCGCAGCACACGCGGAATGAGCCTCCAATAGTCAGGACGTTATACTAAAATAACATTTCATGTTTTTTGCATGTTGACCAAATAAAAAAAAAAATAGGAAAACTAATAATAAAAAATAGCGTTAAAATGTTGCTCATTTGATTTCGATTCTGTCACTGATATTTCATGAAGTATTTCAAAACGATGTCGCATTCTTAAAATGGAGATGACGTCAAATTAATATTTATAATCAATTGTCGATTTTCATATCTGAAATCGAGAATAATTTGATAGTAATTATAGATAGATATACGATAGGGATAATGGTTGGATCCTTCTACTGCTCCAGAAGATATCTCACTACTGATGCAATTCTCTATCTATATAAGAGCCAAGTACGTCCAAAGATGGAGTACTGTTGCCACATCTGGGCGGGAGCTGCTAAAACAGCCTATCCTGCCTTGACAGAGTACAAAATAGACTTCGTTGCTTGGTGAGGGATGCCCTTTTCTCTACCCTGCAACCTCTTTCCCACAGAAGAGACGTAGCGAGCCTGTCGTTGTTCTATCGTTATTTCCATGGCAAGTCCTCGTCTGAGCTCTATTCTCTGCCCCCCTCGTCAATCTTTCTCAAAAAACACCCGACTAGCTGAAACCACCGTCAATAATTTCCCCACTCCCTATCTGTGCCTAAATCAAAACGTAGATTCCATGAACAAAGCTTCTTTCTTAGAACTGCACTCCTGTGGAACTCTGTTCCGCTTGCCTGTTTCCTTCCCAACTTCAACCTGGATGTCTTCAAGTCCAACACAAACAAATTCCTGATGAACCGCCCCCCCCTAAGTAATGACACTTTATCAATTCTCCAATACTATTGCTACACTATCCCATTGATTACTGTACACACAATAACCCTTATCCCCGAGTGGACATTGGGCCTTGATATGTGGTGAACCCCATGTAAAAAAAAAATAGTGATAGTAATATTTTGTTCAGTGTATTGGTGAAATTTTAGGCCAAGGACAAAACCATAAACGATTATTTTCAGGCAATGGCTAATTAAGAAATAGCGTTGTTATATCGTTGAAGCTGTTCTGTCTGGGCGACTTCTTCCAGAATCGACATCGATTCGCATCTATTTTTGTATGTGAGCATCCTGTGTCAATTAATGCCGAACACCGCATTTCATCAAGATAGACAACAATCTCCGGGAGCGCTGCATTTACATCTTGGTGGAGGTCAAGTGCCCAACCTTGCTTCATTGATAGCAATGGATTCCACGTCTTCGGAAATTTCTCGCTATGTGACGCTTGTGGCCGCATTTGAAGCAATTTACTCCTGTGCTATAACTATCGCTGGTTGGACTCATGGCTGCACCCATGTCCCTGATTGGTGTCAACATCCTTGCTCTTAAGTCTTCCACGGTTAGGGTCGCAATTTTTGGTACCTGCTGGAGTTTGATGGAAATGGCATTAGGGAATCCTGTGACACACGCCAGTTGTTGTAGTCTGATTCCTTCAAAACTAGCCAGCCAAACAAACTTTCTGATAATGTTTGCGTACACGTCAACCTGCTTGCCAACCTATTTCACCATGGTTAACTTCCTGTAGAATGTGAACGCACCATCCGTGAATGCCTCCTTTAATCGAGTCTCTATCCGCTCGACGTCCAGTTGGTCATCTCGCTCATTTCTCAGTAGAAGGCCAATGCACCCTTTCAGGTACAACGGCAACAGGCTTGCCACATCATCTATCTTTTGGCGTTTCTCGACCAACCTTAACTTCTTTAGCCATGCTACTACGTCTTCTTCGCCAGTAAATGGCTTCACCATGTCGTTGCTTAGTCATATTTTCGCCATGATTACGGCCGAAATAGCTTGAAGAGTTCAAATTGATGTTTTAAATTGCTGAATACCGTTTTGTGCACAAAAAAAAATCCGTCGTTCTTTTTCTTCCCCCTGACGCGTATAAATTCGTCTTCTTTTTCTTTTTCACAAAATGACAATTATGTTCCGTCGCTCTCACAAAACAAAACCGTCCTTATATGCAGACTTTTTATTGTGACAATACCACAATTTGCATATCTTTCTTTTCTTTGTACAGGACGGATTCTGGGTTCGTATGACGGTGGTTCTTGTGCACCCCCTATTTTGTCAACTCAGTAGAACCAACGAAGTATTGTTCAGTTCCGCTACTCCTCCCTCCATGATCTGATGATCACATAAATTGCAGTGGCTGTTTTTGTCGGATGCTTCACAATTGTGGGGCCCTCTTCAGAACCGTGGGCTTCCTTAGGAGCATGCACGTCTTCTGCTCCTGCCTCATGACCATCTTCTGAGTCTGTTTCGTCATCGGATATCAGAGTTTCAGACATGAAGTTGTGCTGTCGGCATCAAGGGTGCAGGTCCTTCATGTGTCGGGGCATCACATCCACCAAGACGGATTGTGGACTGATTATCTCGGTTACCCTCCCCTGCCCAAATCTCGTGTTACACTGATTCTCTGATGCCTTCACCCACACATAGTCTCACGTTTCGTCTGGACTATGGGTAGAATCCAAGTTTAGCATTCCAAATTCCATAGAATTATCTGAGGATGGGCACTATTACCAAACGAATTATTTTGCGCTAAAAATTAACCATTGTAAGCGTAGAACAAAATATCGAAGCTGGTCATTTTGTTTACCTTATCGCCATCATGTAGTCATCCTTTAATCTGATTGGTCCATTTTTTTCTTCGAGAGTGACCTGCCCTAGGATTTTATATTTTCCGTTTTGTATATAGTCAATTTTCTTTTCTTTTTTTTTTTTGAGGTGGAGGGACAATTTTCCCTTTAAAATAAAATAAAACAAACGAAAAGATTATTAAACATTTATTTTACATTTGTACAGAATAAAATAAATTTATTTTACATTTGTACAGAATAAAATAAATTTATTTTTCCGCAGATTCAAAGTATTTAAAGTTTCGTCAAATTGAAAGAAAAAGGTTTATTAAGTTGATTGAAGGAAAAAAAAAAACAAGGGCAGGTCACTCTCGAAAAAAATGGATCAATCAGATTAAAGGATGACTTTATGAAGACGGAGAAGCGGACATTTTTATTTTTCAGCGAAAAATAATTCGTGCTCATCCTCAAATAATTCTCTGGAATTTGTAACGCTAAACTTGGATTCTACCTGGACTATTCTCGAGATCTGTTACTGGTTGCATAACGTCGATTCCTTTCAAAGATTACTCGTCGTATTTTGGAGTCACTTTTTACCAGTTGTTGTTTACTAGTGTTATTCGCTCAACTACTGGAGAGAATGTGAATACTTACGGGAGAAGTCTATAGGAAAGGAGTTGAAAGTTTACCAGTGAGAACTTGAACACCTAGGAGTATCTTGTCGAATTCGGGAATGTTTCTGTCGAACTCGGGAATTCGAACGGAATTCCGAGCGTAACCTTTTATTTACTACACGAGGTTAGCATGCTCTTGTTCTGTCAGCCATGATTCCAGATTAAGGGTTTCCGATTTGCACACGATTAAAACTCACGCTGTTGTAGCCATTTCCAGCTATGGCAAGAAGAATTCATTAGCTTTCTTTTTTATTCTTTGAAGAATAATAAATAGTCTAAAAAAACAAAAAAAAACAAAAAAACATCTACTCTTGATTGGGTATTCTGATAATGACATCTTTTTCCCGCGTCAGCAGCAGCCGTTTTTGTCATTTTTTTTTATCTGCAATCAAAAATGATTGTTGCTTTATATTTTACTAGCGGGGATGCCTGGCGTTGCCCGGGTGTTTGTAGGTGTGTGTGTTGGGGGGGGGGGGGGTGATGAAATAAAAGTTTTGGTAGGTAGGTGGATCGAACAAGACGCCTTGAGGCGAAGGTGGAAAATAAAGTGTGAAAAAAACCTGACACGTTACCTGGTAGGCCAGCAAGAAAAACGTTTGAATTTATTTAAGGATTAAAAACGGAATTGATGGGTGCGCGTATTTAATGAGGTCAAAAGTGGTTAAATTTTACTGCGAAGCAGTTTTTTTTAGGGGGGTTGTTTACCTAACTTTGGCTGGTTTTGTTTCCCTCAAGATGTTGGGAGGAGAACCAGCTCCCCATATATAAGGGAGTGTCCAATTGAATAGCAAAATATAAAAAGAGGTGTGTCCCAATGAATAGCAATTGTCTGATATAAGGGGTTTCTCCCACATTGATCAAAAGCTGATTGCTTTCTGGACGTTCCCGGCACAAGGGAACAACACCTTCGCATTAGATTTAGTTTTTCTTTTATACGAAAAGGCCGAATCAACACGAGAGTGGGTGAAATAGCAAGAATTTTATAAAAATCGATGTAAATAAATCTAGACGCGACACGCGTTCGCAAATAATAGATATTATAATTTAGACGGTATATAAAAAGTTCTAAGAAATAGTACACCCCCCCCCCGAGAATCCCGGCGAAAAAAACCTTTTATATATATAGATTTCAAGATATTGAGTTGAAAACCAGCTCCCCATAAAAAATGGGCGTGTCCAAATGAAAGCAATTGTCTGATCTGACGGTTTCTACCGCATTGATCAAAAGTTGATTTGCTTTCTGGACGTTCTGGCGCGACAGCCGAGAACACGCACCGTTTCAATTAAGTTTCACATTATCCTATTATAAATTTTCGTACTGTCTGTCAGTGTATGTGTGACGCGGTTTGTCTCAGCCTACAGGCAACCCATCCTGGCAAGTTAGGTACCAAAATGAAGCTTATGACTCAGCGGATTTTTTAGTAATATTTATATCCATGTTTGGTGCATAGAAATGCAAAAAAAAAATGCTGAAAATGCAAAAATTAACAGTTTACTAAACAACCTTTTATTTACTGGATATTTTTCCGGTATTACACCGCAAGTTATTATCTTCCCTAGTAAGTTCGATTTACTGCGTGTGTGTGTGTGTGTGTGTGACGCGATTTATCTCAGCCTAAAGGCAATCCACTTTCACAAGTAAGGTACCGAAATGAAGCTTATGACCCAGAGGATGTTTTAGTGATATTTTTACCCATGTTAAGTGTATGGAAATGCAAAAAAAAAAAAAAAAGAAGAAAATAAAATAAAAAATAACGATTTACTAAACAACGTTTTATTTACTGGATATTTTTCCGGTACAAGGACTCAAGTTTTCTCAGCGGAGCAAACTTGGGTTCTTGTTTATACTAAAAAGCCGAACAAAAAGGCGACAGCGAAATAGCGCGGTTTTTATAAAAGTCAACGTAAATAAATGTAGACACGAAGCGTGTTCGCAAATCGTAGATATTATGATTTAAACGATACATAAAAAGCTCTAAGAAATAGTACCCCCTCAAGAATCCTGGTGAAAAAAAACTTTTATATATATATATATAGATTTCTTTTTTGGTGCTATTTCGGATGAAGATAATAGTTAAAAGAAACAATTGTAGTCTTTTAATGCTGTTGAGGATTTTATTTCCACCCTTGAATTCTGACTGGAATAAAAAAAAATGATTGGAGTACGATTTTCTTGACAGTTATTGGGTTCTCCGGTTATTTCCAGAATTAAGTACTTACGTGAACGGCCGCATGAAGGTTGCCAACATCTTCAGGAAAAATATTAAATAAATATTAAATTCACGTGCGTTTGCTTATAGTTATCCTTTATCTGTTCAAATCGTCTGCTCCGCACCAAGCAAAAATATACATTTTCACCAAGAATTAGGAAAATTTTATCAAGTAAAGTTTTAATTAAGAATGAAAATCAGTTATCGATCTAAAAGTCAGGTTCCTTATGTCTTGATTTTAACTATACATTTTTGGAAAGGTTATGGAATCAGAGAATCAATGATTGCATTTGCCCAGATGTGTATATGGCGGCCATATTGGAATTTACAAAATGGAAGCCGTAAAATCCACATTTTGCAATATTTCGGCCTCTAAATAAGCTGGAACACTGATTTTAACTGCTAAAACTACATTTTCAGTGCCAAGGAAGCCAATGGCGGTAGTTATAAAACAACAACATTTTTAACATTAAAATAAATAACTGGGTTCAGTTTCATTATGTAATTTTGTGGGAATCTTTTGAAGATTTGCAAAACTGTACATTTTTTGGAAATGTGATTGTCTAAGGAAGCAAAACACGCAAAGGTCCAAGTTATCATTTCATCTTTTGTAACCTCCCATTGAAATACATAATCCACCATATCTGGGTAAAAAAAAACAAAAACTTAACAGCCCAGGCAGTCAGGAATATACTAAATTATTTTTTATTGAGCTGTCTTTTAACTGAAAGCTTTGGATGTTTGTGTAATCATCATCATCATCATCATCATCATCATCATCATCATCATCATCATCATCATCAGCAGCAGCAGCATCACTTTCGTGCATCATAGCTTGAGAATCTTCATGGGTGTTGCAGTGACATTAATGAAATTACATAATGAAACTGACTACAACATTCATCTATAATATAAATCTCACTTGTCTATTTAAATGTATGTATGTATGTATGTATGTATGTATGTATGTATGTCAGGTCATGTCATATGCTACTGGTACCATGTAACCCAGTACTACCTGCCTCATGGTCGGGTCACCGGCGACTAAACTGGTTCCCCCACCAAACTTGTTTGGTGAGGAGGGTGGCTAGTCTCCTTGACGGATTAAACAACAAGATCTTCCAAAGGGCGAATGAACCCTTTCTCGGGGTCAACGGCCAACTAGCACTGTGTATATTTGTGTGTGTGCATATGTGTATTGGGGTGGAGAGGGCTCCCGTAAGCCGTGGTGAAGGCAACCTTTCTAGGAGAAGCAAATCTCTGATTTAAAAAACCATAAAGCGGAAGACCATTACCCGCATTAAACTGGTCTGCAGTTTAATTTGTTGCTGGCTATCTTGCTCTTGCTTGTTGCTGGATCTCAACATTTGGAACCGAGAGAGAGACTTAGCTGTCGTACAAAGCTAAGACTCTGTAACATCATATTTGTATAGATACTCCCTCAGGCATTTGGGCTCATGAATTTAAATGTCTGAGGGAGTGGCACTCGTCTTACAAGACGTTGCAATAATCATGTATGTATGTATGTACGTAGGTCTCGAAAAACTTTCGACAGAGGCGACGGATCCTAACAAAATTTCCCCCCACTCTTTATCTGTGCCTAAATCAAAACGTAGATTCCATGAACAAAGCTTCTTTCTTAGAAGTGCACGCCAGTGGAACTCCCTTCCATTCACCTGTTTCCCACCTGATTAAAACTTGGATGCCTTCAAGTCCAACATAAACAAATTCCTGATGAACCGCCCCCTCAAGTAAGACACTTTATAAAATCTCCAATACTAACGATTACTACGATACTATCTCATTAATTACTGTACATGCAATAACCCTTATCCCGAGTTGCTTCCAGGCTTTGATAAGTGGTGATTTCCGTGTAAAAAAAGTGACATTAATGAAATTACATAATGAAACTGACTACCAGATTTATCTATAATATAAATCTCACTTGTTTGTTTAAATGTATGTATGTATGTATGTATGTATGTATGTATGTATCTCGCAAAAACTTTTGACAGAGGCAACAGATCCTTACAAGGTCGGTAGCATTTTGAAGCACGACGTCTCGGACGATAAATATCGAAAAATTGGCCAAACACATTAATTCCTTCACCTTAAACTCTTCCGTTTTGTACAAGGAGGGGTCGATTTTTTTCGCCGACATTTAAGCAAGTCATCGTCACCATTGGATTGACTTCGGGCAATTTCCACGCTTTTGATTTCTATTTGCGTCATGGAGACGTCGGTTAAGCCGTTAGATTTTCTTTCACTTTCTTTTCAGCCTTCGCGTCACGAGTTCGAGCCTGCCTGCCTAATACCAAATCTATTCTTTTAAATTTTTAAAACGTTTGCCAGAGTGATGTCATCATATTATGAACCACAGGAAATACTGGTGAAATCTAAACATCTATTCTTTTAAATTTTTTCAACGTTTGCTAGAGTGATCTGATCATCATATGAACCACGGGAAACACTGTTGAAATCTAAACATCTATTCTTTTTAATTTTTTAAACATTTGCCAGAGTGATCTAATAATCATATGAATCGCGGGAAATACTGTTGAACTATAAACATCTATTCTTTTAAATTTTTTAAACATTTGCCAGAGTGATCTAATCATCATATGAACCGCGGGAAATACTGTTGGAATCTAAACATCGATTCTTTTAAATTTTTTAAACGTTTGCCATAGTGATCTAATCATCATATGAACCGCGGGAAATACTGTTGAAATCTAAACATCTATTCTTTAAAATTTTTATAAACGTTTGCCAGAGTGATCTAATTATCATATGAACCGCGGGAAATACTGTTGATATTTAAACATCTATTCTTTAAAATTCTTAAAACTTTTGCAAGAGTGATCTAATAATCATATGAACCGCGGGAAATACTGTTGAAATTTAAACATCTATTCGTTAAAATTCTTAAAACTTTTGCAAGAGTGATCTAATCATCATATGAACCGCGGGAAATACTGTTGAAATTTAAACATCTATTCGTTAAAATTCTTAAAACTTTTGCAAGAGTGATCTAATCATCATATGAACCGCGGGAAATACTGTTGAAATCTAAACATCTATTCATTTAAATTTTTATAAACGTCTACTAGAGTGATCTAATTATCATATGAACCGCGGGAAATACTGTTGAAATCTAAACATCTATTCTTTAAAATTCTTAAAACTTTTGCCAGAGTGATCTAATCATCATATGAACCGCGGGAAATACTGTTGAAATTTAACAATCTATTCTTTAAAATTCTAACAACTTTTGCGAGAGTGATCTAATCATAATATGAACCGCGGGAAATA
Source organism: Euprymna scolopes (assembly GCF_053919585.1). Classification (NCBI taxonomy): domain Eukaryota; kingdom Metazoa; phylum Mollusca; class Cephalopoda; order Sepiida; family Sepiolidae; genus Euprymna; species Euprymna scolopes. The sequence continues at coordinate 13,594,601 of NC_136527.1, read as the reverse complement.
CTGTTGAAATATAAACATCTATTCTTTTAAATTTTTTTAAACGTTTGCCAGAGTGATCTAATCATCATATGAACCGCGGGAAATACTGTTGAAATCTAAACATCTATTCTTTTAAATTTTTTTAAACGTTTGCAAGAGTGATCTAATCATCATATAAACCGCGGGAAATACTGTTGAAATCTAAACATCTATTCTTTTAAATTTTTTAAACGTTTGCCATAGTGATCTAAAAATCATATGAACCGCGGGAAATACTGTAGAAATTTAAACATCTATTCTTTAAAATATTAAAACGTTTGCCAGAGTTATATAATAATCATATGAACCGCGGGAAATACTGTTGAAATCTAAACATCTATTCATTTAAATTTTTTTAAACGTTTGCCAGAGTGATCTAATCATCATATGAACCGCGGGAAATACTGTTGAAATCTAAACATCTATTCTTTAAAATTTTTAAACGTTTGCAAGAGTGATCTAATCATCATATGAACCGTGGGAAATACTGTTGAAATTTAACATCTATTCTTTTCAATTTTTATAAATGTTTGCCAGAGTGATCTAATCATCATATGAACCGCGGGAACTACTGTTGAAATATAAACATCTATTCTTTTAAATTTTTATAAACGTTTGCCAGAGTGATCTAATCATCATATGAACCGCGGGAAATACTGTTGAAATTTAAACATCTATTCTTTTTAATTTTTATGAATGTTTGCCAGAGTGATCTAATCATCATATGAACCGCGGGAAATACTGTTGAAATTTAAACATCTATTCTTTAAAAGTCTTAGAACTTTTGCCAGAGTGATCTAATCATCAAATGAACCGCGGGAAATACGGTTGAAATTTAAACATCTATTCTTTTAAATTTTTAAACGTTTGCCAGAGTTATCTAATAATCATATTAACCGAGGGAAATACTGTTGAAATTTAAACATCTATTCTTTAAAATGTTTTCAACGTTTGCCAGAGTGATCTTATCATCATATGAACCGAAGGAAATACTGTTGAAATCTAAACATCTATTCTTTTAAATTTTTATAAATGTTTGCCAGAGTGATCTAATCATCATAGGAATCGCGGGAAATACTGTGGAAATTTAAACATCTATTCTTTTTAATTTTTATAAACGTTTGCCAGAGTGATCTAAACATCATATGAACCGCGGGAAATACTGTTGAAATCTAAACATCTATTCTTGAAAATTTTTATAAATGTTTGCCAGAGTGATCTAAGCATCATATGAACCGCGGGAAATACTGTTGAAATCTAAACATCTATTCTTTAAAATTTTTATAAATGTTTGCCAGAGTGATCTAATCATCATAGGAACCGCGGGAAATACTGTTGAAATGTAAACATCTATTCTTTTAAATTTTTTAAACGTTTGCCAAAGTGATCTAATCATCATAGGAACAACGGGAAATACTGTTGAAATTTAAACATCTATTCTTTTAAATTTTTATAAACGTTTGCCAGAGTGATCTAATCATCATAGGAACCGCGGGAAATACTGTTGAAATTTAAACATCTATTCTTTTAAATTTTTATAAACGTTTGCCAGAGTGATCTAATCATCATATGAACCGCGGGAAATAATGTTGAAATCTAAACATCTATTCTTTTAAATTTTTATAAACGTTTGCCAGAGTGATCTAATCATCATAGGAATAGCGGGAAATACTGTTGAAATCTAAACATCTATTCTTTTAAATTTTTATAAATGTTTGCCAAAGTGATCTAATCATCATAGGAATCGCGGGAAATACTGTTGAAATCTAAACATCTATTCTTTTAAATTTTTATAAACGTTTGCCAGAGTGATCTAATCATTATAGGAATAGCGGGAAATACTGTTGAAATATAAACATCTATTCTTTTAAATTTTTATAAACGTTTGCCAGAGTGATCTAATCATCATATGAACCGCGGGAAATACTGTTGAAATCTAAACATCTATTCTTTTAAATTTTTATAAACGTTTGCCAGAGTGATCTAATCATCATAGGAATCGCGGGAAATACTGTTGAAATCTAAACATCTATTCTTTTAAATTTTTATAAATGTTTGCCAGAGTGATCTAATCATCATATGAACCGCGGGAAATACTTTTGAAATCTAAACATCTATTCTTTTAAATTTTTATAAATGTTTGCCAGAGTGATCTAATCATCATATGAACCGCGGGAAATACTGTTGAAATCTAAACATCTATTCTTTTAAATTTTTATAAACGTTTGCCAGAGTGATCTAATCATCATATGAACCGCGGGAAATACTGTTGAAATCTAAACATCTATTCTTTCAAATTTTTATAAACGTTTGCCAGAGTGATCTAATCATCATATGAACCGCGGGAAATACTGTTGAAATCTAAACATCTATTCTTTTAAATTTTTAAACGTTTGCCAGAGTGATCTAATCATCATATGAACCGCGGGAAATACTGTTGAAATCTTAACATCTATTCTTTTAAATTTTTATAAATGTTTGCCAGAGTGATCTAATCATCATATGAACCGCGGGAAATACTGTTGAAATTTAAACATCTATTCCTTTAAATTTTTATAAACGTTTGCCAGAGTGATCTAATCATTATATGAACCGCGGAAAATACTGTTGAAATCTAAACATCTATTCTTTTAAATTTTTATAAACGTTTGCCAGAGTGATATAATCATCATAGCAATCGCGGGAAATACTGTTGAAATTTAAACATCTATTCTTTTAAATTTTTATAAACGTTTGCCAGTGTGATCTAATCACCATATGAACCGCGGGAAATACTGTTGAAATATAAACATCTATTCTTTTAAATTTTTATAAACGTTTGCCAGAGTGATATAATCATCATAGGAATCGCGGGAAATACTGTTGAAATCTAAACATCTATTCTTTTAAATTTTTATAAATGTTTGCCAGAGTGATCTAATCATCATATGAACCGCGGGAAATACTGTTGAAATTTAAACATCTATTCCTTTAAATTTTTATAAACGTTTGCCAGAGTGATCTAATCATTATATGAACCGCGGAAAATACTGTTGAAATCTAAACATCTATTCTTTTAAATTTTTATAAACGTTTGCCAGAGTGATCTAATCATCATAGGAATCGCGGGAAATACTGTTGAAATTTAAACATCTATTCTTTTAAATTTTTATAAACGTTTGCCAGTGTGATCTAATCACCATATGAACCGCGGGAAATACTGTTGAAATATAAACATCTATTCTTTTAAATTTTTATAAACGTTTGCCAGAGTGATCTAATCATCATATGAACCGCGGGAAATACTGTTGAAATATAAACATCTATTCTTTTAAATTTTTATAAACGTTTGCCAGAGTGATCTAATCATCATAGGAATCGCGGGAAATACTGTTGAAATCTAAACATCTATTCTTTTAAATTTTTATAAACGTTTGCCAGTGTGATCTAATCACCATATGAACCGCGGGAAATACTGTTGAAATCTAAACATCTATTCTTTTAAATTTTTATAAACGTTTGCCAGAGTGATCTAATCATCATAGGAATCGCGGGAAATACTGTTGAAATATAAACATCTATTCTTTTAAATTTTTATAAACGTTTGCCAGAGTGATCTAATCATCATAGGAATCGCGGGAAATACTGTTGAAATATAAACATCTATTCTTTTAAATTTTTATAAACGTTTGCCAGAGTGATCTAATCATCATAGGAATCGCGGGAAATACTGTTGAAATTTAAACATCTATTCTTTAAAATTTTTATAAATGTTTGCCAGAGTGATCTTATCATCATAGGAATAGCGGGAAATACTGTTGAAATCTAAACATCTATTCTTTAAAATTTTTATAAATGTTTGCCAGAGTGATCTAATCATCATAGGAATCGCGGGAAATACTGTTGAAATCTAAACATCTATTCTTTTAAATTTTTATAAACGTTTGCCAGAGTGATCTAATCATCATAGGAATCGCGGGAAATACTGTTGAAATCTAAACATCTATTCTTTTAAATTTTTATAAACGTTTGCCAGTGTGATCTAATCACCATATGAACCGCGGGAAATACTGTTGAAATCTAAACATCTATTCTTTTAAATTTTTATAAACGTTTGCCAGAGTGATCTAATCATAATAGGAATCGCGGGAAATACTGTTGAAATCTAAACATCTATTCTTTTAAATTTTTATAAACGTTTGCCAGAGTGATCTAATCATCATAGGAACCGCGGGAAATACTGTTGAAATTTAAACATCTATTCTTTTAAATTTTTATAAACGTTTGACAGAGTGATCTAATCATAATATGAACCGCGGGAAATACTGTTGAAATCTAAACATCTATTCTTTTAAATTTTTATAAACGTTTGACAGAGTGATCTAATCATCATATGAACCGCGGGAAATACTGTTGAAATCTAAACATCTATTCTTTTAAATTTTTATAAACGTTTGACAGAGTGATCAAATCATCATAGGAACCGCGGGAAATACTGTTGAAATCTAAACATCTATTCTTTTAAATTTTTATAAACGTTTGACAGAGTGATCTAATCATCATATGAACCGCGGGAAATACTGTTGAAATCTAAACATCTATTCTTTTAAATTTTTATAAACGTTTGACAGAGTGATCAAATCATCATAGGAACCGCGGGAAATACTGTTGAAATCTAAACATCTATTCTTTTAAATTTTTATAAACGTTTGACAGAGTGATCTAATCATCATATGAACCGCGGGAAATACTGTTGAAATCTAAACATCTATTCTTTTAAATTTTTATAAACGTTTGACAGAGTGATCTAATCATCATATGAACCGCGGGAAATACTGATGAAATCTAAACATCTATTCTTTTAAATTTTTATAAACGTTTGCCAGAGTGATCTAATCATCATAGGAACCGCGGGAAATACTGTTGAAATCTAAACATCTATTCTTTTAAATTTTTATAAACGTTTGCCAGAGTGATCTAATCATCATATGAATCGCGGGAAATACTGTTGAAATCTAAACATCTATTCTTTTAAATTTTTATAAACGTTTGCCAGAGTGATCTAAACATCATAGGAATCGCGGGAAATACTGTTGAAATCTAAACATCTATTCTTTTAAATTTTTATAAATGTTTGCCAGAGTGATCTAATCATCATAGGAACCGCGGGAAATACTGTTGAAATCTAAACATCTATTCTTTTAAATTTTTATAAATGTTTGCCAGAGTGATCTAATCATCATATGAACCGCGGGAAATACTGTTGAAATCTAAACATCTATTCTTTTAAATTTTTATAAATGTTTGCCAGAGTGATCTAATCATCATATGAATCGCGGGAAATACTGTTGAAATCTAAACATCTATTCTTTTAAATTTTTATAAATGTTTGCCAGAGTGATCTAATCATCATATGAACCGCGGGAAATACTGTTGAAATCTAAACATCTATTCTTTTAAATTTTTATAAATGTTTGCCAGAGTGATCTAATCATCATATGAATCGCGGGAAATACTGTTGAAATTTAAACATCTATTCTTTTAAATTTTTATAAACGTTTGCCAGAGTGATCTTATCATCATAGGAATCGCGGGAAATACTGTTGAAATCTAAACATCTATTCTTTTAAATTTTTATAAATGTTTGCCAGAGTGATCTAATCATCATATGAACCGCGGGAAATACTGTTGAAATCTAAACATCTATTCTTTTAAATTTTTATAAACGTTTGCCAGAGTGATCTAATCCTCATAGGAATGTCGGGAAATACTGTTGAAATCTAAACATCTATTCTTTTAAATTATTATAAACGTTTGCCAGAGTGATCTAATCATCATATGAACCGCGGGAAATACTGTTGAAATCTAAACATCTATTCTTTTAAATTTTTATAAACGTTTGCCAGAGTGATCTAATCATCATCTGAACCGCGGGAAATACTGTTGAAATCTAAACATCTATTCTTTTAAATTTTTATAAACGTTTGCCAGAGTGATATAATCATCATAGGAATCGCGGGAAATACTGTTGAAATCTAAACATCTATTCTTTTAAATTTTTATAAATGTTTGCCAGAGTGATCTAATCATCATATGAACCGCGGGAAATACTGTTGAAATCTAAACATCTATTCTTTTAAATTTTTATAAACGTTTGCCAGAGTGATCTAATCATCATAGGAATCGCGGGAAATACTGTTGAAATCTAAACATCTATTCTTTCAAATTTTTATAAACGTTTGCCAGAGTGATCTAATCCTCATAGGAATCGCGGGAAATACTGTTGAAATCTAAACATCTATTCTTTTAAATTTTTATAAACGTTTGCCAGAGTGATCTAATCATCATAGGAATCGCGGGAAATACTGTTGAAATCTAAACATCTATTTTTTTAAATTTTTATAAACGTTTGCCAGAGTGATCTAATCATCATAGGAATCGCGGGAAATACTGTTGAAATATAAACATCTATTCTTTTAAATTGTTATAAACGTTTGCCAGAGTGATCTAATCATCATAGGAATCGCGGGAAATACTGTTGAAATCTAAACATCTATTCTTTTAAAATTTTATAAATGTTTGCCAGAGTGATCTAATCATCATATGAACCGCGGGAAATACTGTTGAAATCTAAACATCTATTCTTTTAAAATTTTTAAACGTTTGCAAGAGTTATCTAAACATCATATGAACCGCGGGAAATACTGTTGAAATCTAAACATCTATTCTTTTAAATTTTTATAAACGTTTGCCAGAGTGATCTAATCATCATATGAACCGCGGGAAATACTGTTGAAATCTAAACATCTATTCTTTTTAATTTTTATAAACGTTTGCCAGAGTGATCTAATCATCATATGAACCGCGGGAAATACTGTTGAAATCTAAACATCTATTCTTTTAAATTTTTATAAACGTTTGCCAGAGTGATCTAATCATCATAGGAATCGCGGGAAATACTGTTGAAATCTAAACATCTATTCTTTTAAATTTTTATAAACGTTTGCCAGAGTGATCTAATCATCATATGAACCGCGGGAAATACTGTTGAAATCTAAACATCTATTCTTTTAAATTTTTATAAACGTTTGCCAGAGTGATCTAATCCTCATAGGAATCGCGGGAAATACTGTTGAAATCTAAACATCTATTCTTTTAAATTTTTATAAACGTTTGCCAGAGTGATCTAATCCTCATAGGAATCGCGGGAAATACTGTTGAAATCTAAACATCTATTTTTTTAAATTTTTATAAACGTTTGCCAGAGTGATCTAATCATCATAGGAATCGCGGGAAATACTGTTGAAATCTAAACATCTATTCTTTTAAATTGTTATAAACGTTTGCCAGAGTGATCTAATTATCATATGAACCGCGGGAAATACTGTTGAAATCTAAACATCTATTCTTTTAAATTTTTATAAACGTTTGCCAGAGTGATCTAATCATCATATGAACCGCGGGAAATACTGTTGAAATCTAAACATCTATTCTTTTAAATTTTTATAAACGTTTGCCAGAGTGATCTAATCATCATATGAACCGCGGGAAATACTGTTGAAATCTAAACATCTATTCTTTTAAAATTTTATAAACGTTTGCCATAGTGATCTAAACATCATATGAACCGCGGGAAATACTGTTGAAATCTAAACATCTATTCTTTTAAATTTTTATAAACGTTTGCCATAGTGATCTAATCATCATATGAATCGCGGGAAATACTGTTGAAATTTAAACATCTATTCTTTAAAATTTTTATAAACGTTTGCCATAGTGATATAATCTTCATATGAACCGCGGGAAATACTGTTGAAATATAAACATCTATTTTTTTAAATTTTTATAAACGTTTGCCATAGTGATCTAATCATCATAGGAATCTCGGGAAATACTGTTGAAATCTAAACATCTATTCTTTTAAAATTTTATAAACGTTTGCCAGAGTGATCTAATCATCATAGGAATCGCGGGAAATACTGTTGAAATCTAAACATCTATTCTTTTAAATTTTTATAAACGTTTGCCATAGTGATCTAATCATCATAGGAATCGCGGGAAATACTGTTGAAATCTAAACATCTATTCTTTTAAATTTTTATAAACGTTTGCCATAGTGATCTAAACATCATATGAACCGCGGGAAATACTGTTGAAATCTAAACATCTATTCTTTTAAATTTTTATAAACGTTTGCCATAGTGATCTAAACATCATATGAATCGCGGGAAATACTGTTGAAATTTAAACATCTATTCTTTAAAATTTTTATAAACGTTTGCCATAGTGATCTAATCATCATAGGAATCGCGGGAAATACTGTTGAAATGTAAACATCTATTCTTTTAAATTTTTATAAACGTTTGCCAGAGTGATCTAATCATCATATGAACCGCGGGAAATACTGTTGAAATCTAAACATCTATTCTTTTAAATTTTTATAAACGTTTGCCAGAGTGATATAATCTTCATATGAACCGCGGGAAATACTGTTGAAATATAAACATCTATTCTTTTAAATTTTTATAAACGTTTGCCAGAGTGATCTAATCATCATATGAACCGCGGGAAATAATGTTGAAATCTAAACATCTATTCTTTTAAATTTTTATAAACGTTTGCCAGAGTGATCTAATCATCATAGGAATAGCGGGAAATACTGTTGAAATCTAAACATCTATTCTTTTAAATTTTTATAAATGTTTGCCAAAGTGATCTAATCATCATAGGAATCGCGGGAAATACTGTTGAAATCTAAACATCTATTCTTTTAAATTTTTATAAACGTTTGCCAGAGTGATCTAATCATTATAGGAATAGCGGGAAATACTGTTGAAATATAAACATCTATTCTTTTAAATTTTTATAAACGTTTGCCAGAGTGATCTAATCATCATATGAACCGCGGGAAATACTGTTGAAATCTAAACATCTATTCTTTTAAATTTTTATAAACGTTTGCCAGAGTGATCTAATCATCATAGGAATCGCGGGAAATACTGTTGAAATCTAAACATCTATTCTTTTAAATTTTTATAAATGTTTGCCAGAGTGATCTAATCATCATATGAACCGCGGGAAATACTTTTGAAATCTAAACATCTATTCTTTTAAATTTTTATAAATGTTTGCCAGAGTGATCTAATCATCATATGAACCGCGGGAAATACTGTTGAAATCTAAACATCTATTCTTTTAAATTTTTATAAACGTTTGCCAGAGTGATCTAATCATCATATGAACCGCGGGAAATACTGTTGAAATCTAAACATCTATTCTTTCAAATTTTTATAAACGTTTGCCAGAGTGATCTAATCATCATATGAACCGCGGGAAATACTGTTGAAATCTAAACATCTATTCTTTTAAATTTTTAAACGTTTGCCAGAGTGATCTAATCATCATATGAACCGCGGGAAATACTGTTGAAATCTTAACATCTATTCTTTTAAATTTTTATAAATGTTTGCCAGAGTGATCTAATCATCATATGAACCGCGGGAAATACTGTTGAAATTTAAACATCTATTCCTTTAAATTTTTATAAACGTTTGCCAGAGTGATCTAATCATTATATGAACCGCGGAAAATACTGTTGAAATCTAAACATCTATTCTTTTAAATTTTTATAAACGTTTGCCAGAGTGATATAATCATCATAGCAATCGCGGGAAATACTGTTGAAATTTAAACATCTATTCTTTTAAATTTTTATAAACGTTTGCCAGTGTGATCTAATCACCATATGAACCGCGGGAAATACTGTTGAAATATAAACATCTATTCTTTTAAATTTTTATAAACGTTTGCCAGAGTGATATAATCATCATAGGAATCGCGGGAAATACTGTTGAAATCTAAACATCTATTCTTTTAAATTTTTATAAATGTTTGCCAGAGTGATCTAATCATCATATGAACCGCGGGAAATACTGTTGAAATTTAAACATCTATTCCTTTAAATTTTTATAAACGTTTGCCAGAGTGATCTAATCATTATATGAACCGCGGAAAATACTGTTGAAATCTAAACATCTATTCTTTTAAATTTTTATAAACGTTTGCCAGAGTGATCTAATCATCATAGGAATCGCGGGAAATACTGTTGAAATTTAAACATCTATTCTTTTAAATTTTTATAAACGTTTGCCAGTGTGATCTAATCACCATATGAACCGCGGGAAATACTGTTGAAATATAAACATCTATTCTTTTAAATTTTTATAAACGTTTGCCAGAGTGATCTAATCATCATATGAACCGCGGGAAATACTGTTGAAATATAAACATCTATTCTTTTAAATTTTTATAAACGTTTGCCAGAGTGATCTAATCATCATAGGAATCGCGGGAAATACTGTTGAAATCTAAACATCTATTCTTTTAAATTTTTATAAACGTTTGCCAGTGTGATCTAATCACCATATGAACCGCGGGAAATACTGTTGAAATCTAAACATCTATTCTTTTAAATTTTTATAAACGTTTGCCAGAGTGATCTAATCATCATAGGAATCGCGGGAAATACTGTTGAAATATAAACATCTATTCTTTTAAATTTTTATAAACGTTTGCCAGAGTGATCTAATCATCATAGGAATCGCGGGAAATACTGTTGAAATATAAACATCTATTCTTTTAAATTTTTATAAACGTTTGCCAGAGTGATCTAATCATCATAGGAATCGCGGGAAATACTGTTGAAATTTAAACATCTATTCTTTAAAATTTTTATAAATGTTTGCCAGAGTGATCTTATCATCATAGGAATAGCGGGAAATACTGTTGAAATCTAAACATCTATTCTTTAAAATTTTTATAAATGTTTGCCAGAGTGATCTAATCATCATAGGAATCGCGGGAAATACTGTTGAAATCTAAACATCTATTCTTTTAAATTTTTATAAACGTTTGCCAGAGTGATCTAATCATCATAGGAATCGCGGGAAATACTGTTGAAATCTAAACATCTATTCTTTTAAATTTTTATAAACGTTTGCCAGTGTGATCTAATCACCATATGAACCGCGGGAAATACTGTTGAAATCTAAACATCTATTCTTTTAAATTTTTATAAACGTTTGCCAGAGTGATCTAATCATAATAGGAATCGCGGGAAATACTGTTGAAATCTAAACATCTATTCTTTTAAATTTTTATAAACGTTTGCCAGAGTGATCTAATCATCATAGGAACCGCGGGAAATACTGTTGAAATTTAAACATCTATTCTTTTAAATTTTTATAAACGTTTGACAGAGTGATCTAATCATAATATGAACCGCGGGAAATACTGTTGAAATCTAAACATCTATTCTTTTAAATTTTTATAAACGTTTGACAGAGTGATCTAATCATCATATGAACCGCGGGAAATACTGTTGAAATCTAAACATCTATTCTTTTAAATTTTTATAAACGTTTGACAGAGTGATCAAATCATCATAGGAACCGCGGGAAATACTGTTGAAATCTAAACATCTATTCTTTTAAATTTTTATAAACATTTGACAGAGTGATCTAATCATCATATGAACCGCGGGAAATACTGTTGAAATCTAAACATCTATTCTTTTAAATTTTTATAAACGTTTGACAGAGTGATCTAATCATCATATGAACCGCGGGAAATACTGTTGAAATCTAAACATCTATTCTTTTAAATTTTTATAAACGTTTGCCAGAGTGATCTAATCATCATAGGAACCGCGGGAAATACTGTTGAAATCTAAACATCTATTCTTTTAAATTTTTATAAACGTTTGCCAGAGTGATCTAATCATCATATGAATCGCGGGAAATACTGTTGAAATCTAAACATCTATTCTTTTAAATTTTTATAAACGTTTGCCAGAGTGATCTAAACATCATAGGAATCGCGGGAAATACTGTTGAAATCTAAACATCTATTCTTTTAAATTTTTATAAATGTTTGCCAGAGTGATCTAATCATCATAGGAACCGCGGGAAATACTGTTGAAATCTAAACATCTATTCTTTTAAATTTTTATAAATGTTTGCCAGAGTGATCTAATCATCATATGAACCGCGGGAAATACTGTTGAAATCTAAACATCTATTCTTTTAAATTTTTATAAATGTTTGCCAGAGTGATCTAATCATCATATGAATCGCGGGAAATACTGTTGAAATCTAAACATCTATTCTTTTAAATTTTTATAAATGTTTGCCAGAGTGATCTAATCATCATATGAACCGCGGGAAATACTGTTGAAATCTAAACATCTATTCTTTTAAATTTTTATAAATGTTTGCCAGAGTGATCTAATCATCATATGAATCGCGGGAAATACTGTTGAAATTTAAACATCTATTCTTTTAAATTTTTATAAACGTTTGCCAGAGTGATCTTATCATCATAGGAATCGCGGGAAATACTGTTGAAATCTAAACATCTATTCTTTTAAATTTTTATAAATGTTTGCCAGAGTGATCTAATCATCATATGAACCGCGGGAAATACTGTTGAAATCTAAACATCTATTCTTTTAAATTTTTATAAACGTTTGCCAGAGTGATCTAATCATCATAGGAATCGCGGGAAATACTGTTGAAATCTAAACATCTATTCTTTTAAATTTTTATAAACGTTTGCCAGAGTGATCTAATCCTCATAGGAATGTCGGGAAATACTGTTGAAATCTAAACATCTATTCTTTTAAATTATTATAAACGTTTGCCAGAGTGATCTAATCATCATATGAACCGCGGGAAATACTGTTGAAATCTAAACATCTATTCTTTTAAATTTTTATAAACGTTTGCCAGAGTGATCTAATCATCATCTGAACCGCGGGAAATACTGTTGAAATCTAAACATCTATTCTTTTAAATTTTTATAAACGTTTGCCAGAGTGATATAATCATCATAGGAATCGCGGGAAATACTGTTGAAATCTAAACATCTATTCTTTTAAATTTTTATAAATGTTTGCCAGAGTGATCTAATCATCATATGAACCGCGGGAAATACTGTTGAAATCTAAACATCTATTCTTTTAAATTTTTATAAACGTTTGCCAGAGTGATCTAATCATCATAGGAATCGCGGGAAATACTGTTGAAATCTAAACATCTATTCTTTCAAATTTTTATAAACGTTTGCCAGAGTGATCTAATCCTCATAGGAATCGCGGGAAATACTGTTGAAATCTAAACATCTATTCTTTTAAATTTTTATAAACGTTTGCCAGAGTGATCTAATCATCATAGGAATCGCGGGAAATACTGTTGAAATCTAAACATCTATTTTTTTAAATTTTTATAAACGTTTGCCAGAGTGATCTAATCATCATAGGAATCGCGGGAAATACTGTTGAAATATAAACATCTATTCTTTTAAATTGTTATAAACGTTTGCCAGAGTGATCTAATCATCATAGGAATCGCGGGAAATACTGTTGAAATCTAAACATCTATTCTTTTAAAATTTTATAAATGTTTGCCAGAGTGATCTAATCATCATATGAACCGCGGGAAATACTGTTGAAATCTAAACATCTATTCTTTTAAAATTTTTAAACGTTTGCAAGAGTTATCTAAACATCATATGAACCGCGGGAAATACTGTTGAAATCTAAACATCTATTCTTTAAAATTTTTATAAACGTTTGCCAGAGTGATCTAATCATCATATGAACCGCGGGAAATACTGTTGAAATCTAAACATCTATTCTTTTTAATTTTTATAAACGTTTGCCAGAGTGATCTAATCATCATATGAACCGCGGGAAATACTGTTGAAATCTAAACATCTATTCTTTTAAATTTTTATAAACGTTTGCCAGAGTGATCTAATCATCATAGGAATCGCGGGAAATACTGTTGAAATCTAAACATCTATTCTTTCAAATTTTTATAAACGTTTGCCAGAGTGATCTAATCATCATATGAACCGCGGGAAATACTGTTGAAATCTAAACATCTATTCTTTTAAATTTTTATAAACGTTTGCCAGAGTGATCTAATCCTCATAGGAATCGCGGGAAATACTGTTGAAATCTAAACATCTATTCTTTTAAATTTTTATAAACGTTTGCCAGAGTGATCTAATCCTCATAGGAATCGCGGGAAATACTGTTGAAATCTAAACATCTATTTTTTTAAATTTTTATAAACGTTTGCCAGAGTGATCTAATCATCATAGGAATCGCGGGAAATACTGTTGAAATCTAAACATCTATTCTTTTAAATTGTTATAAACGTTTGCCAGAGTGATCTAATTATCATATGAACCGCGGGAAATACTGTTGAAATCTAAACATCTATTCTTTTAAATTTTTATAAACGTTTGCCAGAGTGATCTAATCATCATATGAACCGCGGGAAATACTGTTGAAATCTAAACATCTATTCTTTTAAATTTTTATAAACGTTTGCCAGAGTGATCTAATCATCATATGAACCGCGGGAAATACTGTTGAAATCTAAACATCTATTCTTTTAAAATTTTATAAACGTTTGCCATAGTGATCTAAACATTATATGAACCGCGGGAAATACTGTTGAAATCTAAACATCTATTCTTTTAAATTTTTATAAACGTTTGCCATAGTGATCTAATCATCATATGAATCGCGGGAAATACTGTTGAAATTTAAACATCTATTCTTTAAAATTTTTATAAACGTTTGCCATAGTGATATAATCTTCATGTGAACCGCGGGAAATACTGTTGAAATATAAACATCTATTTTTTTAAATTTTTATAAACGTTTGCCATAGTGATCTAATCATCATAGGAATCTCGGGAAATACTGTTGAAATCTAAACATCTATTCTTTTAAAATTTTATAAACGTTTGCCAGAGTGATCTAATCATCATAGGAATCGCGGGAAATACTGTTGAAATCTAAACATCTATTCTTTTAAATTTTTATAAACGTTTGCCATAGTGATCTAATCATCATAGGAATCGCGGGAAATACTGTTGAAATCTAAACATCTATTCTTTTAAATTTTTATAAACGTTTGCCATAGTGATCTAAACATCATATGAACCGCGGGAAATACTGTTGAAATCTAAACATCTATTCTTTTAAATTTTTATAAACGTTTGCCATAGTGATCTAATCATCATATGAATCGCGGGAAATACTGTTGAAATTTAAACATCTATTCTTTAAAATTTTTATAAACGTTTGCCATAGTGATCTAATCATCATAGGAATCGCGGGAAATACTGTTGAAATGTAAACATCTATTCTTTTAAATTTTTATAAACGTTTGCCAGAGTGATCTAATCATCATATGAACCGCGGGAAATACTGTTGAAATCTAAACATCTATTCTTTTAAATTTTTATAAACGTTTGCCAGAGTGATATAATCTTCATATGAACCGCGGGAAATACTGTTGAAATATAAACATCTATTCTTTTAAATTTTTATAAACGTTTGCCATAGTGATCTAATCCTCATAGGAATCGCGGGAAATACTGTTGAAATCTAAACATCTATTTTTTTAAATTTTTATAAACGTTTGCCAGAGTGATCTAATCATCATAGGAATCGCGGGAAATACTGTTGAAATATAAACATCTATTCTTTTAAATTGTTATAAACGTTTGCCAGAGTGATCTAATCATCATATGAACCGCGGGAAATACTGTTGAAATCTAAACATCTATTCTTTTAAATTTTTATAAACGTTTGCCATAGTGATCTAATCATCATAGGAATCGCGGGAAATACTGTTGAAATCTAAACATCTATTCTTTTAAATTTTTATAAACGTTTGCCAGAGTGATCTAATCATCATATGAACCGCGGGAAATACTGTTGAAATCTAAACATCTATTCTTTTAAATTTTTATAAACGTTTGCCAGAGTGATATAATCTTCATATGAACCGCGGGAAATACTGTTGAAATATAAACATATATTCTTTTAAATTTTTATAAACGTTTGCCATAGTGATCTAATCATCATAGGAATCGCGGGAAATACTGTTGAAATCTAAACATCTATTCTTTTAAAATTTTTATAAACGTTTGCCATAGTGATCTAATCATCATATGAACAGCGGGAAATACTGTTGAAATCTAAACATCTATTCTTTTAAAATTTTATAAACGTTTGCCATAGTGATCTAATCATCATAGGAATCGCGGGAAATACTGTTGAAATATAAACATCTATTCTTTTAAATTTTTATAAACGTTTGCCATAGTGATCTTATCATCATATGAACAGCGGGAAATACTGTTGAAATCTAAACATCTATTCTTTTAAATTTTTATAAACGTTTGTTCGAGTGATCTAATCATCATAGGAATCGCGGGAAATACTGTTGAAATCTAAACATCTATTCTTTTAAATTTTTATAAACGTTTGCCAGAGTGATCTAATCATCATATGAACCGCGGGAAATACTGTTGAAATCTAAACATCTATTCTTTTAAATTTTTATAAACGTTTGCCATAGTGATCTAAACATCATATGATCCGCGGGAAATACTGTTGAAATCTAAACATGTATTCTTTTAAATTTTTATAAACGTGTGCCATAGTGATCTAAACATCATATGAACCGCGGGAAATACTGTTGAAATCTAAACATCTATTCTTTTAAATTTTTATAAACGTTTGCCATAGTGATCTAAACATCATATGAACCGCGGGAAATACTGTTGAAATCTAAACATCTATTCTTTTAAATTTTTATAAACGTTTGCCATAGTTATCTAAACATCATATGAAC
This sequence comes from Euprymna scolopes, assembly GCF_053919585.1. Lineage (NCBI taxonomy): Eukaryota > Metazoa > Mollusca > Cephalopoda > Sepiida > Sepiolidae > Euprymna > Euprymna scolopes. Next base: position 13,577,883 of record NC_136527.1, on the reverse strand, counting down.
CGCGGGAAATACTGTTGAAATCTAAACATCTATTCTTTTAAATTTTTATAAACGTTTGCCATAGTGATCTAATCATCATAGGAATCGCGGGAAATACTGTTGAAATCTAAACATCTATTCTTTTAAATTTTTATAAACGTTTGCCAGAGTGATATAATCTTCATATGAACCGCGGGAAATACTGTTGAAATCTAAACATCTATTCTTTTAAATTTTTATAAACGTTTGCCAGAGTGATCTAATCATCATAGGAATCGCGGGAAATACTGTTGAAATCTAAACATCTAGTCTTTTAAATTTTGTAAATGTTTGCCAGAGTGATCTAATCATCATAGGATTCGGGGGAAATACTGTTGAAATTTAACGATCTATTCTTTTAAATTTTTATAAACGTTTGCCAGAGTGATCTAATCATCATAGGATTCGGGGGAAATACTGTTGAAATTTAAAGATCTATTCTTTTAAATTTTTATAAACGTTTGCCATAGTGATCTAATCATCATAGAAATCGCGGGAAATACTGTTGAAATCTAAACATCTATTCTTGTAAATTTTTATAAACGTTTGCCATAGTGATCTAATCATCATAGAAATCGCGGGAAATACTGTTGAAATCTAAACATCTATTCTTTTAAATTTTTATAAACGTTTGCCAGAGTGATCTAATCCTCATAGGAATCGCGGGAAATACTGTTGAAATCTAAACATCTATTTTTTTAAATTTTTATAAACGTTTGCCAGAGTGGTCTAATCATCATAGGAATCGCGGGAAATACTGTTGAAATATAAACATCTATTCTTTTAAATTGTTATAAACGTTTGCCAGAGTGATCTAATTATCATATGAACCGCGGGAAATACTGTTGAAATCTAAACATCTATTCTTTTAAATTTTTATAAACGTTTGCCAGAGTGATCTAATCATCATATGAACCGCGGGAAATACTGTTGAAATCTAAACATCTATTCTTTTAAAATTTTATAAACGTTTGCCATAGTGATCTAAACATCATATGAACCGCGGGAAATACTGTTGAAATCTAAACATCTATTCTTTTAAATTTTTATAAACGTTTGCCATAGTGATCTAATCATCATATGAATCGCGGGAAATACTGTTGAAATTTAAACATCTATTCTTTAAAATTTTTATAAACGTTTGCCATAGTGATCTAATCATCATAGGAATCGCGGGAAATACTGTTGAAATATAAACATCTATTCTTTTAAATTTTTATAAACGTTTGCCATAGTGATATAATCTTCATATGAACCGCGGGAAATACTGTTGAAATATAAACATCTATTTTTTTAAATTTTTATAAACGTTTGCCATAGTGATCTAATCATCATAGGAATCTCGGGAAATACTGTTGAAATCTAAACATCTATTCTTTTAAAATTTTATAAACGTTTGCCAGAGTGATCTAATCATCATAGGAATCGCGGAAATACTGTTGAAATCTAAACATCTATTCTTTTAAATTTTTATAAACGTTTGCCATAGTGATCTAATCATCATAGGAATCGCGGGAAATACTGTTGAAATCTAAACATCTATTCTTTTAAATTTTTATAAACGTTTGCAATAGTGATCTAAACATCATATGAACCGCGGGAAATACTGTTGAAATTTAAACATCTATTCTTTAAAATTTTTATAAACGTTTGCCATAGTGATCTAATCATCATAGGAATCGCGGGAAATACTGTTGAAATGTAAACATCTATTCTTTTAAATTTTTATAAACGTTTGCCAGAGTGATCTAATCATCATATGAACCGCGGGAAATACTGTTGAAATCTAAACATCTATTCTTTTAAATTTTTATAAACGTTTGCCAGAGTGATATAATCTTCATATGAACCGCGGGAAATACTGTTGAAATATAAACATCTATTCTTTTAAATTTTTATAAACGTTTGCCATAGTGATCTAATCCTCATAGGAATCGCGGGAAATACTGTTGAAATCTAAACATCTATTATTTTAAATTGTTATAAACGTTTGCCAGAGTGATCTAATCATCATAGGAATCGCGGGAAATACTGTTGAAATATAAACATCTATTCTTTTAAATTGTTATAAACGTTTGCCAGAGTGATCTAATCATCATATGAACCGCGGGAAATACTGTTGAAATCTAAACATCTATTCTTTTAAATTTTTATAAACGTTTGCCATAGTGATCTAATCATCATAGGAATCGCGGGAAATACTGTTGAAATCTAAACATCTATTATTTTAAATTTTTATAAACGTTTGCCAGAGTGATCTAATCATCATATGAACCGCGGGAAATACTGTTGAAATCTAAACATCTATTCTTTTAAAATTTTATAAACGTTTGCCATAGTGATCTAAACATCATATGAACCGCGGAAAATACTGTTGAAATCTAAACATCTATTCTTTTAAATTTTTATAAACGTTTGCCATAGTGATCTAATCATCATATGAATCGCGGGAAATACTGTTGAAATTTAAACATCTATTCTTTCAAATTTTTATAAACGTTTGCCATAGTGATCTAATCATCATAGGAATCGCGGGAAATACTGTTGAAATCTAAACATCTATTCTTTTAAATTTTTATAAACGTTTGCCAGAGTGATATAATCTTCATATGAACCGCGGGAAATACTGTTGAAATATAAACATCTATTCTTTTAAATTTTTATAAACGTTTGCCATAGTGATCTAATCATCATAGGAATCGCGGGAAATACTGTTGAAATCTAAACATCTATTCTTTTAAAATTTTTATAAACGTTTGCCATAGTGATCTTATCATCATATGAACAGCGGGAAATACTGTTGAAATCTAAACATCTATTCTTTTAAATTTTTATAAACGTTTGTTCGAGTGATCTAATCATCATAGGAATCGCGGGAAATACTGTTGAAATCTAAACATCTATTCTTTTAAATTTTTATAAACGTTTGCCAGAGTGATCTAATCATCATATGAACCGCGGGAAATACTGTTGAAATCTAAACATCTATTCTTTTAAATTTTTATAAACGTTTGCCATAGTGATCTAAACATCATATGAACCGCGGGAAATACTGTTGAAATCTAAACATGTATTCTTTTAAATTTTTATAAACGTGTGCCATTGTGATCTAAACATCATATGAACCGCGGGAAATACTGTTGAAATCTAAACATCTATTCTTTTAAATTTTTATAAACGTTTGCCATAGTGATCTAAACATCATATGAACCGCGGGAAATACTGTTGAAATATAAACATCTATTCTTTTAAATTTTTATAAACGTTTGCCATAGTTATCTAAACATCATATGAACCGCGGGAAATACTGTTGAAATCTAAACATCTATTCTTTTAAATTTTTATAAACGTTTGCCATAGTGATCTAATCATCATAGGAATCGCGGGAAATACTGTTGAAATCTAAACATCTATTCTTTTAAATTTTTATAAACGTTTGCCAGAGTGATATAATCTTCATATGAACCGCGGGAAATACTGTTGAAATCTAAACATCTATTCTTTTAAATTTTTATAAACGTTTGCCAGAGTGATCTAATCATCATAGGAATCGCGGGAAATACTGTTGAAATCTAAACATCTAGTCTTTTAAATTTTGTAAATGTTTGCCAGAGTGATCTAATCATCATAGGATTCGGGGGAAATACTGTTGAAATTTAAAGATCTATTCTTTTAAATTTTTATAAACGTTTGCCAGAGTGATCTAATCATCATAGGATTCGGGGGAAATACTGTTGAAATTTAAAGATCTATTCTTTTAAATTTTTATAAACGTTTGCCATAGTGATCTAATCATCATAGAAATCGCGGGAAATACTGTTGAAATCTAAACATCTATTCTTGTAAATTTTTATAAACGTTTGCCATAGTGATCTAATCATCATAGAAATCGCGGGAAATACTGTTGAAATCTAAACATCTATTCTTTTAAATTTTTATAAACGTTTGCCAGAGTGATCTAATCATCATATGAACCGCGGGAAATACTGTTGAAATTTAAACATCAATTCTTTTAAATTTTTATAAACGTTTGCCAGAGTGATCTAATCATCATAGGAATCGTGGGAAATACTGTTGAAATCTAAACATCTATTCTTTTAAATTTTTATAAACGTTTGCCATAGTGATCTAATCATAATATGAACCGCGGGAAATACTGTTGAAATTTAAACATCTATTCTTTTAAATTTTTATAAACGTTTGCCAGAGTGATCTAATCATCATAGGATTCGGGGGAAATACTGTTGAAATTTAAAGATCTATTCTTTTAAATTTTTATAAACGTTTGCCATAGTGATCTAATCATCATATGAACCGCGGGAAATACTGTTGAAATCTAAACATCTATTCTTTTAAATTTTTATAAACGTTTGCCAGAGTGATCTAATCATCATAGGAATCGCGGGAAATACTGTTGAAATTTAAACATCTATTCTTTTAAATTTTTATAAACGTTTGCCAGAGTGATCTAATCATCATATGAACCGCGGGAAATACTGTTGAAATCTAAACATCAATTCTTTTAAATTTTTATAAACGTTTGCCAGAGTGATCTAATCATCATATGAACCGCGGGAAATACTGTTGAAATTTAAACATCTATTCTTTTAAATTTTTATAAACGTTTGCCATAGTGATCTAATCATCATAGGAATCGCGGGAAATACTGTTGAAATCTAAACATCAATTCTTTTAAATTTTTATAAATGTTTGCCATAGTGATCTAATCATCATATGAACTGCGGGAAATACTGTTGAAATCTAAACATCTATTCTTTTAAATTTTTATAAACGTTTGCCATAGTGATCTAATCATCATATGAACCGCGGGAAATACTGTTGAAATCTAAACATCTATTCTTTTAAAATTTTTAAACGTTTGCCAGAGACATCTAAACATCATATGAACCGCGGGAAATACTGTTGAAATATAAACATCTATTTTTTTAAATTTTTATAAATGTTTGCCAGAGTGATCTAATCATCATATGAACCGCGGGAAATACTGTTGAAATCTAAACATCTATTCTTTTAAATTTTTATAAACGTTTGCCAGAGTGATCTAATCATCATAGGAATCGCGGGAAATACTGTTGAAATTTAAACATCTATTCTTTTAAATTTTTATAAACGTTTGCCAGAGTGATCTAATCATCATATGAACCGCGGGAAATACTGTTGAAATCTAAACATCAATTCTTTTAAATTTTTATAAACGTTTGCCAGAGTGATCTAATCATCATATGAACCGCGGGAAATACTGTTGAAATTTAAACATCTATTCTTTTAAATTTTTATAAACGTTTGCCATAGTGATCTAATCATCATAGGAATCGCGGGAAATACTGTTGAAATCTAAACATCAATTCTTTTAAATTTTTATAAATGTTTGCCATAGTGATCTAATCATCATATGAACTGCGGGAAATACTGTTGAAATCTAAACATCTATTCTTTTAAATTTTTATAAACGTTTGCCATAGTGATCTAATCATCATATGAACCGCGGGAAATACTGTTGAAATCTAAACATCTATTCTTTTAAAATTTTTAAACGTTTGCCAGAGTGATCTAAACATCATATGAACCGCGGGAAATACTGTTGAAATATAAACATCTATTCTTTTAAATTTTTATAAACGTTTGCCATAGTGATCTAATCATCATATGAACCGCGGGAAATACTGTTGAAATCTAAACATCTATTCTTTTAAAATTTTTGAACGTTTGCCAGAGTGATCTAAACATCATATGAACCGCGGGAAATACTGTTGAAATCTAAACATCTATTCTTTTAAATTTTTATAAACGTTTGCCATAGTGATCTAATCATCATATGAACTGCGGTAAATACTGTTGAAATCTAAACATCTATTCTTTTAAATTTTTATAAACGTTTGCCATAGTGATCTAATCATCATAGGAATCGCGGGAAATACTGTTGAAATCTAAACATCTATTCTTTTAAATTTTTATAAACGTTTGCCATAGTGATCTAATCATCATATGAACTGCGGGAAATACTGTTGAAATCTAAACATCTATTCTTTTAAATTTTTATAAACGTTTGCCATAGTGATCTAATCATCATATGAACTGCGGGAAATACTGTTGAAATCTAAACATCTATTCTTTTAAATTTTTATAAACGTTTGCCATAGTGATCTAATCATCATAGGAATCGCGGGAAATACTGTTGAAATATAAACATCTATTCTTTTAAATTTTTATAAACGTTTGCCAGAGTGATCTAATCATCATATGAACCGCGGGAAATACTGTTGAAATCTAAACATCTATTCTTTTAAATTTTTATAAACGTTTGCCATAGTGATCTAATCATCATATGAACCGTGGGAAATACTGTTGAAATCTAAACATCTATTCTTTTAAATTTTTATAAACGTTTGCCAGAGTGATCTAATCATCATATGAACCGCGGGAAATACTGTTGAAATCTAAACATCAATTCTTTTAAATTTTTATAAACGTTTGCCAGAGTGATCTAATCATCATATGAACCGCGGGAAATACTGTTGAAATTTAAACATCTATTCTTTTAAATTTTTATAAACGTTTGCCATAGTGATCTAATCATCATAGGAATCGCGGGAAATACTGTTGAAATCTAAACATCAATTCTTTTAAATTTTTATAAATGTTTGCCATAGTGATCTAATCATCATATGAACTGCGGGAAATACTGTTGAAATCTAAACATCTATTCTTTTAAATTTTTATAAACGTTTGCCATAGTGATCTAATCATCATATGAACCGCGGGAAATACTGTTGAAATCTAAACATCTATTCTTTTAAAATTTTTAAACGTTTGCCAGAGTGATCTAAACATCATATGAACCGCGGGAAATACTGTTGAAATATAAACATCTATTCTTTTAAATTTTTATAAACGTTTGCCATAGTGATCTAATCATCATATGAACCGCGGGAAATACTGTTGAAATCTAAACATCTATTCTTTTAAAATTTTTGAACGTTTGCCAGAGTGATCTAAACATCATATGAACCGCGGGAAATACTGTTGAAATCTAAACATCTATTCTTTTAAATTTTTATAAACGTTTGCCATAGTGATCTAATCATCATATGAACTGCGGGAAATACTGTTGAAATCTAAACATCTATTCTTTTAAATTTTTATAAACGTTTGCCATAGTGATCTAATCATCATAAGAATCGCGGGAAATACTGTTGAAATCTAAACATCTATTCTTTTAAATTTTTATAAACGTTTGCCATAGTGATCTAATCATCATATGAACTGCGGGAAATACTGTTGAAATCTAAACATCTATTCTTTTAAATTTTTATAAACGTTTGCCATAGTGATCTAATCATCATATGAACTGCGGGAAATACTGTTGAAATCTAAACATCTATTCTTTTAAATTTTTATAAACGTTTGCCATAGTGATCTAATCATCATAGGAATCGCGGGAAATACTGTTGAAATATAAACATCTATTCTTTTAAATTTTTATAAACGTTTGCCAGAGTGATCTAATCATCATATGAACCGCGGGAAATACTGTTGAAATCTAAACATCTATTCTTTTAAATTTTTATAAACGTTTGCCATAGTGATCTAATCATCATATGAACCGTGGGAAATACTGTTGAAATCTAAACATCTATTCTTTTAAATTTTTATAAACGTTTGCCAGAGTGATCTAATCATCATATGAACCGCGGGAAATACTGTTGAAATCTAAACATCTATTCTTTTAAATTTTTATAAACGTTTGCCATAGTGATCTAATCATCATATGAACCGTGGGAAATACTGTTGAAATCTAAACATCTATTCTTTTAAATTTTTATAAACGTTTGCCAGAGTGATCTAATCATCATATGAACCGCGGGAAATACTGTTGAAATCTAAACATCTATTCTTTTAAATTTTTATAAACGTTTGCCATAGTGATCTAATCATCATATGAACCGTGGGAAATACTGTTGAAATCTAAACATCTATTCTTTTAAATTTTTATAAACGTTTGCCAGAGTGATCTAATCATCATATGAACCGCGGGAAATACTGTTGAAATCTAAACATCTATTCTTTTAAATTTTTATAAACGTTTGCCATAGTGATCTAATCATCATATGAACCGTGGGAAATACTGTTGAAATCTAAACATCTATTCTTTTAAATTTTTATAAACGTTTGCCAGAGTGATCTAATAATCATATGAACTGCGGGAAATACTGTTGAAATCTAAACATCTATTCTTTTAAATTTTTATAAACGTTTGCCAGAGTGATCTAATCATCATAGGAATCGCGGGAAATACTGTTGAAATTTAAACATCTATTCTTTTAAATTTTTATAAACGTTTGCCAGAGTGATCTAATCATCATATGAACTGCGGGAAATACCGTTGAAATCTAAACATCTATTCTTTTAAATTTTTATAAACGTTTGCCATAGTGATCTAATCATCATAGGAATCGCGGGAAATACTGTTGAAATCTAAACATCTATTCTTTTAAATTTTTATAAACGTTTGCCATAGTGATCTAATCATCATATGAACTGCGGGAAATACTGTTGAAATCTAAACATCTATTCTTTTAAATTTTTATAAACGTTTTCCATAGTGATCTAATCATCATAGGAATCGCGGGAAATACTGTTGAAATCTAAACATCTATTCTTTTAAATTTTTATAAACGTTTGCCAGAGTGATCTAAACATCATATGAACCGCGGGAAATACTGTTGAAATATAAACATCTATTCTTTTAAATTTTTATAAACGTTTGCCATAGTGATCTAATCATCATATGAACCGCGGGAAATACTGTTGAAATCTAAACATCTATTCTTTTAAAATTTTTAAACGTTTGCCAGAGTGATCTAAACATCATATGAACCGCGGGAAATACTGTTGAAATCTAAACATCTATTCTTTTAAATTTTTATAAACGTTTGCCATAGTGATCTAATCATCATATGAACTGCGGGAAATACTGTTGAAATCTAAACATCTATTCTTTTAAATTTTTATAAACGTTTGCCATAGTGATCTAATCATCATAGGAATCGCGGGAAATACTGTTGAAATCTAAACATCTATTCTTTTAAATTTTTATAAACGTTTGCCATAGTGATCTAATCATCATATGAACTGCGGGAAATACTGTTGAAATCTAAACATCTATTCTTTTAAATTTTTATAAACGTTTGCCATAGTGATCTAATCATCATATGAACTGCGGGAAATACTGTTGAAATCTAAACATCTATTCTTTTAAATTTTTATAAACGTTTGCCATAGTGATCTAATCATCATAGGAATCGCGGGAAATACTGTTGAAATATAAACATCTATTCTTTTAAATTTTTATAAACGTTTGCCAGAGTGATCTAATCATCATATGAACCGCGGGAAATACTGTTGAAATCTAAACATCTATTCTTTTAAATTTTTATAAACGTTTGCCATAGTGATCTAATCATAATATGAACCGTGGGAAATACTGTTGAAATCTAAACATCTATTCTTTTAAATTTTTATAAACGTTTGCCAGAGTGATCTAATCATCATATGAACCGCGGGAAATACTGTTGAAATCTAAACATCTATTCTTTTAAATTTTTATAAACGTTTGCCATAGTGATCTAATCATCATATGAACCGTGGGAAATACTGTTGAAATCTAAACATCTATTCTTTTAAATTTTTATAAACGTTTGCCAGAGTGATCTAATCATCATATGAACCGCGGGAAATACTGTTGAAATCTAAACATCTATTCTTTTAAATTTTTATAAACGTTTGCCATAGTGATCTAATCATCATATGAACCGTGGGAAATACTGTTGAAATCTAAACATCTATTCTTTTAAATTTTTATAAACGTTTGCCAGAGTGATCTAATCATCATATGAACCGCGGGAAATACTGTTGAAATCTAAACATCTATTCTTTTAAATTTTTATAAACGTTTGCCATAGTGATCTAATCATCATATGAACCGTGGGAAATACTGTTGAAATCTAAACATCTATTCTTTTAAATTTTTATAAACGTTTGCCAGAGTGATCTAATCATCATATGAACTGCGGGAAATACTGTTGAAATCTAAACATCTATTGTTTTAAATTTTTATAAACGTTTGCCAGAGTGATCTAATCATCATAGGAATCGCGGGAAATACTGTTGAAATTTAAACATCTATTCTTTTAAATTTTTATAAACGTTTGCCAGAGTGATCTAATCATCATATGAACTGCGGGAAATACTGTTGAAATCTAAACATCTATTCTTTTAAATTTTTATAAACGTTTGCCATAGTGATCTAATCATCATAGGAATCGCGGGAAATACTGTTGAAATCTAAACATCTATTCTTTTAAATTTTTATAAACGTTTGCCATAGTGATCTAATCATCATATGAACTGCGGGAAATACTGTTGAAATCTAAACATCTATTCTTTTAAATTTTTATAAACGTTTTCCATAGTGATCTAATCATCATAGGAATCGCGGGAAATACTGTTGAAATCTAAACATCTATTCTTTTAAATTTTTATAAACGTTTGCCAGAGTGATCTAATCATCATATGAACCGCGGGAAATACTGTTGAAATCTAAACATCTATTCTTTTAACTTTTTATAAACGTTTGCCATAGTGATCTAATCATCATATGAACTGCGGGAAATACTGTTGAAATCTAAACATCTATTCTTTAAAATTTTTATAAACGTTTGCCATAGTGATCTAATCATCATATGAACCGCGGAGAATACTGTTGAAATCTAAACATCAATTCTTTTTACTTTCTATAAACGTTTGCCAGAGTGATCTAATCATCATATGAACCGCGGGAAATACTGTTGAAATCTAAACATCTATTCTTTAAAATTTTTATAAACGTTTGCCAGAGTGATCTAATCATCATAGGAATCGCGGGAAATACTGTTGAAATCTAAACATCAATTCTTTTTAATTTTTATAAATGTTTGCCATAGTGATCTAATCATCATATGAACTGCGGGAAATACTGTTGAAATCTAAACATCTATTCTTTTAAATTTTTATAAACGTTTGCCATAGTGATCTAATCATCATATGAACCGCGGGAAATACTGTTGAAATCTAAACATCTATTCTTTTAAAATTTTTAAACGTTTGCCAGAGTGATCTAAACATCATATGAACCGCGGGAAATACTGTTGAAATCTAAACATCTATTCTTTTAAATTTTTATAAACGTTTGCCATAGTGATCTAATCATCATAGGAATCGCGGGAAATACTGTTGAAATCTTAACATCTATTCTTTAAAATTTTTATAAACGTTTGCCAGAGTGATCTAATCATCATAGGAATCGCGGGAAATACTGTTGAAATCTAAACATCTATTCTTTTAAATTTTTATAAACGTTTGCCAGAGTTATCTAATCATCATATGAACCGCGGGAAATACTGTTGAAATCTAAACATCTATTCTTTTAAATTTTTATAAACGTTTGCAAGAGTGATCTAATCATCATATGAACCGCGGGAAATACTGTTGAAATCTAAACATCTATTCTTTTTAATTTTTATAAACGTTTGCCAGAGTGATCTAATCATCATATGAACCGCGGGAAATACTGTTGAAATCTAAACATCTATTCTTTAAAATTTTTATAAACGTTTGCCAGAGTGATATAATCATCATATGAACCGCGGGAAATACTGTTGAAATCTAAACATCTATTCTTTTAAATTTTTATAAACGTTTGCCAGAGTTATCTAATCATCATATGAACCGCGGGAAATACTGTTGAAATCTAAACATCTATTCTTTTAAATTTTTATAAACGTTTGCAAGAGTGATCTAATCATCATATGAACCGCGGGAAATACTGTTGAAATCTAAACATCTATTCTTTTAAATTTTTATAAACGTTTGCCAGAGTGATATAATCATCATATGAACCGCGGCAAATACTGTTGAACTCTAAACATCTATTCTTTTAAATTTTTATAAACGTTTGCCAGAGTGATCTAATCATCATATGAACCGCGGGAAATACTGTTGAAATCTAAACATCTATTCTTTTAAATTTTTATAAACGTTTGCAAGAGTGATCTAATCATCATATGAACCGCGGGAAATACTGTTGAAATCTAAACATCTATTCTTTTTAATTTTTATAAACGTTTGCCAGAGTGATCTAATCAGCATATGAACCGCGGGAAATACTGTTGAAATCTAAACATCTATTCTTTAAAATTTTTATAAACGTTTGCCAGAGTGATATAATCATCATATGAACCGCGGGAAATACTGTTGAAATCTAAACATCTATTCTTTAAAATTTTTATAAACGTTTGCCAGAGTGATATAATCATCATATGAACCGCGGGAAATACTGTTGAAATCTAAACATCTATTCTTTTAAATTTTTATAAACGTTTGCCAGAGTGATCTAATCATCATAGGAATCGCGGGAAATACTGTTGAAATCTAAACATCTATTCTTTTAAATTTTTATAAACGTTTGCCAGAGTGATATAATCATCATATGAACCGCGGCAAATACTGTTGAACTCTAAACATCTATTCTTTTAAATTTTTATAAACGTTTGCCAGAGTTATCTAATCATCATATGAACCGCGGGAAATACTGTTGAAATCTAAACATCTATTCTTTTAAATTTTTATAAACGTTTGCAAGAGTGATCTTATCATCATATGAACCGCGGGAAATACTGTTGAAATCTAAACATCTATTCTTTTTAATTTTTATAAACGTTTGCCAGAGTGATCTAATCATCATATGAACCGCGGGAAATACTGTTGAAATCTAAACATCTATTCTTTAAAATTTTTATAAACGTTTGCCAGAGTGATATAATCATCATATGAACCGCGGGAAATACTGTTGAAATCTAAACATCTATTCTTTAAAATTTTTATAAACGTTTGCCAGAGTGATATAATCATCATATGAACCGCAGGAAATACTGTTGAAATCTAAACATCTATTCTTTAAAATTTTTATAAACGTTTGCCAGAGTGATATAATCATCATAGGAATCGCGGGAAATACTGTTGAAATCTAAACATCTATTCTTTTAAATTTTTATAAACGTTTGCCAGAGTGATATAATCATCATATGAACCGCGGCAAATACTGTTGAACTCTAAACATCTATTATTTTAAATTTTTATAAACGTTTGCCAGAGTTATCTAATCATCATATGAACCGCGGGAAATACTGTTGAAATCTAAACATCTATTCTTTTAAATTTTTATAAACGTTTGCAAGAGTGATCTAATCATCATATGAACCGCGGGAAATACTGTTGAAATCTAAACATCTATTCTTTTTAATTTTTATAAACGTTTGCCAGAGTGATCTAATCATCATATGAACCGCGGGAAATACTGTTGAAATCTAAACATCTATTCTTTAAAATTTTTATAAACGTTTGCCAGAGTGATCTAATCATCATATGAACCGCGGGAAATACTGTTGAAATCTAAACATCTATTCTTTTAAATTTTTATAAACGTTTGCCAGAGTGATATAATCATCATATGAACCGCGGGAAATACTGTTGAAATCTAAACATCTATTCTTTTAAATTTTTATAAACGTTTGCCAGAGTGATATAATCATCATATGAACCGCGGGAAATACTGTTGAAATCTAAACATCTATTCTTTTAAATTTTTATAAACGTTTGCCAGAGTGATATAATCATCATATGAACCGCGGGAAATACTGTTGAAATCTAAACATCTATTCTTTTAAATTTTTATAAACGTTTGCCAGAGTGATATAATCATCATATGAACCGCGGGAAATACTGTTGAAATCTAAACATCTATTCTTTTAAATTTTTATAAACGTTTGCCAGAGTGATATAATCTTCATATGAACCGCGGGAAATACTGTTGAAATCTAAACATCTATTCTTTTAAATTTTTATAAACGTTTGCCAGAGTGATATAATCATCATATGAACCGCGGGAAATACTGTTGAAATCTAAACATCTATTCTTTTAAATTTTTATAAACGTTTGCCAGAGTGATATAATCATCATAGAAATCGCGGGAAATACTGTTGAAATCTAAACATCTATTCTTTTAAATTTTTATAAACGTTTGCCAGAGTGATATAATCATCATATGAACCGCGGGAAATACTGTTGAAATCTAAACATCTATTCTTTTAAATTTTTATAAACGTTTGCCAGAGTGATCTAATCATCATATGAACCGCGGGAAATACTGTTGAAATCTAAACATCTATTCTTTAAAATTTTTATAAACGTTTGCCAGAGTGATCTAATCATCATATGAACCACGGGAAATACTGTTGAAATCTAAACATCTATTCTTTTAAATTTTTATAAACGTTTGCCAGAGTGATCTAATCATCATATGAACCACGGGAAATACTGTTGAAATCTAAACATCTATTCTTTTAAATTTTTATAAACGTTTGTCAGAGTGATCTAATCATCATATGAACCCCGGGAAATACTGTTGAAATCTAAACATCTATTCGTTAAAAATTTTATAAATGTTTGCCAGAGTGATCTAATCTTCATATGAACCGTTGGAAATACTGTTGAAATCTAAACATCTAGTCTTTTAAATTTTTTAAACGTTTTCCATAGTGATATAATCATCATATGAACCGCGGGAAATACTGTTGAAATCTAAACATCTATTCTTTTAAATTTTTATAAACGTTTGCCAGAGTGATATAATCATCATATGAACCGCGGGAAATACTGTTGAAATCTAAACATCTATTCTTTTAAATTTTTATAAATGGTTTCCAGAGTGATCTAATCATCATATGAATCGCGGGAAATACTGTTGAAATCTAAACATCTATTCTTTAAAATTTTTATAAACGTTTGCCAGAGTGATCTAATCATCATATGAACCACGGGAAATACTGTTGAAATCTAAACATCTATTCTTTTAAATTTTTATAAACGTTTGTCAGAGTGATCTAATCAACATATGAACCGCGGGAAATACTGTTGAAATCTAAACATCTATTCTTTTAAATTGTTATAAACGTTTGCCAGAGTGATCTAATCATCATATGAACCACGGGAAATACTGTTGAAATCTAAACATCTATTCTTTTAAATTTTTTAAACGTTTGCCAGAGTGATCTAATCATCATATGAACCACGGTAAATACTGTTGAAATCTAAACATCTATTCTTTTAAATTTTTTAAACGTTTGTCAGAGTAATCTAATCATCATATGAACCGCGGGAAATACTGTTGAAATCTAAACATCTATTCGTTAAAAATTTTTTGAATGTTTGCCAGAGTGATCTAATCTTCATATGAACCGCGGGAAATACTGTTGAAATCTAAACATCTATTCTTTTAAATTTTTATAAATGTTTGCCAGAGTGACCTAATCACCATATGAACCGCGAGAAATACTGTTGAAATCTACACATCTATTCTTTCAAATTTTTATAAATGTTTGCCAGAGTGATCTTATCATCATATGAACCGCGGGAAATACTGTTGAAATTAAAACATCTATTCTTTTTAATTTTTATAAACGTTTGCCAGAGTGATCTAATCATCATCTGAACCGCGGGAAATACTGTTGAAATCTAAACATCTATTCTTTAAAATTTTTTTAAACGTTTGCCAGAGTGATCTAATTATCATATGAACCGCGGGAAATACTGTTGAAATCTAAACATCTATTCTTTTAAATTTTTTAAACGTTTGCCAGAGTGATCTAATTATCATATGAACCGCGGGAAATACTGTTGAAATCTAAACATCTATTCTTTTAAATTTTTTAAACGTTTGCCAGAGTGATCTAATAATCATATGAACCACGGGAAATACTGTTGAAATCTAAACATCTATTCTTTTAAATTTTTATAAACGTTTGCCAGAGTGATCTAATCATCATATGAACCGCGGGAAATACTGTTGAAATCTAAACATCTATTCTTTTAAATTTTTTAAACGTTTGCCAGAGTGATCTAATTATCATATGAACCGCGGGAAATACTGTTGAAATCTAAACATCTATTCTTTTAAATTTTTTAAACGTTTGCCAGAGTGATCTAATCATCATATGAACCGCGGGAAATACTGTTGAAATATAAACATCTATTCTTTTAAATTTTTTAAACGTTTGCCAGAGTGATCTAATCATCATATAAACCGCGGGAAATACTGTTGAAATCTAAACATCTATTCTTTTAAATTTTTTAAACGTTTGTCAGAGTAAACTAATCATCATATGAACCGCGGGAAATACTGTTGAAATCTAAACATCTATTCTTTTAAATTTTTTAAACGTTCGCCAGAGTGATCTAATCATCATATGAATCGCGGGAAATACTGTTGAAATCTAAACATCTATTCTTTTAAATTTTTTAAACGTTTGTCAGAGTAAACTAATCATCATATGAACCGCGGGAAATACTGTTGAAATCTAAACATCTATTCTTTTAAATTTTTTAAACGTTCGCCAGAGTGATCTAATCATCATATGAATCGCGGGAAATACTGTTGAAATCTAAAAATCTATTCTTTTAAATTTTTATAAATGTTTGCCAGAGTGACCTAATCACCATATGAACCGCGGGAAATACTGTTGAAATCTAAACATCTATTCTTTTAAATTTTTATAAATGTTTGCCAGAGTGATATAATCATCATATGAACCACGGGAAATACTGTTGAAATCTAAACATCTATTCTTTTAAATTTTTAGAAATGTTTGCCAGAGTGATATAATCATCATATGAACCACGGGAAATACTGTTGAACTCTAAAACTCTATTCTTTTAAATTTTTATAAACGTTCGCCAGAGTGATCTAATCATCATATGAACACCGGGAAATACTGTTGAAATTTCAACATCTATTCTTTTTAATTTTTATAAACGTTTGCCAGAGTGATCTAATAATCATATGAACCGCGGAAAATACTGTTGAAATCTAAACATCTATTCTTTTAAATTTTTTAAACGTTTGCCAGAGTGATCTAATTATCATATGAACCGCGGGAAATACTGTTGAAATCTAAACATCTATTCTTTTAAATTTTTATAAACGTTTGCCAGAGTGATCTAATCATCATATGAACCGCGGGAAATACTGTTGAAATCTAAACATCTATTCTTTCAAATTTTTTAAACGTTTGCCAGAGTGATCTAATTATCATATGAACCGCGGGAAATACTGTTGAAATCTAAACATCTATTCTTTTAAATTTTTTAAACGTTTGCCAGAGTGATCTAATCATCATATGAACCGCGGGAAATACTGTTGAAATCTAAACATCTATTCTTTTAAATTTTTTAAACGTTTGCCAGAGTGATCTAATCATCATATAAACCGCGGGAAATACTGTTGAAATCTAAACATCTATTCTTTGAAATTTTTAAAACGTTTGCCAGAGTGATCTAATTATCATATGAACCGCGGGAAATACTGTTGAAATTTAAACATCTATTCTTTTAAATTTTTATAAACGTTTGCCAGTGTGATCTAATCATCATAGGAATAGCGGGAAATACTGTTGAAATGTAAACATCTATTCTTTTAAATTTTTATAAACGTTTGCCAGAGTGATCTAATCATCATAGGAATCGCGGGAAATACTGTTGAAATGTAAACATCTAGTCTTTTAAATTTTTATAAACGTTTGCCAGTGTGATCTAATCATCATAGGAATCGCGGGAAATACTGTTGAAATGTAAACATCTATTCTTTTAAATTTTTATAAACGTTTGCCAGTGTGATCTAATCATCATAGGAATCGCGGGAAATACTGTTGAAATGTAAACATCTATTCTTTTAAATTTTTATAAACGTTTGCCAGAGTGATCTAATCATCATAGGAATAGCGGGAAATACTGTTGAAATGTAAACATCTAGTCTTTTAAATTTTTATAAACGTTTGCCAGTGTGATCTAATCATCATAGGAATCGCGGGAAATACTGTTGAAATGTAAACATCTATTCTTTTAAATTTTTATAAACGTTTGCCAGTGTGATCTAATCATCATAGGAATAGCGGGAAATACTGTTGAAATGTAAACATCTATTCTTTTAAATTTTTATAAACGTTTGCCAGAGTGATCTAATCATCATAGGAATCGCGGGAAATACTGTTGAAATGTAAACATCTAGTCTTTTAAATTTTTATAAACGTTTGCCAGTGTGATCTAATCATCATAGGAATCGCGGGAAATACTGTTGAAATGTAAACATCTATTCTTTTAAATTTTTATAAACGTTTGCCAGTGTGATCTAATCATCATAGGAATCGCGGGAAATACTGTTGAAATGTAAACATCTATTCTTTTAAATTTTTATAAACGTTTGCCAGAGTGATCTAATCATCATAGGAATAGCGGGAAATACTGTTGAAATGTAAACATCTAGTCTTTTAAATTTTTATAAACGTTTGCCAGTGTGATCTAATCATCATAGGAATCGCGGGAAATACTGTTGAAATGTAAACATCTATTCTTTTAAATTTTTATAAACGTTTGCCAGTGCGATCTAATCATCATAGGAATCGCGGGAAATACTGTTGAAATGTAAACATCTAGTCTTTTAAATTTTTATAAACGTTTGCCAGTGTGATCTAATCATCATAGGAATCGCGGGAAATACTGTTGAAATGTAAACATCTAGTCTTTTAAATTTTTATAAACGTTTGCCAGAGTGATCTAATCATCATAGGAATAGCGGGAAATACTGTTGAAATGTAAACATCTAGTCTTTTAAATTTTTATAAACGTTTGCCAGTGTGATCTAATCATCATAGGAATCGCGGGAAATACTGTTGAAATGTAAACATCTAGTCTTTAAAATTTTTATAAACGTTTGCCAGAGTGATCTAATCATCATAGGAATCGCGGGAAATACTGTTGAAATGTAAACATCTATTCTTTTAAATTTTTATAAACGTTTGCCAGAGTGATCTAATCATCATAGGAATAGCGGGAAATACTGTTGAAATGTAAACATCTATTCTTTTAAATTTTTATAAACGTTTGCAAGAGTGATCTAATCATCATAGGAATCTCGGGAAATACTGTTGAAATGTAAACATCTGTTCTTTTAAATTTTTATAAACGTTTGCCAGAGTGATCTAATCATCATAGGAATAGCGGGAAATACTGTTGAAATGTAAACATCTAGTCTTTTAAATTTTTATAAACGTTTGCCAGAGTGATCTAATCATCATAGGAATCGCGGGAAATACTGTTGAAATGTAAACATCTATTCTTTTAAATTTTTATAAACGTTTGCCAGAGTGATCTAATCATCATAGGAATAGCGGGAAATACTGTTGAAATGTAAACATCTATTCTTTTAAATTTTTATAAACGTTTGCCAGAGTGATCTAATCATCATAGGAATAGCGGGAAATACTGTTGAAATGTAAACATCTAGTCTTTTAAATTTTTATAAACGTTTGCCAGAGTGATCTAATCATCATAGGAATCGCGGGAAATACTGTTGAAATGTAAACATCTATTCTTTTAAATTTTTATAAACGTTTGCCAGAGTGATCTAATCATCATAGGAATCGCGGGAAATACTGTTGAAATGTAAACATCTATTCTTTTAAATTTTTATAAACGTTTGCCAGAGTTATCTAATCATCATAGGAATAGCGGGAAATACTGTTGAAATGTAAACATCTATTCTTTTAAATTTTTATAAACGTTTGCCAGAGTGATCTAATCATCATAGGAATCGCGGGAAATACTGTTGAAATGTAAACATCTATCTTTTTAAATTTTTATAAACGTTTGCCAGAGTGATCTAATCATCATAGGAATAGCGGGAAATACTGTTGAAATGTAAACATCTAGTGTTTTAAATTTTTATAAACGTTTGCCAGTGTGATCTAATCATCATAGGAATCGCGGGAAATACTGTTGAAATGTAAACATCTATTCTTTAAAATTTTTATAAACGTTTGCCAGAGTGATCTAATCATCATAGGAATAGCGGGAAATACTGTTGAAATCTAAACATCTATTCTTTTAAATTTTTATAAACGTTTGCAAGAGTGATATAATCATCATAGGAATAGCGGGAAATACTGTTGAAATCTAAACATCTATTCTTTTAAATTTTAATAAACGTTTGCCAGAGTGATCTAATCATCATAGGAATAGCGGGAAATACTGTTGAAATCTAAACATCTATTCTTTTAAATTTTTATAAACGTTTGCCAGAGTGATATAATCATCATAGGAATAGCGGAAAATACTGTTGAAATCTAAACCTCTATTCTTTTGAATTTTTATAAACGTTTGCAAGAGTGATATAATCATCATAGGAATAGCGGGAAATACTGTTGAAATCTAAACATCTAGTCTTTTAAATTTTTATAAACGTTTGCCAGAGTGATCTAATCATCATAGGAATAGCGGGAAATACTGTTGAAATCTAAACATCTATTCTTTAAAATTTTTATAAACGTTTGCCAGAGTGATATAATCATCATAGGAATAGCGGGAAATACTGTTGAAATCTAAACATCTATTCTTTTAAATTTTTATAAACGTTTGCAAGAGTGATATAATCATCATAGGAATAGCGGGAAATACTGTTGAAATCTAAACATCTATTCTTTAAAATTTTTATAAACGTTTGCAAGAGTGATCTAATCATCATAGGAATAGCGGGAAATACTGTTGAAATCTAAACATCTATTCTTTTAAATTTTTATAAACGTTTGCAAGAGTGATATAATCATCATAGGAATAGCGGGAAATACTGTTGAAATCTAAACATCTATTCTTTAAAATTTTTATAAACGTTTGCCAGAGTGATCTAATCATCATAGGAATAGCGGGAAATACTGTTGAAATCTAAACATCTATTCTTTAAAATTTTTATAAACGTTTGCCAGAGTGATATAATCATCATAGGAATAGCGGGAAATACTGTTGAAATCTAAACATCTATTCTTTTAAATTTTTATAAACGTTTGCAAGAGTGATATAATCATCATAGGAATAGCGGGAAATACTGTTGAAATCTAAACATCTATTCTTTAAAATTTTTATAAACGTTTGCCAGAGTGATCTAATCATCATATGAACCGCGGGAAATACTGTTGAAATCTAAACCTCTATTCTTTTGAATTTTTATAAACGTTTGCAAGAGTGATATAATCATCATAGGAATCGCGGGAAATACTGTTGAAATGTAAACATCTAGTCTTTTAAATTTTTATAAACGTTTGCCAGTGTGATCTAATCATCATAGGAATCGCGGGAAATACTGTTGAAATGTAAACATCTATTCTTTTAAATTTTTATAAACGTTTGCCAGTGTGATCTAATCATCATAGGAATCGCGGGAAATACTGTTGAAATGTAAACATCTATTCTTTTAAATTTTTATAAACGTTTGCCAGAGTGATCTAATCATCATAGGAATCGCGGGAAATACTGTTGAAATCTAAACATCTATTCTTTAAAATTTTTATAAACGTTTGCCAGTGTGATCTAATCATCATAGGAATCGCGGGAAATACTGTTGAAATGTAAACATCTATTCTTTTAAATTTTTATAAACGTTTGCCAGTGTGATCTAATCATCATAGGAATCGCGGGAAATACTGTTGAAATGTAAACATCTAGTCTTTTAAATTTTTATAAACGTTTGCTAGTGTGATCTAATCATCATAGGAATCGCGGGAAATACTGTTGAAATGTAAACATCTAGTCTTTCAAATTTTTATAAACGTTTGCCAGAGTGATCTAATCATCATAGGAATAGCGGGAAATACTGTTGAAATGTAAACATCTAGTCTTTTAAATTTTTATAAACGTTTGCCAGTGTGATCTAATCATCATAGGAATCGCGGGAAATACTGTTGAAATGTAAACATCTAGTCTTTTAAATTTTTATAAACGTTTGCCAGAGTGATCTAATCATCATAGGAATCGCGGGAAATACTGTTGAAATGTAAACATCTATTCTTTTAAATTTTTATAAACGTTTGCCAGAGTGATCTAATCATCATAGGAATAGCGGGAAATACTGTTGAAATGTAAACATCTATTCTTTTAAATTTTTATAAACGTTTGCCAGAGTGATCTAATCATCATAGGAATCGCGGGAAATACTGTTGAAATGTAAACATCTGTTCTTTTGAATTTTTATAAACGTTTGCCAGAGTGATCTAATCATCATAGGAATAGCGGGAAATACTGTTGAAATGTAAACATCTAGTCTTTTAAATTTTTATAAACGTTTGCCAGAGTGATCTAATCATCATAGGAATCGCGGGAAATACTGTTGAAATGTAAACATCTATTCTTTTAAATTTTTATAAACGTTTGCCAGAGTGATCTAATCATCATAGGAATAGCGGGAAATACTGTTGAAATGTAAACATCTATTCTTTTAAATTTTTATAAACGTTTGCCAGAGTGATCTAATCATCATAGGAATAGCGGGAAATACTGTTGAAATGTAAACATCTAGTCTTTTAAATTTTTATAAACGTTTGCCAGAGTGATCTAATCATCATAGGAATCGCGGGAAATACTGTTGAAATGTAAACATCTATTCTTTTAAATTTTTATAAACGTTTGCCAGAGTGATCTAATCATCATAGGAATCGCGGGAAATACTGTTGAAATGTAAACATCTATTCTTTTAAATTTTTATAAACGTTTGCCAGAGTGATCTAATCATCATAGGAATAGCGGGAAATACTGTTGAAATGTAAACATCTAGTCTTTTAAATTTTTATAAACGTTTGCCAGTGTGATCTAATCATCATAGGAATCGCGGGAAATACTGTTGAAATGTAAACATCTAGTCTTTTAAATTTTTATAAACGTTTGCCAGAGTGATCTAATCATCATAGGAATAGCGGGAAATACTGTTGAAATGTAAACATCTAGTCTTTTAAATTTTTATAAACGTTTGCCAGTGTGATCTAATCATCATAGGAATCGCGGGAAATACTGTTGAAATGGAAACATCTAGTCTTTAAAATTTTTATAAACGTTTGCCAGAGTGATCTAATCATCATAGGAATCGCGGGAAATACTGTTGAAATGTAAACATCTATTCTTTTAAATTTTATAAACGTTTGCCAGAGTGATCTAATCATCATAGGAATAGCGGGAAATACTGTTGAAATGTAAACATCTATTCTTTTAAATTTTTATAAACGTTTGCCAGAGTGATCTAATCATCATAGGAATCGCGGGAAATACTGTTGAAATGTAAACATCTGTTCTTTTAAATTTTTATAAACGTTTGCCAGAGTGATCTAATCATCATAGGAATAGCGGGAAATACTGTTGAAATGTAAACATCTAGTCTTTTAAATTTTTATAAACGTTTGCCAGAGTGATCTAATCATCATAGGAATCGCGGGAAATACTGTTGAAATGTAAACATCTATTCTTTTAAATTTTTATAAACGTTTGCCAGAGTGATCTAATCATCATAGGAATAGCGGGAAATACTGTTGAAATGTAAACATCTATTCTTTTAAATTTTTATAAACGTTTGCCAGAGTGATCTAATCATCATAGGAATAGCGGGAAATACTGTTGAAATGTAAACATCTAGTCTTTTAAATTTTTATAAACGTTTGCCAGAGTGATCTAATCATCATAGGAATCGCGGGAAATACTGTTGAAATGTAAACATCTATTCTTTTAAATTTTTATAAACGTTTGCCAGAGTGATCTAATCATCATAGGAATCGCGGGAAATACTGTTGAAATGTAAACATCTATTCTTTTAAATTTTTATAAACGTTTGCCAGAGTTATCTAATCATCATAGGAATAGCGGGAAATACTGTTGAAATGTAAACATCTATTCTTTTAAATGTTTATAAACGTTTGCCAGAGTGATCTAATCATCATAGGAATCGCGGGAAATACTGTTGAAATGTAAACATCTATCTTTTTAAATTTTTATAAACGTTTGCCAGAGTGATCTAATCATCATAGGAATAGCGGGAAATACTGTTGAAATGTAAACATCTAGTGTTTTAAATTTTTATAAACGTTTGCCAGTGTGATCTAATCATCATAGGAATCGCGGGAAATACTGTTGAAATGTAAACATCTATTCTTTAAAATTTTTATAAACGTTTGCCAGAGTGATATAATCATCATAGGAATAGCGGGAAATACTGTTGAAATCTAAACATCTATTCTTTTAAATTTTTATAAACGTTTGCAAGAGTGATATAATCATCATAGGAATAGCGGGAAATACTGTTGAAATCTAAACATCTATTCTTTTAAATTTTAATAAACGTTTGCCAGAGTGATCTAATCATCATAGGAATAGCGGGAAATACTGTTGAAATCTAAACATCTATTCTTTTAAATTTTTATAAACGTTTGCCAGAGTGATATAATCATCATAGGAATAGCGGGAAATACTGTTGAAATCTAAACCTCTATTCTTTTGAATTTTTATAAACGTTTGCAAGAGTGATATAATCATCATAGGAATAGCGGGAAATACTGTTGAAATCTAAACATCTATTCTTTTAAATTTTTATAAACGTTTGCCAGAGTGATCTAATCATCATAGGAATAGCGGGAAATACTGTTGAAATCTAAACATCTATTCTTTAAAATTTTTATAAACGTTTGCCAGAGTGATATAATCATCATAGGAATAGCGGGAAATACTGTTGAAATCTAAACATCTATTCTTTTAAATTTTTATAAACGTTTGCAAGAGTGATATAATCATCATAGGAATAGCGGGAAATACTGTTGAAATCTAAACATCTATTCTTTAAAATTTTTATAAACGTTTGCAAGAGTGATATAATCATCATAGGAATAGCGGGAAATACTGTTGAAATCTAAACATCTATTCTTTTAAATTTTTATAAACGTTTGCAAGAGTGATATAATCATCATAGGAATAGCGGGAAATACTGTTGAAATCTAAACATCTATTCTTTAAAATTTTTATAAACGTTTGCCAGAGTGATCTAATCATCATAGGAATAGCGGGAAATACTGTTGAAATCTAAACATCTATTCTTTAAAATTTTTATAAACGTTTGCCAGAGTGATATAATCATCATAGGAATAGCGGGAAATACTGTTGAAATCTAAACATCTATTCTTTTAAATTTTTATAAACGTTTGCAAGAGTGATATAATCATCATAGGAATAGCGGGAAATACTGTTGAAATCTAAACATCTATTCTTTAAAATTTTTATAAACGTTTGCCAGAGTGATCTAATCATCATATGAACCGCGGGAAATACTGTTGAAATCTAAACCTCTATTCTTTTGAATTTTTATAAACGTTTGCAAGAGTGATATAATCATCATAGGAATCGCGGGAAATACTGTTGAAATGTAAACATCTAGTCTTTTAAATTTTTATAAACGTTTGCCAGTGTGATCTAATCATCATAGGAATCGCGGGAAATACTGTTGAAATGTAAACATCTATTCTTTTAAATTTTTATAAACGTTTGCCAGTGTGATCTAATCATCATAGGAATCGCGGGAAATACTGTTGAAATGTAAACATCTATTCTTTTAAATTTTTATAAACGTTTGCCAGAGTGATCTAATCATCATAGGAATCGCGGGAAATACTGTTGAAATGTAAACATTTATTCTTTAAAATTTTTATAAACGTTTGCCAGTGTGATCTAATCATCATAGGAATCGCGGGAAATACTGTTGAAATGTAAACATCTATTCTTTTAAATTTTTATAAACGTTTGCCAGTGTGATCTAATCATCATAGGAATCGCGGGAAATACTGTTGAAATGTAAACATCTAGTCTTTTAAATTTTTATAAACGTTTGCCAGTGTGATCTAATCATTATAGGAATCGCGGGAAATACTGTTGAAATGTAAACATCTAGTCTTTTAAATTTTTATAAACGTTTGCCAGAGTGATCTAATCATCATAGGAATAGCGGGAAATACTGTTGAAATGTAAACATCTAGTCTTTTAAATTTTTATAAACGTTTGCCAGTGTGATCTAATCATCATAGGAATCGCGGGAAATACTGTTGAAATGTAAACATCTTGTCTTTTAAATTTTTATAAACGTTTGCCAGAGTGATCTAATCATCATAGGAATCGCGGGAAATACTGTTGAAATGTAAACATCTATTCTTTTAAATTTTTATAAACGTTTGCCAGAGTGATCTAATCATCATAGGAATAGCGGGAAATACTGTTGAAATGTAAACATCTATTCTTTTAAATTTTTATAAACGTTTGCCAGAGTGATCTAATCATCATAGGAATCGCGGGAAATACTGTTGAAATGTAAACATCTGTTCTTTTGAATTTTTATAAACGTTTGCCAGAGTGATCTAATCATCATAGGAATAGCGGGAAATACTGTTGAAATGTAAACATCTAGTCTTTTAAATTTTTATAAACGTTTGCCAGAGTGATCTAATCATCATAGGAATCGCGGGAAATACTGTTGAAATGTAAACATCTATTCTTTTAAATTTTTATAAACGTTTGCCAGAGTGATCTAATCATCATAGGAATAGCGGGAAATACTGTTGAAATGTAAACATCTATTCTTTTAAATTTTTATAAACGTTTGCCAGAGTGATCTAATCATCATAGGAATAGCGGGAAATACTGTTGAAATGTAAACATCTAGTCTTTTAAATTTTTATAAACGTTTGCCAGAGTGATCTAATCATCATAGGAATCGCGGGAAATACTGTTGAAATGTAAACATCTATTCTTTTAAATTTTTATAAACGTTTGCCAGAGTGATCTAATCATCATAGGAATCGCGGGAAATACTGTTGAAATGTAAACATCTATTCTTTTAAATTTTTATAAACGTTTGCCAGAGTGATCTAATCATCATAGGAATAGCGGGAAATACTGTTGAAATGTAAACATCTATTCTTTTAAATGTTTATAAACGTTTGCCAGAGTGATCTAATCATCATAGGAATCGCGGGAAATACTGTTGAAATGTAAACATCTATCTTTTTAAATTTTTATAAACGTTTGCCAGAGTGA
The DNA here is from genome assembly GCF_053919585.1 of Euprymna scolopes. Lineage (NCBI taxonomy): Eukaryota > Metazoa > Mollusca > Cephalopoda > Sepiida > Sepiolidae > Euprymna > Euprymna scolopes. Next base: position 13,550,813 of record NC_136527.1, on the reverse strand, counting down.
TCTAATCATCATAGGAATAGCGGGAAATACTGTTGAAATGTAAACATCTAGTGTTTTAAATTTTTATAAACGTTTGCCAGTGTGATCTAATCATCATAGGAATCGCGGGAAATACTGTTGAAATGTAAACATCTATTCTTTAAAATTTTTATAAACGTTTGCCAGAGTGATATAATCATCATAGGAATAGCGGGAAATACTGTTGAAATCTAAACATCTATTCTTTTAAATTTTTATAAACGTTTGCAAGAGTGATATAATCATCATAGGAATAGCGGGAAATACTGTTGAAATCTAAACATCTATTCTTTTAAATTTTAATAAACGTTTGCCAGAGTGATCTAATCATCATAGGAATAGCGGGAAATACTGTTGAAATCTAAACATCTATTCTTTTAAATTTTTATAAACGTTTGCCAGAGTGATATAATCATCATAGGAATAGCGGGAAATACTGTTGAAATCTAAACCTCTATTCTTTTGAATTTTTATAAACGTTTGCAAGAGTGATATAATCATCATAGGAATAGCGGGAAATACTGTTGAAATCTAAACATCTATTCTTTTAAATTTTTATAAACGTTTGCCAGAGTGATCTAATCATCATAGGAATAGCGGGAAATACTGTTGAAATCTAAACATCTATTCTTTAAAATTTTTATAAACGTTTGCCAGAGTGATATAATCATCATAGGAATAGCGGGAAATACTGTTGAAATCTAAACATCTATTCTTTTAAATTTTTATAAACGTTTGCAAGAGTGATATAATCATCATAGGAATCGCGGGAAATACTGTTGAAATGTAAACATCTATTCTTTTAAATTTTTATAAACGTTTGCCAGTGTGATCTAATCATCATAGGAATCGCGGGAAATACTGTTGAAATGTAAACATCTATTCTTTTAAATTTTTATAAACGTTTGCCAGAGTGATCTAATCATCATAGGAATCGCGGGAAATACTGTTGAAATGTAAACATCTATTCTTTAAAATTTTTATAAACGTTTGCCAGTGTGATCTAATCATCATAGGAATCGCGGGAAATACTGTTGAAATGTAAACATCTATTCTTTTAAATTTTTATAAACGTTTGCCAGTGTGATCTAATCATCATAGGAATCGCGGGAAATACTGTTGAAATGTAAACATCTAGTCTTTTAAATTTTTATAAACGTTTGCCAGTGTGATCTAATCATTATAGGAATCGCGGGAAATACTGTTGAAATGTAAACATCTAGTCTTTTAAATTTTTATAAACGTTTGCCAGAGTGATCTAATCATCATAGGAATAGCGGGAAATACTGTTGAAATGTAAACATCTAGTCTTTTAAATTTTTATAAACGTTTGCCAGTGTGATCTAATCATCATAGGAATCGCGGGAAATACTGTTGAAATGTAAACATCTAGTCTTTTAAATTTTTATAAACGTTTGCCAGAGTGATCTAATCATCATAGGAATCGCGGGAAATACTGTTGAAATGTAAACATCTATTCTTTTAAATTTTTATAAACGTTTGCCAGAGTGATCTAATCATCATAGGAATAGCGGGAAATACTGTTGAAATGTAAACATCTATTCTTTTAAATTTTTATAAACGTTTGCCAGAGTGATCTAATCATCATAGGAATCGCGGGAAATACTGTTGAAATGTAAACATCTGTTCTTTTGAATTTTTATAAACGTTTGCCAGAGTGATCTAATCATCATAGGAATAGCGGGAAATACTGTTGAAATGTAAACATCTAGTCTTTTAAATTTTTATAAACGTTTGCCAGAGTGATCTAATCATCATAGGAATCGCGGGAAATACTGTTGAAATGTAAACATCTATTCTTTTAAATTTTTATAAACGTTTGCCAGAGTGATCTAATCATCATAGGAATAGCGGGAAATACTGTTGAAATGTAAACATCTATTCTTTTAAATTTTTATAAACGTTTGCCAGAGTGATCTAATCATCATAGGAATAGCGGGAAATACTGTTGAAATGTAAACATCTAGTCTTTTAAATTTTTATAAACGTTTGCCAGAGTGATCTAATCATCATAGGAATCGCGGGAAATACTGTTGAAATGTAAACATCTATTCTTTTAAATTTTTATAAACGTTTGCCAGAGTGATCTAATCATCATAGGAATCGCGGGAAATACTGTTGAAATGTAAACATCTATTCTTTTAAATTTTTATAAACGTTTGCCAGAGTGATCTAATCATCATAGGAATAGCGGGAAATACTGTTGAAATGTAAACATCTATTCTTTTAAATGTTTATAAACGTTTGCCAGAGTGATCTAATCATCATAGGAATCGCGGGAAATACTGTTGAAATGTAAACATCTATCTTTTTAAATTTTTATAAACGTTTGCCAGAGTGATCTAATCATCATAGGAATAGCGGGAAATACTGTTGAAATGTAAACATCTAGTGTTTTAAATTTTTATAAACGTTTGCCAGTGTGATCTAATCATCATAGGAATCGCGGGAAATACTGTTGAAATGTAAACATCTATTCTTTAAAATTTTTATAAACGTTTGCCAGAGTGATATAATCATCATAGGAATAGCGGGAAATACTGTTGAAATCTAAACATCTATTCTTTTAAATTTTTATAAACGTTTGCAAGAGTGATGTAATCATCATAGGAATAGCGGGAAATACTGTTGAAATCTAAACATCTATTCTTTTAAATTTTAATAAACGTTTGCCAGAGTGATCTAATCATCATAGGAATAGCGGGAAATACTGTTGAAATCTAAACATCTATTCTTTTAAATTTTTATAAACGTTTGCCAGAGTGATATAATCATCATAGGAATAGCGGGAAATACTGTTGAAATCTAAACCTCTATTCTTTTGAATTTTTATAAACGTTTGCAAGAGTGATATAATCATCATAGGAATAGCGGGAAATACTGTTGAAATCTAAACATCTATTCTTTTAAATTTTTATAAACGTTTGCCAGAGTGATCTAATCATCATAGGAATAGCGGGAAATACTGTTGAAATCTAAACATCTATTCTTTAAAATTTTTATAAACGTTTGCCAGAGTGATATAATCATCATAGGAATAGCGGGAAATACTGTTGAAATCTAAACATCTATTCTTTAAAATTTTTATAAACGTTTGCAAGAGTGATATAATCATCATAGGAATAGCGGGAAATACTGTTGAAATCTAAACATCTATTCTTTTAAATTTTTATAAACGTTTGCAAGAGTGATATAATCATCATAGGAATAGCGGGAAATACTGTTGAAATCTAAACATCTATTCTTTAAAATTTTTATAAACGTTTGCCAGAGTGATCTAATCATCATAGGAATAGCGGGAAATACTGTTGAAATCTAAACATCTATTCTTTAAAATTTTTATAAACGTTTGCCAGAGTGATATAATCATCATAGGAATAGCGGGAAATACTGTTGAAATCTAAACATCTATTCTTTTAAATTTTTATAAACGTTTGCAAGAGTGATATAATCATCATAGGAATAGCGGGAAATACTGTTGAAATCTAAACATCTATTCTTTTAAATTTTTATAAACGTTTGCCAGAGTGATCTAATCATCATAGGAATAGCGGGAAATACTGTTGAAATCTAAACATCTATTCTTTAAAATTTTTATAAACGTTTGCCAGAGTGATATAATCATCATAGGAATAGCGGGAAATACTGTTGAAATCTAAACATCTATTCTTTTAAATTTTTATAAACGTTTGCAAGAGTGATATAATCATCATAGGAATAGCGGGAAATACTGTTGAAATCTAAACATCTATTCTTTAAAATTTTTATAAACGTTTGCCAGAGTGATCTAATCATCATAGGAATAGCGGGAAATACTGTTGAAATCTAAACATCTATTCTTTAAAATTTTTCTAAACGTTTGCCAGAGTGATATAATCATCATAGGAATAGCGGGAAATACTGTTGAAATGTAAACATCTAGTCTTTTAAATTTTTATAAACGTTTGCCAGAGTGATCTAATCATCATAGGAATCGCGGGAAATACTGTTGAAATCTAAACATCTATTCTTTTAAATTTTTATAAACGTTTGCCAGAGTGATCTAATCATCATAGGAATAGCGGGAAATACTGTTGAAATGTAAACATCTATTCTTTTAAATTTTTATAAACGTTTGCCAGAGTGATCTAATCATCATAGGAATAGCGGGAAATACTGTTGAAATGTAAACATCTAGTCTTTTAAATTTTTATAAACGTTTGCCAGAGTGATCTAATCATCATAGGAATCGCGGGAAATACTGTTGAAATGTAAACATCTATTCTTTTAAATTTTTATAAACGTTTGCCAGAGTGATCTAATCATCATAGGAATCGCGGGAAATACTGTTGAAATGTAAACATCTATTCTTTTAAATTTTTATAAACGTTTGCCAGAGTGATCTAATCATCATAGGAATAGCGGGAAATACTGTTGAAATGTAAACATCTATTCTTTTAAATGTTTATAAACGTTTGCCAGAGTGATCTAATCATCATAGGAATCGCGGGAAATACTGTTGAAATGTAAACATCTATCTTTTTAAATTTTTATAAACGTTTGCCAGAGTGATCTAATCATCATAGGAATAGCGGGAAATACTGTTGAAATGTAAACATCTAGTGTTTTAAATTTTTATAAACGTTTGCCAGTGTGATCTAATCATCATAGGAATCGCGGGAAATACTGTTGAAATGTAAACATCTATTCTTTAAAATTTTTATAAACGTTTGCTAGAGTGATATAATCATCATAGGAATAGCGGGAAATACTGTTGAAATCTAAACATCTATTCTTTTAAATTTTTATAAACGTTTGCAAGAGTGATATAATCATCATAGGAATAGCGGGAAATACTGTTGAAATCTAAACATCTATTCTTTTAAATTTTAATAAACGTTTGCCAGAGTGATCTAATCATCATAGGAATAGCGGGAAATACTGTTGAAATCTAAACATCTATTCTTTTAAATTTTTATAAACGTTTGCCAGAGTGATATAATCATCATAGGAATAGCGGGAAATACTGTTGAAATCTAAACCTCTATTCTTTTGAATTTTTATAAACGTTTGCAAGAGTGATATAATCATCATAGGAATAGCGGGAAATACTGTTGAAATCTAAACATCTATTCTTTTAAATTTTTATAAACGTTTGCCAGAGTGATCTAATCATCATAGGAATAGCGGGAAATACTGTTGAAATCTAAACATCTATTCTTTAAAATTTTTATAAACGTTTGCCAGAGTGATATAATCATCATAGGAATAGCGGGAAATACTGTTGAAATCTAAACATCTATTCTTTTAAATTTTTATAAACGTTTGCAAGAGTGATATAATCATCATAGGAATAGCGGGAAATACTGTTGAAATCTAAACATCTATTCTTTAAAATTTTTATAAACGTTTGCAAGAGTGATATAATCATCATAGGAATAGCGGGAAATACTGTTGAAATCTAAACATCTATTCTTTTAAATTTTTATAAACGTTTGCAAGAGTGATATAATCATCATAGGAATAGCGGGAAATACTGTTGAAATCTAAACATCTATTCTTTAAAATTTTTATAAACGTTTGCCAGAGTGATCTAATCATCATAGGAATAGCGGGAAATACTGTTGAAATCTAAACATCTATTCTTTAAAATTTTTATAAACGTTTGCCAGAGTGATATAATCATCATAGGAATAGCGGGAAATACTGTTGAAATCTAAACATCTATTCTTTTAAATTTTTATAAACGTTTGCAAGAGTGATATAATCATCATAGGAATAGCGGGAAATACTGTTGAAATCTAAACATCTATTCTTTTAAATTTTTATAAACGTTTGCCAGAGTGATCTAATCATCATAGGAATAGCGGGAAATACTGTTGAAATCTAAACATCTATTCTTTAAAATTTTTATAAACGTTTGCCAGAGTGATATAATCATCATAGGAATAGCGGGAAATACTGTTGAAATCTAAACATCTATTCTTTTAAATTTTTATAAACGTTTGCAAGAGTGATATAATCATCATAGGAATAGCGGGAAATACTGTTGAAATCTAAACATCTATTCTTTAAAATTTTTATAAACGTTTGCCAGAGTGATCTAATCATCATAGGAATAGCGGGAAATACTGTTGAAATCTAAACCTCTATTCTTTTGAATTTTTCTAAACGTTTGCCAGAGTGATATAATCATCATAGGAATAGCGGGAAATACTGTTGAAATCTAAACATCTATTCTTTTAAATTTTTATAAACGTTTGCAAGAGTGATATAATCATCATAGGAATAGCGGGAAATACTGTTGAAATCTAAACATCTATTCTTTTAAATTTTTATAAACGTTTGCCAGAGTGATCTAATCATCATAGGAATAGCGGGAAATACTGTTGAAATCTAAACATCTATTCTTTAAAATTTTTATAAACGTTTGCCAGAGTGATATAATCATCATAGGAATAGCGGGAAATACTGTTGAAATCTAAACATCTATTCTTTTAAATTTTTATAAACGTTTGCCAGAGTGATATAATCATCATAGGAATAGCGGGAAATACTGTTGAAATCTAAACATCTATTCTTTTACATTTTTATAAACGTTTGCAAGAGTGATCTAATCATCATAGGAATAGCGGGAAATACTGTTGAAATGTAAACATCTATTCTTTTAAATGTTTATAAACGTTTGCCAGAGTGATCTAATCATCATAGGAATCGCGGGAAATACTGTTGAAATGTAAACATCTATCTTTTTAAATTTTTATAAACGTTTGCCAGAGTGATCTAATCATCATAGGAATAGCGGGAAATACTGTTGAAATGTAAACATCTAGTGTTTTAAATTTTTATAAACGTTTGCCAGTGTGATCTAATCATCATAGGAATCGCGGGAAATACTGTTGAAATGTAAACATCTATTCTTTAAAATTTTTATAAACGTTTGCCAGAGTGATATAATCATCATAGGAATAGCGGGAAATACTGTTGAAATCTAAACATCTATTCTTTTAAATTTTTATAAACGTTTGCAAGAGTGATATAATCATCATAGGAATAGCGGGAAATACTGTTGAAATCTAAACATCTATTCTTTTAAATTTTTATAAACGTTTGCCAGAGTGATCTAATCATCATAGGAATAGCGGGAAATACTGTTGAAATCTAAACATCTATTCTTTTAAATTTTTATAAACGTTTGCCAGAGTGATATAATCATCATAGGAATAGCGGGAAATACTGTTGAAATCTAAACCTCTATTCTTTTGAATTTTTATAAACGTTTGCAAGAGTGATATAATCATCATAGGAATAGCGGGAAATACTGTTGAAATCTAAACATCTATTCTTTTAAATTTTTATAAACGTTTGCCAGAGTGATCTAATCATCATAGGAATAGCGGGAAATACTGTTGAAATCTAAACATCTATTCTTTAAAATTTTTATAAACGTTTGCCAGAGTGATATAATCATCATAGGAATAGCGGGAAATACTGTTGAAATCTAAACATCTATTCTTTTAAATTTTTATAAACGTTTGCAAGAGTGATATAATCATCATAGGAATAGCGGGAAATACTGTTGAAATCTAAACATCTATTCTTTAAAATTTTTATAAACGTTTGCAAGAGTGATATAATCATCATAGGAATAGCGGGAAATACTGTTGAAATCTAAACATCTATTCTTTTAAATTTTTATAAACGTTTGCAAGAGTGATATAATCATCATAGGAATAGCGGGAAATACTGTTGAAATCTAAACATCTATTCTTTAAAATTTTTATAAACGTTTGCCAGAGTGATCTAATCATCATAGGAATAGCGGGAAATACTGTTGAAATCTAAACATCTATTCTTTAAAATTTTTATAAACGTTTGCCAGAGTTATATAATCATCATAGGAATAGCGGGAAATACTGTTGAAATCTAAACATCTATTCTTTTAAATTTTTATAAACGTTTGCAAGAGTGATATAATCATCATAGGAATAGCGGGAAATACTGTTGAAATCTAAACATCTATTCTTTTAAATTTTTATAAACGTTTGCCAGAGTGATCTAATCATCATAGGAATAGCGGGAAATACTGTTGAAATCTAAACATCTATTCTTTAAAATTTTTATAAACGTTTGCCAGAGTGATATAATCATCATAGGAATAGCGGGAAATACTGTTGAAATCTAAACATCTATTCTTTTAAATTTTTATAAACGTTTGCAAGAGTGATATAATCATCATAGGAATAGCGGGAAATACTGTTGAAATCTAAACATCTATTCTTTAAAATTTTTATAAACGTTTGCCAGAGTGATCTAATCATCATAGGAATAGCGGGAAATACTGTTGAAATCTAAACATCTATTCTTTAAAATTTTTCTAAACGTTTGCCAGAGTGATATAATCATCATAGGAATAGCGGGAAATACTGTTGAAATCTAAACATCTATTCTTTTAAATTTTTATAAACGTTTGCAAGAGTGATATAATCATCATAGGAATAGCGGGAAATACTGTTGAAATCTAAACATCTATTCTTTTAAATTTTTATAAACGTTTGCCAGAGTGATCTAATCATCATAGGAATAGCGGGAAATACTGTTGAAATCTAAACATCTATTCTTTAAAATTTTTATAAACGTTTGCCAGAGTGATATAATCATCATAGGAATAGCGGGAAATACTGTTGAAATCTAAACATCTATTCTTTTAAATTTTTATAAACGTTTGCCAGAGTGATATAATCATCATAGGAATAGCGGGAAATACTGTTGAAATCTAAACATCTATTCTTTAAAATTTTTATAAACGTTTGCCAGAGTGATATAATCATCATAGGAATAGCGGGAAATACTGTTGAAATCTAAACATCTATTCTTTTAAATTTTTATAAACGTTTGCAAGAGTGATATAATCATCATAGGAATAGCGGGAAATACTGTTGAAATCTAAACATCTATTCTTTAAAATTTTTATAAACGTTTGCAAGAGTGATATAATCATCATAGGAATAGCGGGAAATACTGTTGAAATCTAAACATCTATTCTTTTAAATTTTTATAAACGTTTGCAAGAGTGATATAATCATCATAGGAATAGCGGGAAATACTGTTGAAATCTAAACATCTATTCTTTAAAATTTTTATAAACGTTTGCCAGAGTGATCTAATCATCATAGGAATAGCGGGAAATACTGTTGAAATCTAAACATCTATTCTTTAAAATTTTTATAAACGTTTGCCAGAGTTATATAATCATCATAGGAATAGCGGGAAATACTGTTGAAATCTAAACATCTATTCTTTTAAATTTTTATAAACGTTTGCAAGAGTGATATAATCATCATAGGAATAGCGGGAAATACTGTTGAAATCTAAACATCTATTCTTTTAAATTTTTATAAACGTTTGCCAGAGTGATCTAATCATCATAGGAATAGCGGGAAATACTGTTGAAATCTAAACATCTATTCTTTAAAATTTTTATAAACGTTTGCCAGAGTGATATAATCATCATAGGAATAGCGGGAAATACTGTTGAAATCTAAACATCTATTCTTTTAAATTTTTATAAACGTTTGCAAGAGTGATATAATCATCATAGGAATAGCGGGAAATACTGTTGAAATCTAAACATCTATTCTTTAAAATTTTTATAAACGTTTGCCAGAGTGATCTAATCATCATAGGAATAGCGGGAAATACTGTTGAAATCTAAACATCTATTCTTTAAAATTTTTCTAAACGTTTGCCAGAGTGATATAATCATCATAGGAATAGCGGGAAATACTGTTGAAATCTAAACATCTATTCTTTAAAATTTTTATAAACGTTTGCAAGAGTGATATAATCATCATAGGAATAGCGGGAAATACTGTTGAAATCTAAACATCTATTCTTTTAAATTTTTATAAACGTTTGCAAGAGTGATATAATCATCATAGGAATAGCGGGAAATACTGTTGAAATCTAAACATCTATTCTTTAAAATTTTTATAAACGTTTGCCAGAGTGATCTAATCATCATAGGAATAGCGGGAAATACTGTTGAAATCTAAACATCTATTCTTTAAAATTTTTATAAACGTTTGCCAGAGTTATATAATCATCATAGGAATAGCGGGAAATACTGTTGAAATCTAAACATCTATTCTTTTAAATTTTTATAAACGTTTGCAAGAGTGATATAATCATCATAGGAATAGCGGGAAATACTGTTGAAATCTAAACATCTATTCTTTTAAATTTTTATAAACGTTTGCCAGAGTGATCTAATCATCATAGGAATAGCGGGAAATACTGTTGAAATCTAAACATCTATTCTTTAAAATTTTTATAAACGTTTGCCAGAGTGATATAATCATCATAGGAATAGCGGGAAATACTGTTGAAATCTAAACATCTATTCTTTTAAATTTTTATAAACGTTTGCAAGAGTGATATAATCATCATAGGAATAGCGGGAAATACTGTTGAAATCTAAACATCTATTCTTTAAAATTTTTATAAACGTTTGCCAGAGTGATCTAATCATCATAGGAATAGCGGGAAATACTGTTGAAATCTAAACATCTATTCTTTAAAATTTTTCTAAACGTTTGCCAGAGTGATATAATCATCATAGGAATAGCGGGAAATACTGTTGAAATCTAAACATCTATTCTTTTAAATTTTTATAAACGTTTGCAAGAGTGATATAATCATCATAGGAATAGCGGGAAATACTGTTGAAATCTAAACATCTATTCTTTTAAATTTTTATAAACGTTTGCCAGAGTGATCTAATCATCATAGGAATAGCGGGAAATACTGTTGAAATCTAAACATCTATTCTTTAAAATTTTTATAAACGTTTGCCAGAGTGATATAATCATCATAGGAATAGCGGGAAATACTGTTGAAATCTAAACATCTATTCTTTTAAATTTTTATAAACGTTTGCCAGAGTGATATAATCATCATAGGAATAGCGGGAAATACTGTTGAAATCTAAACATCTATTCTTTTAAATTTTTATAAACGTTTGCAAGAGTGATCTAATCATCATAGGAATAGCGGGAAATACTGTTGAAATGTAAACATCTATTCTTTTAAATTTTTATAAACGTTTGCCAGAGTGATCTAATCATCATAGGAATCGCGGGAAATACTGTTGAAATGTAAACATCTATCTTTTTAAATTTTTATAAACGTTTGCCAGAGTGATCTAATCATCATAGGAATAGCGGGAAATACTGTTGAAATGTAAACATCTAGTGTTTTAAATTTTTATAAACGTTTGCCAGTGTGATCTAATCATCATAGGAATCGCGGGAAATACTGTTGAAATGTAAACATCTATTCTTTAAAATTTTTATAAACGTTTGCCAGAGTGATATAATCATCATAGGAATAGCGGGAAATACTGTTGAAATCTAAACATCTATTCTTTTAAATTTTTATAAACGTTTGCAAGAGTGATATAATCATCATAGGAATAGCGGGAAATACTGTTGAAATCTAAACATCTATTCTTTTAAATTTTTATAAACGTTTGCCAGAGTGATCTAATCATCATAGGAATAGCGGGAAATACTGTTGAAATCTAAACATCTATTCTTTTAAATTTTTATAAACGTTTGCCAGAGTGATATAATCATCATAGGAATAGCGGGAAATACTGTTGAAATCTAAACCTCTATTCTTTTGAATTTTTATAAACGTTTGCAAGAGTGATATAATCATCATAGGAATAGCGGGAAATACTGTTGAAATCTAAACATCTATTCTTTTAAATTTTTATAAACGTTTGCCAGAGTGATCTAATCATCATAGGAATAGCGGGAAATACTGTTGAAATCTAAACATCTATTCTTTAAAATTTTTATAAACGTTTGCCAGAGTGATATAATCATCATAGGAATAGCGGGAAATACTGTTGAAATCTAAACATCTATTCTTTTTAATTTTTATAAACGTTTGCCAGAGTGATATAATCATCATAGGAATAGCGGGAAATACTGTTGAAATCTAAACATCTATTCTTTTAAATTTTTATAAACGTTTGCAAGAGTGATATAATCATCATAGGAATAGCGGGAAATACTGTTGAAATCTAAACATCTATTCTTTAAAATTTTTATAAACGTTTGCAAGAGTGATATAATCATCATAGGAATAGCGGGAAATACTGTTGAAATCTAAACATCTATTCTTTTAAATTTTTATAAACGTTTGCAAGAGTGATATAATCATCATAGGAATAGCGGGAAATACTGTTGAAATCTAAACATCTATTCTTTAAAATTTTTATAAACGTTTGCCAGAGTGATCTAATCATCATAGGAATAGCGGGAAATACTGTTGAAATCTAAACATCTATTCTTTAAAATTTTTATAAACGTTTGCCAGAGTGATATAATCATCATAGGAATAGCGGGAAATACTGTTGAAATCTTAACATCTATTCTTTTAAATTTTTATAAACGTTTGCAAGAGTGATATAATCATCATAGGAATAGCGGGAAATACTGTTAAATCTAAACATCTATTCTTTAAAATTTTTATAAACGTTTGCCAGAGTTATCTAATCATCATAGGAATAGCGGGAAATACTGTTGAAATCTAAACATCTATTCTTTAAAATTTTTATAAACGTTTGCCAGAGTGATATAATCATCATAGGAATAGCGGGAAATACTGTTGAAATCTAAACATCTATTCTTTTAAATTTTTATAAACGTTTGCAAGAGTGATATAATCATTATAGGAATAGCGGGAAATACTGTTGAAATCTAAACATCTATTCTTTTAAATTTTTATAAACGTTGGCCAGAGTGATCTAATCATCATAGGAATAGCGGGAAATACTGTTGAAATCTAAACATCTATTCTTTAAAATTTTTATAAACGTTTGCCAGAGTGATATAATCATCATAGGAATAGCGGGAAATACTGTTGAAATCTAAACATCTATTCTTTTAAATTTTTATAAACGTTTGCCAGAGTGATATAATCATCATAGGAATAGCGGGAAATACTGTTGAAATCTAAACATCTATTCTTTAAAATTTTTATAAACGTTTGCCAGAGTGATATAATCATCATAGGAATAGCGGGAAATACTGTTGAAATCTAAACATCTATTCTTTTAAATTTTTATAAACGTTTGCAAGAGTGATATAATCATCATAGGAATAGCGGGAAATACTGTTGAAATCTAAACATCTATTCTTTAAAATTTTTATAAACGTTTGCAAGAGTGATATAATCATCATAGGAATAGCGGGAAATACTGTTGAAATCTAAACATCTATTCTTTTAAATTTTTATAAACGTTTGCAAGAGTGATATAATCATCATAGGAATAGCGGGAAATACTGTTGAAATCTAAACATCTATTCTTTTAAATTTTTATAAACGTTTGCAAGAGTGATCTGATCATCATAGGAATAGCGGGAAATACTGTTGAAATCTAAACATCTATTCTTTAAAATTTTTATAAACGTTTGCAAGAGTGATATAATCATCATAGGAATAGCGGGAAATACTGTTGAAATCTAAACATCTATTCTTTTTAATTTTTATAAACGTTTGCCAGAGTGATCTAATCATCATAGGAATAGCGGGAAATACTGTTGAAATCTAAACATCTATTCTTTAAAATTTTTATAAATGTTTGCCAGAGTGATCTAATCATCATAGGAATAGCGGGAAATACTGTTGAAATCTAAACATCTATTCTTTAAAATTTTTATAAACGTTTCCCAGAGTGATCTAATCATCATAGGAATAGCGGGAAATACTGTTGAAATCTAAACATCTATTCTTTAAAATTTTTATAAATTTTTGCCAGAGTGATCTAATCATCATAGGAATAGCGGGAAATACTGTTGAAATCTAAACATCTATTCTTTAAAATTTTTATAAATGTTTCCCAGAGTGATCTAATCATCATAGGAATAGCGGGAAATACTGTTGAAATCTAAACATCTATTCTTTAAAATTTTTATAAATGTTTGCCAGAGTGATCTAATCATCATAGGAATAGCGGGAAATACTGTTGAAATCTAAACATCTATTCTTTAAAATTTTTATAAATGTTTCCCAGAGTGATCTAATCATCATAGGAATAGCGGGAAATACTGTTGAAATCTAAACATCTATTCTTTAAAATTTTTATAAATGTTTGCCAGAGTGATCTAATCATCATAGGAATAGCGGGAAATACTGTTGAAATCTAAACATCTATTCTTTTAAATTTTTATAAACGTTTGCCAGAGTGATATAATCATCATAGGAATCGCGGGAAATACTGTTGAAATCTAAACATCTATTCTTTTAAATTTTTATAAATGTTTGCCAGAGTGATATAATCATCATATGAACCGCGGGAAATACTGTTGAAATCTAAACATCTATTCTTTTAAATTTTTATAAACGTTTGCCAGAGTGATCTAATCATCATACGAATCGCGGGAAATACTGTTGAAATCTAAACATCTATTCTTTTAAATTTTTATAAACGTTGGCCAGAGTGATCTAATCATCATATGAACCGCGGGAAATACTGTTGAAATCTAAACATCTATTCTTTTAAATTTTTATAAACGTTTGCAAGAGTGATCTAATCATCATAGGAATCGCGGGAAATACTGTTGAAATCTAAACATCTATTCTTTTAAATTTTTATAAACGTTTGCCAGAGTGATCTAATCATCATAGGAATCGCGGGAAATACTGTTGAAATCTAAACATCTATTCTTTTAAATTTTTATAAACGTTTGCCAGAGTGATCTAATCATCATAGGAATAGCGGGAAATACTGTTGAAATCTAAACATCTATTCTTTTAAATTTTTATAAACGTTTGCCAGAGTGATCTAATCATCATAGGAATCGCGGGAAATACTGTTGAAATCTAAACATCTATTCTTTTAAATTTTTATAAACGTTTGCCAGAGTGATCTAATCATCATAGGAATAGCGGGAAATACTGTTGAAATCTAAACATCTATTCTTTTAAATTTTTATAAACGTTGGCCAGAGTGATCTAATCATCATATGAACCGCGGGAAATACTGTTGAAATCTAAACATCTATTCTTTTAAATTTTTATAAACGTTTGCAAGAGTGATCTAATCATCATAGGAATCGCGGGAAATACTGTTGAAATCTAAACATCTATTCTTTTAAATTTTTATAAACGTTTGCCAGAGTGATCTAATCATCATAGGAATCGCGGGAAATACTGTTGAAATCTAAACATCTATTCTTTTAAATTTTTATAAACGTTTGCCAGAGTGATCTAATCATCATAGGAATAGCGGGAAATACTGTTGAAATCTAAACATCTATTCTTTTAAATTTTTATAAACGTTTGCCAGAGTGATCTAATCATCATAGGAATAGCGGGAAATACTGTTGAAATCTAAACATATATTCTTTTAAATTTTTATAAACGTTTGCCAGAGTGATCTAATCATCATAGGAATCGCGGGAAATACTGTTGAAATCTAAACATCTATTCTTTTAAATTTTTATAAACGTTTGCCAGAGTGATCTAATCATCATAGGAATAGCGGGAAATACTGTTGAAATCTAAACATCTATTCTTTTAAATTTTTATAAACGTTTGCCAGAGTGATCTAATCATCATAGGAATAGCGGGAAATACTGTTGAAATCTAAACATCTATTCTTTTAAATTTTTATAAACGTTGGCCAGAGTGATCTAATCATCATATGAACCGCGGGAAATACTGTTGAAATCTAAACATCTATTCTTTTAAATTTTTATAAACGTTTGCAAGAGTGATCTAATCATCATAGGAATCGCGGGAAATACTGTTGAAATCTAAACATCTATTCTTTTAAATTTTCATAAACGTTTGCCAGAGTGATCTAATCATCATAGGAATCACGGGAAATACTGTTGAAATCTAAACATCTATTCTTTTAAATTTTTATAAACGTTGGCCAGAGTGATCTAATCATCATATGAACCGCGGGAAATACTGTTGAAATCTAAACATCTATTCTTTTAAATTTTTATAAACGTTTGCCAGAGTGATCTAATCATCATAGGAATCGCGGGAAATACTGTTGAAATCTAAACATCTATTCTTTTAAATTTTTATAAACGTTTGCCAGAGTGATCTAATCATCATAGGAATAGCGGGAAATACTGTTGAAATCTAAACATCTATTCTTTTAAATTTTTATAAACGTTTGCCAGAGTGATCTAATCATCATAGGAATCGCGGGAAATACTGTTGAAATCTAAACATCTATTCTTTTAAATTTTTATAAACGTTTGCCAGAGTGATCTAATCATCATAGGAATAGCGGGAAATACTGTTGAAATCTAAACATCTATTCTTTTAAATTTTTATAAACGTTTGCCAGAGTGATCTAATCATCATAGGAATCGCGGGAAATACTGTTGAAATCTAAACATCTATTCTTTTAAATTTTTATAAACGTTTGCCAGAGTGATCTAATCATCATAGGAATCGCGTGAAATACTGTTGAAATCTAAACATCTATTCTTTTAAATTTTTATAAACGTTTGCCAGAGTGATCTAATCATCATAGGAATCGCGGGAAATACTGTTGAAATCTAAACATCTATTCTTTTAAATTTTTATAAACGTTTGCCAGAGTGATCTAATCATCATATGAACCGCGGGAAATACTGTTGAAATCTAAACATCTATTCTTTTAAATTTTTATAAACGTTGGCCAGAGTGATCTAATCATCATATGAACCGCGGGAAATACTGTTGAAATCTAAACATCTATTCTTTTAAATTTTTATAAACGTTTGCCAGAGTGATCTAATCATCATATGAACCGCGGGAAATACTGTTGAAATCTAAACATCTATTCTTTTAAATTTTTATAAACGTTGGCCAGAGTGATCTAATCATCATATGAACCGCGGGAAATACTGTTGAAATCTAAACATCTATTCTTTTAAATTTTTATAAACGTTTGCCAGAGTGATCTAATCATCATAGGAATCGCGGGAAATACTGTTGAAATCTAAACATCTATTCTTTTAAATTTTTATAAACGTTTGCCAGAGTGATCTAATCATCATAGGAATCGCGGGAAATACTGTTGAAATCTAAACATCTATTCTTTTAAATTTTTATAAACGTTTGCCAGAGTGATCTAATCATCATAGGAATCGCGGGAAATACTGTTGAAATTTAAACATCTATTCTTTAAAATTTTTATAAACGTTTGCCAGAGTGATCTAATCATCATAGGAATCGGGGGAAATACTGTTGAAATCTAAACATCTATTCTTTAAAATTTTTATAAACGTTTGCCAGAGTGATCTAATCATCATAGGAATAGCGGGAAATACTGTTGAAATCTAAACATCTATTCTTTAAAATTTTTATAAACGTTTGCCAGAGTGATCTAATCATCATAGGAATCGCGGGAAATACTGTTGAAATCTAAACATCTATTCTTTAAAATTTTTATAAACGTTTGCCAGAGTGATCTAATCATCATAGGAATAGCGGGAAATACTGTTGAAATCTAAACATCTATTCTTTAAAATTTTTATAAACGTTTGCCAGAGTGATCTAATCATCATAGGAATAGCGGGAAATACTGTTGAAATCTAAACATCTATTCTTTAAAATTTTTATAAACGTTTGCCAGAGTGATCTAATCATCATAGGAATAGCGGGAAATACTGTTGAAATCTAAACATCTATTCTTTTACATTTTTATAAACGTTTGCCAGAGTGATCTAATCATCATAGGAATAGCGGGAAATACTGTTGAAATCTAAACATCTATTCTTTTAAATTTTTATAAACGTTTGCGAGAGTGATCTAATCATCATAGGAATCGCGGGAAATACTGTTGAAATCTAAACATCTATTCTTTTAAATTTTTATAAACGTTTGCCAGAGTGATCTAATCATCATAGGAATAGCGGGAAATACTGTTGAAATCTAAACATCTATTCTTTTAAATTTTTATAAACGTTTGCCAGAGTGATCTAATCATCATAGGAATCGCGGGAAATACTGTTGAAATCTAAACATCTATTCTTTTAAATTTTTATAAACGTTTGCCAGAGTGATCTAATCATCATAGGAATCGCGGGAAATACTGTTGAAATCTAAACATCTATTCTTTTAAATTTTTATAAACGTTTGCCAGAGTGATCTAATCATCATAGGAATCGCGGGAAATACTGTTGAAATCTAAACATCTATTCTTTTAAATTTTTATAAACGTTTGCCAGAGTGATCTAATCATCATATGAACCGCGGGAAATACTGTTGAAATCTAAACATCTATTCTTTTAAATTTTTATAAACGTTGGCCAGAGTGATCTAATCATCATATGAACCGCGGGAAATACTGTTGAAATCTAAACATCTATTCTTTTAAATTTTTATAAACGTTTGCCAGAGTGATCTAATCATCATATGAACCGCGGGAAATACTGTTGAAATCTAAACATCTATTCTTTTAAATTTTTATAAACGTTGGCCAGAGTGATCTAATCATCATATGAACCGCGGGAAATACTGTTGAAATCTAAACATCTATTCTTTTAAATTTTTATAAACGTTTGCCAGAGTGATCTAATCATCATAGGAATCGCGGGAAATACTGTTGAAATCTAAACATCTATTCTTTTAAATTTTTATAAACGTTTGCCAGAGTGATCTAATCATCATAGGAATCGCGGGAAATACTGTTGAAATCTAAACATCTATTCTTTTAAATTTTTATAAACGTTTGCCAGAGTGATCTAATCATCATAGGAATAGCGGGAAATACTGTTGAAATCTAAACATCTATTCTTTTAAATTTTTATAAACGTTTGCCAGAGTGATCTAATCATCATAGGAATCGCGGGAAATACTGTTGAAATCTAAACATCTATTCTTTTAAATTTTTATAAACGTTTGCCAGAGTGATCTAATCATCATAGGAATCGCGGGAAATACTGTTGAAATCTAAACATCTATTCTTTTAAATTTTTATAAACGTTTGCCAGAGTGATCTAATCATCATAGGAATCGCGGGAAATACTGTTGAAATTTAAACATCTATTCTTTAAAATTTTTATAAACGTTTGCCAGAGTGATCTAATTATCATAGGAATCGGGGGAAATACTGTTGAAATCTAAACATCTATTCTTTAAAATTTTTATAAACGTTTGCCAGAGTGATCTAATCATCATAGGAATAGCGGGAAATACTGTTGAAATCTAAACATCTATTCTTTAAAATTTTTATAAACGTTTGCCAGAGTGATCTAATCATCATAGGAATAGCGGGAAATACTGTTGAAATCTAAACATCTATTCTTTAAAATTTTTATAAACGTTTGCCAGAGTGATCTAATCATCATAGGAATAGCGGGAAATACTGTTGAAATCTAAACATCTATTCTTTTAAATTTTTATAAACGTTTGCCAGAGTGATCTAATCATCATAGGAATAGCGGGAAATACTGTTGAAATCTAAACATCTATTCTTTTAAATTTTTATAAACGTTTGCCAGAGTGATCTAATCATCATAGGAATAGCGGGAAATACTGTTGAAATCTAAACATCTATTCTTTTAAATTTTTATAAACGTTTGTTCGAGTGATCTAATTATCATAGGAATCGCGGGAAATACTGTTTAAATGTAAACATCTTTTCTTTAAAATTTTTAAAAATGTTTGCCAGAGTGATCTAATCATCATAGGAATAGCGGGAAATACTGTTGAAATCTAAACATCTTTTCTTTAAAATTTTTATAAATGTTTGCCAGAGTGATATAATCATCATAGGAATAGCGGGAAATACTGTTGAAATCTAAACATCTATTCTTTAAAATTTTTATAAACGTTTGCCAGAGTGATCTAATCATCATAGGAATAGCGGGAAATACTGTTGAAATCTAAACATCTATTCTTTTAAATTTTTATAAACGTTTGCCAGAGTGATCTAATCATCATAGGAATAGCGGGAAATACTGTTGAAATCTAAACATCTATTCTTTTAAATTTTTATAAACGTTTGCCAGAGTGATCTAATCATCATAGGAATCGCGGGAAATACTGTTGAAATCTAAACATCTATTCTTTTAAATTTTTATAAACGTTTGCCAGAGTGATCTAATCATCATATGAACCGCGGGAAATACTGTTGAAATCTAAACATCTTTTCTTTTAAATTTTTATAAACGTTGGCCAGAGTGATCTAATCATCATATGAACCGCGGGAAATACTGTTGAAATCTAAACATCTATTCTTTTAAATTTTTATAAACGTTTGCCAGAGTGATCTAATCATCATATGAACCGCGGGAAATACTGTTGAAATCTAAACATCTATTCTTTTAAATTTTTATAAACGTTGGCCAGAGTGATCTAATCATCATATGAACCGCGGGAAATACTGTTGAAATCTAAACATCTATTCTTTTAAATTTTTATAAACGTTTGCCAGAGTGATCTAATCATCATAGGAATCGCGTGAAATACTGTTGAAATCTAAACATCTATTCTTTTAAATTTTTATAAACGTTTGCCAGAGTGATCTAATAATCATAGGAATCGCGGGAAATACTGTTGAAATCTAAACATCTATTCTTTAAAATTTTTATAAACGTTTGCCAGAGTGATCTAATCATCATAGGAATAGCGGGAAATACTGTTGAAATCTAAACATCTATTCTTTTAAATTTTTATAAACGTTTGCCAGAGTGATCTAATCATCATAGGAATCGCGGGAAATACTGTTGAAATCTAAACATCTATTCTTTAATATTTTTATAAACGTTTGCCAGAGTGATCTAATCATCATAGGACTAGCGGGAAATACTGTTGAAATCTAAACATCTATTCTTTTAAATTTTTATAAACGTTTGCCAGAGTGATCTAATCATCATAGGAATAGCGGGAAATACTGTTGAAATCTAAACATCTATTCTTTTAAATTTTTATAAACGTTTGTTCGAGTGATCTAATTATCATAGGAATAGCGGGAAATACTGTTTAAATGTAAACATCTTTTCTTTAAAATTTTTATAAATGTTTGCCAGAGTGATCTAATCATCATAGGAATAGCGGGAAATACTGTTGAAATCTAAACATCTTTTCTTTAAAATTTTTATAAATGTTTGCCAGAGTGATATAATCATCATAGGAATAGCGGGAAATACTGTTGAAATCTAAACATCTATTCTTTAAAATTTTTATAAACGTTTGCCAGAGTGATCTAATCATCATAGGAATAGCGGGAAATACTGTTGAAATCTAAACATCTATTCTTTAAAATTTTTATAAACGTTTGCCAGAGTGATCTAATCATCATAGGAATAGCGGGAAATACTGTTGAAATCTAAACATCTATTCTTTTAAATTTTTATAAACGTTTGCCAGAGTGATCTAATCATCATAGGAATCGCGGGAAATACTGTTGAAATCTAAACATCTATTCTTTAAAATTTTTATAAACGTTTGCCAGAGTGATCTAATCATCATAGGAATAGCGGGAAATACTGTTGAAATCTAAACATCTATTCTTTTAAATTTTTATAAACGTTTGCCAGAGTGATCTAATCATCATAGGAATAGCGGGAAATACTGTTGAAATCTAAACATCTATTCTTTTAAATTTTTATAAACGTTTGTTCGAGTGATCTAATTATCATAGGAATCGCGGGAAATACTGTTTAAATATAAACATCTTTTCTTTAAAATTTTTATAAATGTTTGCCAGAGTGATCTAATAATCATAGGAATAGCGGGAAATACTGTTGAAATCTAAACATCTTTTCTTTAAAATTTTTATAAATGTTTGCCAGAGTGATATAATCATCATAGGAATAGCGGGAAATATTGTTGAAATCTAAACATCTATTCTTTTAAATTTTTATAAACGTTTGCCAGAGTGATCTGATCATCATATGAACCGCGGGAAATACTGTTGAAATCTAAACATCTATTCTTTTAAATTTTTATAAACGTTGGCCAGAGTGATCTAATCATCATATGAACCGCGGGAAATACTGTTGAAATCTAAACATCTATTCTTTTAAATTTTTATAAACGTTTGCCAGAGTGATCTAATCATCATAGGAATCGCGGGAAATACTGTTGAAATCTAAACATCTATTCTTTTAAATTTTTATAAACGTTTGCCAGAGTGATCTAATCATCATAGGAATCGCGGGAAATACTGTTGAAATCTAAACATCTATTCTTTTAAATTTTTATAAACGTTTGTTCGAGTGATCTAATTATCATAGGAATCGCGGGAAATACTGTTTAAATGTAAACATCTTTTCTTTAAAATTTTTAAAAATGTTTGCCAGAGTGATCTAATCATCATAGGAATAGCGGGAAATACTGTTGAAATCTAAACATCTTTTCTTTAAAATTTTTATAAATGTTTGCCAGAGTGATATAATCATCATAGGAATAGCGGGAAATACTGTTGAAATCTAAACATCTATTCTTTAAAATTTTTATAAACGTTTGCCAGAGTGATCTAATCATCATAGGAATAGCGGGAAATACTGTTGAAATCTAAACATCTATTCTTTAAAATTTTTATAAACGTTTGCCAGAGTGATCTAATCATCATAGGAATAGCGGGAAATACTGTTGAAATCTAAACATCTATTCTTTTAAATTTTTATAAACGTTTGCCAGAGTGATCGAATCATCATAGGAATCGCGGGAAATACTGTTGAAATCTAAACATCTATTCTTTTAAATTTTTATAAACGTTTGCCAGAGTGATCTAATCATCATATGAACCGCGGGAAATACTGTTGAAATCTAAACATCTATTCTTTTAAATTTTTATAAACGTTGGCCAGAGTGATCTAATCATCATATGAACCGCGGGAAATACTGTTGAAATCTAAACATCTATTCTTTTAAATTTTTATAAACGTTTGCCAGAGTGATCTAATCATCATATGAACCGCGGGAAATACTGTTGAAATCTAAACATCTATTCTTTTAAATTTTTATAAACGTTTGCCAGAGTGATCTAATCATCATAGGAATCGCGGGAAATACTGTTGAAATCTAAACATCTATTCTTTTAAATTTTTATAAACGTTTGCCAGAGTGATCTAATCATCATAGGAATCGCGGGAAATACTGTTGAAATCTAAACATCTATTCTTTAAAATTTTTATAAACGTTTGCCAGAGTGATCTAATCATCATAGGAATAGCGGGAAATACTGTTGAAATCTAAACATCTATTCTTTTAAATTTTTATAAACGTTTGCCAGAGTGATCTAATCATCATAGGAATCGCGGGAAATACTGTTGAAATCTAAACATCTATTCTTTTAAATTTTTATAAACGTTTGCCAGAGTGATCTAATCATCATATTAATCGCGGGAAATACTGTTGAAATCAAAACATCTATTCTTTTAAATTTTTTCAACGTTTGCCAGAGTGATCTAATCATCATATGAACCGCGGGAAATACTGTTGAAATCTAAACATCTATTCTTTTAAATTTTTATAAACGTTTGCCAGAGTGATCTAATCATCATAGGAATCGCGGGAAATACTGTTGAAATTTAAACATCTATTCTTTAAAATTTTTATAAACGTTTGCCAGAGTGATCTAATCATCATAGGAATCGGGGGAAATACTGTTGAAATCTAAACATCTATTCTTTAAAATTTTTATAAACGTTTGCCAGAGTGATCTAATCATCATAGGAATAGCGGGAAATACTGTTGAAATCTAAACATCTATTCTTTAAAATTTTTATAAACGTTTGCCAGAGTGATCTAATCATCATAGGAATAGCGGGAAATACTGTTGAAATCTAAACATCTATTCTTTAAAATTTTTATAAACGTTTGCCAGAGTGATCTAATCATCATAGGAATAGCGGGAAATACTGTTGAAATCTAAACATCTATTCTTTAAAATTTTTATAAACGTTTGCCAGAGTGATCTAATCATCATAGGAATAGCGGGAAATACTGTTGAAATCTAAACATCTATTCTTTTAAATTTTTATAAACGTTTGCCAGAGTGATCTAATCATCATAGGAATAGCGGGAAATACTGTTGAAATCTAAACATCTATTCTTTTAAATTTTTATAAACGTTTGTTCGAGTGATCTAATTATCATAGGAATCGCGGGAAATACTGTTTAAATGTAAACATCTTTTCTTTAAAATTTTTAAAAATGTTTGCCAGAGTGATCTAATCATCATAGGAATAGCGGGAAATACTGTTGAAATCTAAACATCTTTTCTTTAAAATTTTTATAAATGTTTGCCAGAGTGATATAATCATCATAGGAATAGCGGGAAATACTGTTGAAATCTAAACATCTATTCTTTAAAATTTTTATAAACGTTTGCCAGAGTGATCTAATCATCATAGGAATAGCGGGAAATACTGTTGAAATCTAAACATCTATTCTTTAAAATTTTTATAAACGTTTGCCAGAGTGATCTAATCATCATAGGAATAGCGGGAAATACTGTTGAAATCTAAACATCTATTCTTTTAAATTTTTATAAACGTTTGCCAGAGTGATCGAATCATCATAGGAATCGCGGGAAATACTGTTGAAATCTAAACATCTATTCTTTTAAATTTTTATAAACGTTTGCCAGAGTGATCTAATCATCATATGAACCGCGGGAAATACTGTTGAAATCTAAACATCTATTCTTTTAAATTTTTATAAACGTTGGCCAGAGTGATCTAATCATCATATGAACCGCGGGAAATACTGTTGAAATCTAAACATCTATTCTTTTAAATTTTTATAAACGTTTGCCAGAGTGATCTAATCATCATATGAACCGCGGGAAATACTGTTGAAATCGAAACATCTATTCTTTTAAATTTTTATAAACGTTGGCCAGAGTGATCTAATCATCATATGAACCGCGGGAAATACTGTTGAAATCTAAACATCTATTCTTTTAAATTTTTATAAACGTTTGCCAGAGTGATCTAATCATCATAGGAATCGCGGGAAATACTGTTGAAATCTAAACATCTATTCTTTTAAATTTTTATAAACGTTTGCCAGAGTGATCTAATAATCATAGGAATCGCGGGAAATACTGTTGAAATCTAAACATCTATTCTTTAAAATTTTTATAAACGTTTGCCAGAGTGATCTAATCATCATAGGAATAGCGGGAAATACTGTTGAAATCTAAACATCTATTCTTTTAAATTTTTATAAACGTTTGCCAGAGTGATCTAATCATCATAGGAATCGCGGGAAATACTGTTGAAATCTAAACATCTATTCTTTAAAATTTTTATAAACGTTTGCCAGAGTGATCTAATCATCATAGGAATAGCGGGAAATACTGTTGAAATCTAAACATCTATTCTTTTAAATTTTTATAAACGTTTGCCAGAGTGATCTAATCATCATAGGAATAGCGGGAAATACTGTTGAAATCTAAACATCTATTCTTTTAAATTTTTATAAACGTTTGTTCGAGTGATCTAATTATCATAGGAATCGCGGGAAATACTGTTTAAATGTAAACATCTTTTCTTTAAAATTTTTATAAATGTTTGCCAGAGTGATCTAATCATCATAGGAATAGCGGGAAATACTGTTGAAATCTAAACATCTTTTCTTTAAAATTTTTATAAATGTTTGCCAGAGTGATATAATCATCATAGGAATAGCGGGAAATACTGTTGAAATCTAAACATCTATTCTTTTAAATTTTTATAAACGTTTGCCAGAGTGATCTAATCATCATAGGAATAGCGGGAAATACTGTTGAAATCTAAACATCTATTCTTTAAAATTTTTATAAACGTTTGCCAGAGTGATCTAATCATCATAGGAATAGCGGGAAATACTGTTGAAATCTAAACATCTATTCTTTTAAATTTTTATAAACGTTTGCCAGAGTGATCTAATCATCATAGGAATCGCGGGAAATACTGTTGAAATCTAAACATCTATTCTTTAAAATTTTTATAAACGTTTGCCAGAGTGATCTAATCATCATAGGAATAGCGGGAAATACTGTTGAAATCTAAACATCTATTCTTTTAAATTTTTATAAACGTTTGCCAGAGTGATCTAATCATCATAGGAATCGGGGGAAATACTGTTGAAATCTAAACATCTATTCTTTTAAATTTTTATAAACGTTTGTTCGAGTGATCTAATTATCATAGGAATCGCGGGAAATACTGTTTAAATATAAACATCTTTTCTTTAAAATTTTTATAAATGTTTGCCAGAGTGATCTAATAATCATAGGAATAGCGGGAAATACTGTTGAAATGTAAACATCTTTTCTTTAAAATTTTTATAAATGTTTGCCAGAGTGATATAATCATCATAGGAATAGCGGGAAATACTGTTGAAATCTAAACATCTATTCTTTAAAATTTTTATAAATGTTTGCCAGAGTGATCTAATCATCATATGAACCGCGGGAAATACTGTTGAAATCTAAACATCTTTTCTTTAAAATTTTTATAAATGTTTGCCAGAGTGATCTAATCATCATAGGAATAGCGGGAAATACTGTTGAAATCTAAACATCTATTCTTTAAAATTTTTATAAATGTTTGCCAGAGTGATATAATCATCATAGGAATAGCGGGAAATACTGTTGAAATTTAAACATCTATTCTTTAAAATTTTTATAAATGTTTGCCAGAGTGATATAATCATCATAGGAATAGCGGGAAATACTGTTGAAATCTAAACATCTATTCTTTAAAATTTTTATAAATGTTTGCCAGAGTGATATAATCATCATAGGAATAGCGGGAAATACTGTTGAAATTTAAACATCTTTTCTTTAAAATTTTTATAAATGTTTGCCAGAGTGATCTAATCATCATAGGAATAGCGGGAAATACTGTTGAAATTTAAACATCTTTTCTTTAAAATTTTTATAAATGTTTGCCAGAGTGATATAATCATCATAGTAATAGCGGGAAATACTGTTGAAATTTAAACATCTTTTCTTTAAAATTTTTATAAATGTTTGCCAGAGTGATCTAATCATCATAGGAATAGCGGGAAATACTGTTGAAATCTAAACATCTATTCTTTAAAATTTTTATAAATGTTTGCCAGAGTGATATAATCATCATAGGAATAGCGGGAAATACTGTTGAAATTTAAACATCTTTTCTTTAAAATTTTTATAAATGTTTGCCAGAGTGATCTAATCATCATAGGAATAGCGGGAAATACTGTTGAAATCTAAACATCTATTCTTTAAAATTTTTATAAATGTTTGCCAGAGTGATCTAATATCATAGGAATAGCGGGAAATACTGTTGAAATCTAAACATCTATTCTTTAAAATTTTTATAAATGTTTGCCAGAGTGATATAATCATCATAGGAATAGCGGGAAATACTGTTGAAATCTAAACATCTATTCTTTAAAATTTTTATAAATGTTTGCCAGAGTGATATAATCATCATAGGAATAGCGGGAAATACTGTTGAAATCTAAACATCTATTCTTTAAAATTTTTATAAATGTTTGCCAGAGTGATATAATCATCATAGGAATAGCGGGAAATACTGTTGAAATTTAAACATCTTTTCTTTAAAATTTTTATAAATGTTTGCCAGAGTGATCTAATCATCATAGGAATAGCGGGAAATACTGTTGAAATTTAAACATCTTTTCTTTAAAATTTTTATAAATGTTTGCCAGAGTGATATAATCATCATAGGAATAGCGGGAAATACTGTTGAAATTTAAACATCTTTTCTTTAAAATTTTTATAAATGTTTGCCAGAGTGATCTAATCATCATAGGAATAGCGGGAAATACTGTTGAAATCTAAACATCTATTCTTTAAAATTTTTATAAATGTTTGCCAGAGTGATATAATCATCATAGGAATAGCGGGAAATACTGTTGAAATCTAAACATCTATTCTTTAAAATTTTTATAAATGTTTGCCAGAGTGATATAATCATCATAGGAATAGTGGGAAATACTGTTGAAATCTAAACATCTATTCTTTAAAATTTTTATAAATGTTTGCCAGAGTGATATAATCATCATAGGAATAGTGGGAAATACTGTTGAAATCTAAACATCTTTTCTTTAAAATTTTTATAAATGTTTGCCAGAGTGATCTAATCATCATAGGAATAGCGGGAAATACTGTTGAAATCTAAACATCTATTCTTTAAAATTTTTATAAATGTTTGCCAGAGTGATATAATCATCATAGGAATAGCGGGAAATACTGTTGAAATCTAAACATCTATTCTTTAAAATTTTTATAAATGTTTGCCAGAGTGATATAATCATCATAGGAATAGTGGGAAATACTGTTGAAATCTAAACATCTTTTCTTTAAAATTTTTATAAATGTTTGCCAGAGTGATCTAATCATCATAGGAATAGTGGGAAATACTGTTGAAATCTAAACATCTATTCTTTAAAATTTTTATAAATGTTTGCCAGAGTGATATAATCATCATATGAACCGCGGGAAATACTGTTGAAATCTAAACATCTATTCTTTAAAATTTTTATAAATGTTTTTCAGAGTGATATAATCATCATATGAACCGCGGGAAATACTGTTGAAATCTAAACATCTATTCTTTAAAATTTTTATAAATGTTTTTCAGAGTGATATAATAATCATATGAACCGCGGGAAATACTGTTGAAATCTAAACATCTATTCTTTAAAATTTTTAAAAACGTTTGCCAGAGTGATATAATCATCATAGGAATAGCGGGAAATACTGTTGAAATTTAAACATCTTTTCTTTAAAATTTTTATAAATGTTTGCCAGAGTGATCTAATCATCATAGGAATAGTGGGAAATACTGTTGAAATTTAAACATCTTTTCTTTAAAATTTTTATAAATGTTTGCCAGAGTGATATAATCATCATAGGAATAGTGGGAAATACTGTTGAAATCTAAACATCTTTTCTTTAAAATTTTTATAAACGTTTGCCATAGTGATATAATCATCATAGGAATAGCGGGAAATACTGTTGAAATCTAAACATCTTTTCTTTAAAATTTTTATAAACGTTTGCCATAGTGATATAATCATCATAGGAATAGCGGGAAATACTGTTGAAATTTAAACATCTTTTCTTTAAAATTTTTATAAATGTTTGCCAGAGTGATCTAATCATCATAGGAATAGTGGGAAATACTGTTGAAATTTAAACATCTTTTCTTTAAAATTTTTATAAATGTTTGCCAGAGTGATATAATCATCATAGGAATCGCGGGAAATACTGTTGAAATCTAAACATCTATTCTTTTAAATTTTTATAAACGTTTGCCATAGTGATCTTATCATCATAGGAATAGCGGGAAATACTGTTGAAATCTAAACATCTATTCTTTTAAATTTTTATAAATGTTTGCCAGAGTTATCTAATCATCATAGGAATAGCGGGAAATACTGTTGAAATTTAAACATCTATTCTTTTAAATTTTTATAAATGTTTGCCAGAGTGATCTAATCATCATAGGAATAGCGGGAAATACTGTTGAAATTTAAACATCTATTCTTTTAAATTTTTATAAATGTTTGCCAGAGTGATCTAATCATCATAGGAATCGCGGAAAATACTGTTAAAATCTAAACATCTGTTCTTTTAAATTTTTATAAACGTTTGCCAGAGTGATCTAATCATCATATGAATCGCGGGAAATACTGTTGAAATCTAAACATCTATTCTTTTAAATTTTTATAAACGTTTACCAGAGTGATCTAATCATCATAGGAATAGCGGGAAATACTGTTGAAATCTAAACATCTATTCTTTTAAATTTTTATAAACGTTTGCCAGAGTGATATAATCATCATAGGAATAGCGGGAAATACTGTTGAAATCTAAACATCTATTCTTTTAAATTTTTATAAACGTTTGCCAGAGTGATCTAATCATCATAGGAATCGCGGGAAATACTGTTGAAATTTAAACATCTATTCTTTTAAATTTTTATAAACGTTTGCCAGAGTGATCTAATCATCATAGGAATCGGGGGAAATACTGTTGAAATCTAAACATCTATTCTTTTAAATTTTTATAAACGTTTACCAGAGTGATCTAATCATAATAGGAATCGCGGGAAATACTGTTGAAATTTAAACATCTATTCTTTTAAATTTTTATAAACGTTTGCCAGAGTGATCTAATCATCATAGGAATAGCGGGAAATACTGTTGAAATCTAAACATCTGTTCTTTTAAATTTTTATAAATGTTTGCCAGAGTGATATAATCATCATAGGAATAGCGGGAAATACTGTTGAAATCTAAACATCTATTCTTTTAAATTTTTATAAACGTTTGCCAGAGTGATATAATCATCATAGGAATAGCGGGAAATACTGTTGAAATCTAAACATCTATTCTTTTAAATTTTTATAAACGTTTGCCAGAGTGATCTAATCATCATAGGAATCGCGGGAAATACTGTTGAAATGTAAACATCTATTCTTTTAAATTTTTATAAACGTTTGCCAGAGTGATCTAATCATCATAGGAATCGCGGGAAATACTGTTGAAATCTAAACATCTATTCTTTTAAATTTTTATAAACGTTTGCCAGAGTGATCTAATCATCATAGGAATCGCGGGAAATACTGTTGAAATCTAAACATCTATTCTTTTTAATTTTTATAAACGTTTGCCAGAGTGATCTAATCATCATAGGAATCGCGGGAAATACTGTTGAAATCTAAACATCTATTCTTTTAAATTTTTATAAACGTTTGCCAGAGTGATCTAATCATCATAGGAATCGCGGGAAATACTGTTGAAATGTAAACATCTATTCTTTTAAATTTTTATAAACGTTTGCCAGAGTGATATAATCATCATAGGAATCGCGGGAAATACTGTTGAAATCTAAACATCTATTCTTTTTAATTTTTATAAACGTTTGCCAGAGTGATCTAATCATCATAGGAATCGCGGGAAATACTGTTGAAATCTAAACATCTATTCTTTTAAATTTTTATAAACGTTTGCCAGAGTGATCTAATCATCATAGGAATCGCGGGAAATACTGTTGAAATCTAAACATCTATTCTTTTAAATTTTTATAAACGTTTGCCAGAGTGATCTAATCATCATAGGAATCGCGGGAAATACTGTTGAAATCTAAACATCTATTCTTTTAAATTTTTATAAACGTTTGCCAGAGTGATCTAATCATCATAGGAATAGCGGGAAATACTGTTGAAATCTAAACATCTATTCTTTTAAATTTTTATAAATGTTTGCCAGAGTGATCTAATCATCATAGGAATAGCGGGAAATACTGTTGAAATCTAAACATCTGTTCTTTTAAATTTTTATAAACGTTTGCCAGAGTGATCTAATCATCATATGAATCGCGGGAAATACTGTTGAAATCTAAACATCTATTCTTTTAAATTTTTATAAACGTTTGCCATAGTGATCTAATCATCATAGGAATAGCGGGAAATACTGTTGAAATCTAAACATCTATTCTTTTAAATTTTTATAAATGTTTGCCAGAGTGATCTAATCATCATAGGAATAGCGGGAAATACTGTTGAAATTTAAACATCTATTCTTTTAAATTTTTATAAATGTTTGCCAGAGTGATCTAATCATCATAGGAATAGCGGGAAATACTGTTGAAATTTAAACATCTATTCTTTTAAATTTTTATAAATGTTTGCCAGAGTGATCTAATCATCATAGGAATCGCGGAAAATACTGTTGAAATCTAAACATCTGTTCTTTTAAATTTTTATAAACGTTTGCCAGAGTGATCTAATCATCATATGAATCGCGGGAAATACTGTTGAAATCTAAACATCTATTCTTTTAAATTTTTATAAACGTTTACCAGAGTGATCTAATCATCATAGGAATAGCGGGAAATACTGTTGAAATCTGAACATCTATTCTTTTAAATTTTTATAAACGTTTGCCAGAGTGATATAATCATCATAGGAATAGCGGGAAATACTGTTGAAATCTAAACATCTATTCTTTTAAATTTTTATAAACGTTTGCCAGAGTGATCTAATCATCATAGGAATCGCGGGAAATACTGTTGAAATTTAAACATCTATTCTTTTAAATTTTTATAAACGTTTGCCAGAGTGATCTAATCATCATAGGAATCGGGGAAAATACTGTTGAAATCTAAACATCTATTCTTTTAAATTTTTATAAACGTTTACCAGAGTGATCTAATCATAATAGGAATCGCGGGAAATACTGTTGAAATTTAAACATCTATTCTTTTAAATTTTTATAAACGTTTGCCAGAGTGATCTAATCATCATAGGAATAGCGGGAAATACTGTTGAAATCTAAACATCTGTTCTTTTAAATTTTTATAAATGTTTGCCAGAGTGATATAATCATCATAGGAATAGCGGGAAATACTGTTGAAATCTAAACATCTATTCTTTTAAATTTTTATAAACGTTTGCCAGAGTGATATAATCATCATAGGAATCGCGGGAAATACTGTTGAAATCTAAACATCTATTCTTTTAAATTTTTATAAACGTTTGCCAGAGTGATCTAATCATCATAGGAATCGCGGGAAATACTGTTGAAATTTAAACATCTATTCTTTTAAATTTTTATAAACGTTTGCCAGAGTGATCTAATCATCATAGGAATCGGGGGAAATACTGTTGAAATCTAAACATCTATTCTTTTAAATTTTTATAAACGTTTGCCATAGTGATCTAATCATCATATGAACCGCGGGAAATACTGTTGAAATCTAAACATCTATTCTTTTAAATTTTTATAAACGTTTGCCATAGTGATCTAATCATCATATGAACCGCGGGAAATACTGTTGAAATCTAAACATCTATTCTTTTAAATTTTTATAAACGTTTGCCAGAGTGATCTTATCATCATAGGAATCGCGGGAAATACTGTTGAAATTTAAACATCTATTCTTTTTAATTTTTATAAACGTTTGCCAGAGTGATCTAATTATCATAGGAATCGCGGGAAATACTGTTGAAATTTAAACATCTATTCTTTTTAATTTTTATAAACGTTTGCCAGAGTGATCTAATCATCATAGGAATCGCGGGAAATACTGTTGAAATTTAAACATCTATTCTTTTAAATTTTTATAAACGTTTGCCAGAGTGATCTAATCATCATAGGAATCGCGGGAAATACTGTTGAAATTTAAACATCTATTCTTTTTAATTTTTATAAACGTTTGCCAGAGTGATCTAATCATCATAGGAATCGCGGGAAATACTGTTGAAATTTAAACATCTATTCTTTTAAATTTTTATAAACGTTTGCCAGAGTGATCTAATCATCATAGGAATCGCGGGAAATACTGTTGAAATCTAAACATCAATTCTTTTAAATTTTTATAAACGTTTGCCAGAGTGGTCTAATCATCATAGGAATAGCGGGAAATACTGTTGAAATCTAAACATCTATTCTTTTAAATTTTTATAAACGTTTGCCAGAGTGATCTAATCATCATAGGAATAGCGGGAAATACTGTTGAAATCTAAACATCTATTCTTTTAAATTTTTATAAACGTTTGCCAGAGTGATCTAATCATCATAGGAATAGCGGGAAATACTGTTGAAATCTAAACATCTATTCTTTTAAATTTTTATAAACGTTTGCCAGAGTGATCTAATCATCATAGGAATAGCGGGAAATACTGTTGAAATCTAAACATCAATTCTTTTAAATTTTTATAAACGTTTGCCAGAGTGATCTAATCATCATAGGAATAGCGGGAAATACTGTTGAAATCTAAACATCTATTCTTTTAAATTTTTAGAAACGTTTGCCAGAGTGATCTAATCACCATATGAACCGCGGGAAATACTGTTGAAATCTAAACATCAATTCTTTTAAATTTTTATAAACGTTTGCCAGAGTGATCTAATCATCATAGGAATAGCGGGAAATACTGTTGAAATCTAAACATCAATTCTTTTAAATTTTTATAAACGTTTGCCAGAGTGATCTAATCATCATATGAACCGCGGGAAATACTGTTGAAATCTAAACATCTATTCTTTTAAATTTTTATAAATGTTTGCCAGAGTGATCTAACCATCATAGGAATAGCGGGAAATACTGTTGGAATCTAAACATCTATTCTTTTAAATTTTTATAAACGTTTGCCAGAGTGATATAATCATCATAGGAATAGCGGGAAATACTGTTGAAATTTAAACATCTATTCTTTTAAATTTTTATAAACGTTTGCCAGAGTGATATAATCATCATAGGAATCGCGGGAAATACTGTTGAAATCTAAACATCTATTCTTTTAAATTTTTATAAACGTTTGCCAGAGAGATCTAATCATCATAGGAATCGCGGGAAATACTGTTGAAATCTAAACATCTATTCTTTTAAATGTTTATAAACGTTTGCCAGAGTGATCTAATCATCATAGGAATAGCGGGAAATACTGTTGAAATCTAAACATCTATTCTTTTAAATTTTTATAAACGTTTGCCAGAGTGATATAATCATCATAGGAATAGCGGGAAATACTGTTGAAATTTAAACATCTATTCTTTTAAATTTTTATAAACGTTTGCCAGAGTGATATAATCATCATAGCAATCGCGGGAAATACTGTTGAAATCTAAACATCTATTCTTTTAAATTTTTATAAACGTTTGCCAGAGTGATCTAATCATCATAGGAATCGCGGGAAATACTGTTGAAATCTAAACATCTATTCTTTTAAATTTTTATAAACGTTTGCCAGAGTGATATAATCATCATAGGAATAGCGGGAAATACTGTTGAAATTTAAACATCTATTCTTTTAAATTTTTATAAACGTTTGCCAGAGTGATATAATCATCATAGGAATCGCGGGAAATACTGTTGAAATCTAAACATCTATTCTTTTAAATTTTTATAAACGTTTGCCAGAGTGATCTAATCATCATAGGAATCGCGGGAAATACTGTTGAAATCTAAACATCTATTCTTTTAAATTTTTATAAACGTTTGCCAGAGTGATCTAATCATCATAGGAATAGCGGGAAATACTGTTGAAATCTAAACATCTATTCTTTTAAATTTTTATAAACGTTTGCCAGAGTGATCTAATCATCATATGAATCGCGGGAAATACTGTTGAAATTTAAACATCTATTCTTTTAAATTTTTATAAACGTTTGCCAGAGTGATTTAATCATCATAGGAATCGCGGGAAATACTGTTGAAATTTAAACATCTATTCTTTTAAATTTTTATAAACGTTTGCAGAGTGATCTAATCATCATAGGAATCGCGGGAAATACTGTTGAAATTTAAACATCTATTCTTTTAAATTTTTATAAACGTTTGCCAGAGTGATCTAATCATCATAGGAATCGCGGGAAATACTGTTGAAATCTAAACATCTATTCTTTTTAATTTTTATAAACGTTTGCCAGAGTGATCTAATCATCATAGGAATCGCGGGAAATACTGTTGAAATCTAAAGATCTATTCTTTTAAATTTTTATAAACGTTTGCCAGAGTGATCTTATCATCATATGAATCGCGGGAAATACTGTTGAAATCAAAACATCTATTCTTTTAAATTTTTATAAACGTTTGCCAGAGTGATCTAATCATCATAGGAATCGCGGGAAATACTGTTGAAATTTAAACATCTATTCTTTTAAATTTTTATAAACGTTTGCCAGAGTGATCTAATCATCATAGGAATCGCGGGAAATACTGTTGAAATTTAAACATCTATTCTTTTTAATTTTTATAAACGTTTGCCAGAGTGATCTAATCATCATAGGAATCGCGGGAAATACTGTTGAAATTAAACATCTATTCTTTTAAATTTTTAAAAACGTTTGCCAGAGTGATCTAATCATCATAGGAATCGCGGGAAATACTGTTGAAATCTAAACATCAATTCTTTTAAATTTTTATAAACGTTTGCCAGAGTGGTCTAATCATCATAGGAATAGCGGGAAATACTGTTGAAATCTAAACATCTATTCTTTTAAATTTTTATAAACGTTTGCCAGAGTGATCTAATCATCATAGGAATAGCGGGAAATACTGTTGAAATCTAAACATCTATTCTTTTAAATTTTTATAAACGTTTGCCAGAGTGATCTAATCATCATAGGAATAGCGGGAAATACTGTTGAAATCTAAACATCTATTCTTTTAAATTTTTATAAACGTTTGCCAGAGTGATCTAATCATCATAGGAATAGCGGGAAATACTGTTGAAATCTAAACATCAATTCTTTTAAATTTTTATAAACGTTTGCCAGAGTGATCTAATCATCATAGGAATAGCGGGAAATACTGTTGAAATCTAAACATCTATTCTTTTAAATTTTTAGAAACGTTTGCCAGAGTGATCTAATCACCATATGAACCGCGGGAAATACTGTTGAAATCTAAACATCAATTCTTTTAAATTTTTATAAACGTTTGCCAGAGTGATCTAATCATCATAGGAATAGCGGGAAATACTGTTGAAATCTAAACATCAATTCTTTTAAATTTTTATAAACGTTTGCCAGAGTGATCTAATCATCATATGAACCGCGGGAAATACTGTTGAAATCTAAACATCTATTCTTTTAAATTTTTATAAATGTTTGCCAGAGTGATCTAACCATCATAGGAATAGCGGGAAATACTGTTGGAATCTAAACATCTATTCTTTTAAATTTTTATAAACGTTTGCCAGAGTGATATAATCATCATAGGAATAGCGGGAAATACTGTTGAAATTTAAACATCTATTCTTTTAAATTTTTATAAACGTTTGCCAGAGTGATATAATCATCATAGGAATCGCGGGAAATACTGTTGAAATCTAAACATCTATTCTTTTAAATTTTTATAAACGTTTGCCAGAGAGATCTAATCATCATAGGAATCGCGGGAAATACTGTTGAAATCTAAACATCTATTCTTTTAAATGTTTATAAACGTTTGCCAGAGTGATCTAATCATCATAGGAATAGCGGGAAATACTGTTGAAATCTAAACATCTATTCTTTTAAATTTTTATAAACGTTTGCCAGAGTGATATAATCATCATAGGAATAGCGGGAAATACTGTTGAAATTTAAACATCTA
This sequence comes from Euprymna scolopes, assembly GCF_053919585.1. Taxonomy (NCBI): domain Eukaryota; kingdom Metazoa; phylum Mollusca; class Cephalopoda; order Sepiida; family Sepiolidae; genus Euprymna; species Euprymna scolopes. The sequence goes on along the minus strand of NC_136527.1, from coordinate 13,513,708 downwards.
TTCTTTTAAATTTTTATAAACGTTTGCCAGAGTGATATAATCATCATAGCAATCGCGGGAAATACTGTTGAAATCTAAACATCTATTCTTTTAAATTTTTATAAACGTTTGCCAGAGTGATCTAATCATCATAGGAATCGCGGGAAATACTGTTGAAATCTAAACATCTATTCTTTTAAATTTTTATAAACGTTTGCCAGAGTGATATAATCATCATAGGAATAGCGGGAAATACTGTTGAAATTTAAACATCTATTCTTTTAAATTTTTATAAACGTTTGCCAGAGTGATATAATCATCATAGGAATCGCGGGAAATACTGTTGAAATCTAAACATCTATTCTTTTAAATTTTTATAAACGTTTGCCAGAGTGATCTAATCATCATAGGAATCGCGGGAAATACTGTTGAAATCTAAACATCTATTCTTTTAAATTTTTATAAACGTTTGCCAGAGTGATCTAATCATCATAGGAATAGCGGGAAATACTGTTGAAATCTAAACATCTATTCTTTTAAATTTTTATAAACGTTTGCCAGAGTGATCTAATCATCATATGAATCGCGGGAAATACTGTTGAAATTTAAACATCTATTCTTTTAAATTTTTATAAACGTTTGCCAGAGTGATTTAATCATCATAGGAATCGCGGGAAATACTGTTGAAATTTAAACATCTATTCTTTTAAATTTTTATAAACGTTTGCAGAGTGATCTAATCATCATAGGAATCGCGGGAAATACTGTTGAAATTTAAACATCTATTCTTTTAAATTTTTATAAACGTTTGCCAGAGTGATCTAATCATCATAGGAATCGCGGGAAATACTGTTGAAATCTAAACATCTATTCTTTTTAATTTTTATAAACGTTTGCCAGAGTGATCTAATCATCATAGGAATCGCGGGAAATACTGTTGAAATCTAAAGATCTATTCTTTTAAATTTTTATAAACGTTTGCCAGAGTGATCTTATCATCATATGAATCGCGGGAAATACTGTTGAAATTTAAACATCTATTCTTTTAAATTTTTATAAACGTTTGCCAGAGTGATCTAATCATCATAGGAATAGCGGGAAATACTGTTGAAATTTAAACATCTGTTCTTTTAAATTTTTATAAACGTTTGCCAGAGTGATCTAATCATCATATGAACCACGGGAAATACTGTTGAAATCTAAACATCTATTCTTTTAAATTTTTATAAACGTTTGCCAGAGTGATCTAATCATCATAGGAATCGCGGGAAATACTGTTGAAATTTAAACATCTATTCTTTTAAATTTTTATAAACGTTTGCCAGAGTGATCTAATCATCATATGAATCGCGGGAAATACTGTTGAAATTTAAACATCTATTCTTTTTAATTTTTATAAACGTTTGCCAGAGTGATCTAATCATCATAGGAATCGCGGGAAATACTGTTGAAATCTAAACATCTATTCTTTTAAATTTTTATAAATGTTTGCCAGAGTGATCTAACCATCATAGGAATAGCGGGAAATACTGTTGGAATCTAAACATCTATTCTTTTAAATTTTTATAAACGTTTGCCAGAGTTATATAATCATCATAGGAATAGCGGGAAATACTGTTGAAATTTAAACATCTATTCTTTTAAATTTTTATAAACGTTTGCCAGAGTGATATAATCATCATAGGAATCGCGGGAAATACTGTTGAAATCTAAACATCTATTCTTTTAAATTTTTATAAACGTTTGCCAGAGAGATCTAATCATCATAGGAATCGCGGGAAATACTGTTGAAATCTAAACATCTATTCTTTTAAATGTTTATAAACGTTTGCCAGAGTGATCTAATCATCATAGGAATAGCGGGAAATACTGTTGAAATCTAAACATCTATTCTTTTAAATTTTTATAAACGTTTGCCAGAGTGATATAATCATCATAGGAATAGCGGGAAATACTGTTGAAATTTAAACATCTATTCTTCTAAATTTTTATAAACGTTTGCCAGAGTGATATAATCATCATAGCAATCGCGGGAAATACTGTTGAAATCTAAACATCTATTCTTTTAAATTTTTATAAACGTTTGCCAGAGTGATCTAATCATCATAGGAATCGCGGGAAATACTGTTGAAATCTAAACATCTATTCTTTTAAATTTTTATAAACGTTTGCCAGAGTGATATAATCATCATAGGAATAGCGGGAAATACTGTTGAAATTTAAACATCTATTCTTTTAAATTTTTATAAACGTTTGCCAGAGTGATATAATCATCATAGGAATCGCGGGAAATACTGTTGAAATCTAAACATCTATTCTTTTAAATTTTTATAAACGTTTGCCAGAGTGATCTAATCATCATAGGAATCGCGGGAAATACTGTTGAAATCTAAACATCTATTCTTTTAAATTTTTATAAACGTTTGCCAGAGTGATCTAATCATCATAGGAATAGCGGGAAATACTGTTGAAATCTAAACATCTATTCTTTTAAATTTTTATAAACGTTTGCCAGAGTGATCTAATCATCATATGAATCGCGGGAAATACTGTTGAAATTTAAACATCTATTCTTTTAAATTTTTATAAACGTTTGCCAGAGTGATTTAATCATCATAGGAATCGCGGGAAATACTGTTGAAATTTAAACATCTATTCTTTTAAATTTTTATAAACGTTTGCAGAGTGATCTAATCATCATAGGAATCGCGGGAAATACTGTTGAAATTTAAACATCTATTCTTTTAAATTTTTATAAACGTTTGCCAGAGTGATCTAATCATCATAGGAATCGCGGGAAATACTGTTGAAATCTAAACATCTATTCTTTTTAATTTTTATAAACGTTTGCCAGAGTGATCTAATCATCATAGGAATCGCGGGAAATACTGTTGAAATCTAAAGATCTATTCTTTTAAATTTTTATAAACGTTTGCCAGAGTGATCTTATCATCATATGAATCGCGGGAAATACTGTTGAAATTTAAACATCTATTCTTTTAAATTTTTATAAACGTTTGCCAGAGTGATCTAATCATCATAGGAATAGCGGGAAATACTGTTGAAATTTAAACATCTGTTCTTTTAAATTTTTATAAACGTTTGCCAGAGTGATCTAATCATCATATGAACCACGGGAAATACTGTTGAAATCTAAACATCTATTCTTTTAAATTTTTATAAACGTTTGCCAGAGTGATCTAATCATCATAGGAATCGCGTGAAATACTGTGGAAATTTAAACATCTATTCTTTTAAATTTTTATAAACGTTTGCCAGAGTGATCTAATCATCATATGAATCGCGGGAAATACTGTTGAAATTTAAACATCTATTCTTTTTAATTTTTATAAACGTTTGCCAGAGTGATCTAATCATCATAGGAATCGCGGGAAATACTGTTGAAATCTAAACATCTATTCTTTTAAATTTTTAGAAACGTTTGCCAGAGTGATCTAATCATCATAGGAATGGCGGGAAATACTGTTGAAATCTAAACATCTATTCTTTTAAATTTTTATAAACGTTTGCCAGAGTGATCTAATCATCATATGAACCACGGGAAATACTGTTGAAATCTAAACATCTATTCTTTTAAATTTTTATAAACGTTTGCCAGAGTGATATAATCATCATATGAACCGCGGGAAATACTGTTGAAATATAAACATCTATTCTTTTAAATTTTTATAAACGTTTGCCAGAGTAATCTAATCATCATATGAACCGCGGGAAATACTGTTGAAATTTAAACATCTATTCTTTTAAATTTTTATAAACGTTGGTTGGAGTGATCTAATCATCATAGGAATCGCGGGAAATACTGTTGAAATTTAAACATCTATTCTTTTAAATTTTTATAAACGTTTGCCAAAGTGATCTAATCATCATAGGAATCGCGGGAAATACTGTTGAAATTTAAACATCTATTCTTTTAAATTTTTATAAACGTTTGCCAGAGTGATATAATCATCATATGAACCGCGGGAAATACTGTTGAAATATAAACATCTATTCTTTTAAATTTTTATAAACGTTTGCCAGAGTAATCTAATCATCATATGAACCGCGGGAAATACTGTTGAAATTTAAACATCTATTCTTTTAAATTTTTATAAACGTTGGTTGGAGTGATCTAATCATCATAGGAATCGCGGGAAATACTGTTGAAATTTAAACATCTATTCTTTTAAATTTTTATAAACGTTGGTTGGAGTGATCTAATCATCATAGGAATGGCGGGAAATACTGTTGAAATTTAAACATCTATTCTTTTAAATGTTTATAAACGTTGGTTGGAGTGATCTAATCATCATAGGAATCGCGGGAAATACTGTTGAAATTTAAACATCTATTCTTTTAAATTTTTATAAACGTTGGTTGGAGTGATCTAATCATCATAGGAATCGCGGGAAATACTGTTGAAATTTAAACATCTATTCTTTTAAATTTTTATAAACGTTTGCCAGAGTGATCTAATCATCATAGGAATCGCGGGAAATACTGTTGAAATCTAAACATCTATTCTTTTAAATTTTTATAAACGTTTGCCAGAGTGATCTAATCATCATAGGAATAACGGGAAATACTGTTGAAATCTAAACATCTATTCTTTTAAATTTTTATAAACGTTTGCCAGAGTGATCTAATCATCATATGAACTGCGGGAAATACTGTTGAAATCTAAGCATCTATTCTTTTAAATTTTTATAAACGTTTGCCAGAGTGATCTAATCATCATATGAACCGCGGGAAATACTGTTGAAATTTAAACATCTATTCTTTTAAATTTTTATAAACGTTGGTTGGAGTGATCTAATCATCATAGGAATCGCGGGAAATACTGTTGAAATTTAAACATCTATTCTTTTAAATTTTTATAAACGTTGGTTGGAGTGATCTAATCATCATAGGAATCGCGGGAAATACTGTTGAAATCTAAACATCTATTCTTTTAAATGTTTATAAACGTTGGTTGGAGTGATCTAATCATCATAGGAATCGCGGGAAATACTGTTTAAATCTAAACATTTATTCTTTTAAATTTTTATAAACGTTGGTTGGAGTGATCTAATCATCATAGGAATCGCGGGAAATACTGTTGAAATCTAAACATCTATTCTTTTAAATGTTTAAAAACGTTGGTTGGAGTGATCTAATCATCATAGGAATCGCGGGAAATACTGTTGAAATCTAAACATTTATTCTTTTAAATTTTTATAAACGTTGGTTGGAGTGATCTAATCATCATAGGAATCGCGGGAAATACTGTTGAAATTTAAACATCTATTCTTTTAAATTTTTATAAACGTTGGTTGGAGTGATCTAATCATCATAGGAATCGCGGGAAATACTGTTGAAATTTAAACATCCATTCTTTTAAATTTTTATAAACGTTTGCCAGAGTGATCTAATCATCATAGGAATCGCGGGAAATACTGTTGAAATCTAAACATCTATTCTTTTAAATTTTTATAAACGTTTGCCAGAGTGATCTAATCATCATAGGAATCGCGGGAAATACTGTTGAAATCTAAACATCTATTCTTTTAAATTTTTATAAACGTTTGCCAGAGTGATCTAATCATCATAGGAATCGCGAGAAATACTGTTGAAATCTAAACATCTATTCTTTCAAATTTTTATAAACGTTTGCCAGAGTGATCTAATCATCATATGAACCGCGGGAAATACTGTTGAAATCTAAACATCTATTCTTTTAAATTTTTATAAACGTTTGCCAGAGTGATCTAATCATCATAGGAATCGAGGGAAATACTGTTGAAATTTAAACATCTATTCTTTTAAATTTTTATAAACGTTTGCCAAAGTGATCTAATCATCATATGAACCGCGGGAAATACTGTTGAAATCTAAACATCTATTCTTTTAAATTTTTATAAACGTTTGCCATAGTGATCTAATCATCATAGGAATCGCGGGAAATACTGTTGAAATCTAAACATCTATTCTTTTAAATTTTTATAAATGTTTGTTCGAGTGATCTAATAATCATAGGAATCGCGGGAAATACTGTTGAAATCTAAACATCTATTCTTTTAAATTTTTATAAACGTTTGCCAGAGTGATCTAATCATCATAGGAATAGCGGGAAATACTGTTGAAATCTAAACATCTATTCTTTTAAATTTTTATAAATGTTTGCCATAGTGATCTAATCATCATAGGAATCGCGGGAAATACTGTTGAAATCTAAACATCTATTCTTTTAAATTTTTATAAACGTTTGCCATAGTGATCTAAACATCATAGGAATAGCGGGAAATACTGTTGAAATCTAAACATCTATTCTTTTAAATTTTTAAAAACGTTTGCCAGAGTGATCTAATCATCATATGAACCGCGGGAAATACTGTTGAAATCTAAACATCTATTCTTTTAAATTTTTATAAACGTTTGCCATAGTGATCTAATCATCATAGGAATCGCGGGAAATACTGTTGAAATCTAAACATCTATTCTTTTAAATTTTTATAAACGTTTGCCAGAGTGATCTAATCATCATAGGAATCGCGAGAAATACTGTTGAAATATAAACATCTATTCTTTTAAATTTTTATAAACGTTTGCCAGAGTGATCTAATCATCATATGAACCGCGGGAAATACTGTTGAAATCTTAACATCTATTCTTTTAAATTTTTATAAACGTTTGCCATAGTGATCTAATCATCATAGGAATCGCGGGAAATACTGTTGAAATCTAAACATCTATTCTTTTAAATTTTTATAAACGTTTGCCAGAGTGATCTAATCATCATAGGAATCGCGAGAAATACTGTTGAAATATAAACATCTATTCTTTTAAATTTTTATAAACGTTTGCCAGAGTGATCTAATCATCATATGAACCGCGGGAAATACTGTTGAAATCTTAACATCTATTCTTTTAAATTTTTATAAACGTTTGCAAAAGTGATCTAATCATCATAGGAATCGCGGGAAATACTGTTGAAATCTAAACATCTATTCTTTTAAATTTTTATAAACGTTTGCCATAGTGATCTAATCATCATAGGAATAGCGGGAAATACTGTTGAAATCTAAACATCTATTCTTTTAAATTTTTATAAACGTTTGCCAGTGTGATCTAATCATCATATGAACCGCGGGAAATACTGTTGAAATCTAAACATCTATTCTTTTAAATTTTTATAAACGTTTGCCAGAGTGATCTAATCATCATAGGAATCGCGAGAAATACTGTTGAAATATAAACATCTATTCTTTTAAATTTTTATAAACGTTTGCCAGAGTGATCTAATCATCATATGAACCGCGGGAAATACTGTTGAAATCTTAACATCTATTCTTTTAAATTTTTATAAACGTTTGCCATAGTGATCTAATCATCATAGGAATCGCGGGAAATACTGTTGAAATCTAAACATCTATTCTTTTAAATTTTTATAAACGTTTGCCAGAGTGATCTAATCATCATAGGAATCGCGAGAAATACTGTTGAAATATAAACATCTATTCTTTTAAATTTTTATAAACGTTTGCCAGAGTGATCTAATCATCATATGAAACGCGGGAAATACTGTTGAAATCTTAACATCTAGTCTTTTAAATTTGTATAAACGTTTGCCATAGTGATCTAATCATCATAGGAATCGCGGGAAATACTGTTGAAATCTAAACATCTATTCTTTTAAATTTTTATAAACGTTTGCCAGAGTGATCTAATCATCATAGGAATCGCGAGAAATACTGTTGAAATATAAACATCTATTCTTTTAAATTTTTATAAATGTTTGCCATAGTGATCTAATCATCATAGGAATCGCGGGAAATACTGTTGAAATCTAAACATCTATTCTTTTAAATTTTTATAAATGTTTGTTCGAGTGATCTAATCATCATAGGAATCGCGGGAAATACTGTTGAAATCTAAACATCTATTCTTTTAAATTTTTATAAACGTTTGCCATAGTGATCTAATCATCATAGGAATCGCGGGAAATACTGTTGAAATCTAAACATCTATTCTTTTAAATTTTTATAAATGTTTGTTCGAGTGATCTAATCATCATAGGAATCGCGGGAAATACTGTTGAAATATAAACATCTATTCTTTTAAATTTTTATAAATGTTTGCCATAGTGATCTAATCATCATAGGAACCGCGGGAAATACTGTTGAAATCTAAACATCTATTCTTTTAAATTTTTATAAACGTTTGCCATAGTGATCTAAACATCATATGAACCGCGGGAAATACTGTTGAAATCTAAACATCTATTCTTTTAAATTTTTATAAACGTTTGCCATAGTGATCTAATCATCATATGAACCGCGGGAAATACTGTTGAAATTTAAACATCTATTCTTTTAAATTTTTATAAACGTTTGCCAGAGTGATCTAATCATCATATGAACCGCGGGAAATACTGTTGAAATTTAAACATCTATTCTTTTAAATTTTTATAAATGTTTGCCAGAGTGATCTAATCATCATATGAACCGCGGGAAATACTATTGAAATTTAAACATCTATTCTGTAAAATTCTTAAAACTTCTGCCAGAGAGATCTAATTATCATGTGAACCGCGGGAAATACTGTTGAAATCTAAACATCTATTCTTTTAAATTTTTATAAATGTTTGCCAGAGTGATCTAATCATCATATGAACCACGGGAAATACTGTTGAAATATAAACATCTATTCTTTTAAATTGTTTAAACGTTTGCCAGAGTGATCTAATCATCATATGAACCGCGGGAAATACTGTTGAAATCTAAACATCTATTCTTTTAAATTTTTATAAATGTTTGCCAGAGTGATCTAATCATCATATGAACCGCGGGAAATACTGTTGAAATCTAAACATCTATTCATTTAAATTTTTATAAACGTTTGCCAGAGTGATCTAATCATCATATGAACCGCGGGAAATACTGTTGAAATATAAACATCTATTCTTTTAAATTTTTATAAATGTTTGCCAGAGTGATCTAATCATCATATGAACCGCGGGAAATACTGTTGAAATTTAAACATCTATTCTTTTTAATGTTTATGAATGTTTGCCAGAGTGATCTAATCATCATATGAACCGCGGGAAATACTGTTGAAATTTAAACATCTATTCTTTTAAATTTTTAAAACGTTTGGCAGAGTGATCTAATTATCATATGAATCGCAGGAAATACTGTTGAAATTTAAACATCTATTCTTTAAAATTCTTAAAACGTTTGCCAGAGTGATCTAATCATCATATGAACCGCGGGAAATACTGTTGAAATCTAAACATCTATTCTTTATAATTCTTAGAACTTTTGCCAGAGTGATCTAATCATCAAATGAACCGGGGGAAATACTGTTGAAATCTAAACATCTACTCTTTGAATTTTTATAAACGTTTGCCCTAGTGATCTAATCATCATATGAACCGCGGGAAATACTGTTGAAATCTAAACATCTATTCATTTAAATTTTTTTAAACGTTTGCCAGAGTAATCTAATCATCATATGAACCGCGGGAAATACTGTTGAAATCTAAACATCTATTCTTTTAAATTTTTTAAACGTTTGCCAGAGTGATCTAATCATCATATGAACCGCGGGAAATACTGTTGAAATCTAAACATCTATTCTTTTAAATTTTTTAAACGTTTGCCAGAGTGATCTAATCCTCATATGAACCGCGGGAAATACTGTTGAAATCTAAACATCTATTCTTTTAAATTTTTTAAACGTTTGCCAGAGTGATCTAATCCTCATATGAACCGCGGGAAATACTGTTGAAATCTAAACATCTATTCTTTTAAATTTTTTAAACGTTTGCCAGAGTGATCTAATCCTCATATGAACCGCGGGAAATACTGTTGAAATCTAAACATCTATTCTTTTAAATTTTTTAAACGTTTGCCAGAGTGATCTAATCATCATATGAACCGCGGGAAATACTGTTTAAATCTAAACATCTATTCTTTTAAATTTTTTAAACGTTTGCCAGAGTGATCTAATCCTCATATGAACCGCGGGAAATACTGTTGAAATTTAAACATCTATTCTTTTAAATTTTTTAAACGTTTGCCAGAGTGATCTAATCCTCATATGAACCGCGGGAAATACTGTTGAAATCTAAACATCTATTCTTTTAAATTTTTATAAACGTTTGCCAGAGTGATCTAATCTTCATATGAACCGCGGGAAATACTGTTGAAATATAAACATCTATTCTTTTAAATTTTTATAAACGTTTGCCATAGTGATATAATCATCATATGAACCGCGGGAAATACTGTTGAAATATTAACATCTATTCTTTAAAATTTTTATAAACGTTTGCCATAGTGATATAATCATCATATGAACCGCGGGAAATACTGTTGAAATATAAACATCTATTCTTTTAAATTTTTATAAACGTTTGCCAGAGTGATCTAATCATTATATGAACCGCGGGAAATACTGTTGAAATATAAACATCTATTCTTTTAAATTGTTTAAACGTTTGCCAGAGTGATCATATTATCATATGAACCGCGAGAAATACTGTTGAAATATAAACATCTATTCTTTTAAATTTTTTAAACGTTTGCCAGAGTGATCTAATCATCATATGAACCGCGGGAAATACTGTTGAAATCTAAACATCTATTCTTTTAAATTTTTATAAACGTTTGCCAGAGTGAACTTATCATCATATGAACCGCGGGAAATACTGTTGAAATCTAAACATCTATTCTTTTAAATTTTTATAAACGTTTGCCAGAGTGATCTAATCATCATATGAACCGCGGGAAATACTGTTGAAATTTAAACATCTATTCTTTTAAATTTTTATAAACGTTTGCCAGAGTGATCTAATCAACATATGAACCGCGGGAAATACTGTTGAAATATAAACATCTATTCTTTTAAATTTTTATAAACGTTTGCCAGAGTGATCTAATCAACATATGAACCGCGGGAAATACTGTTGAAATGTAAACATCTATTCTTTTAAATTGTTTAAACGTTTGCCAGAGTGATCATATTATCATATGAACCGCGGGAAATACTCTTGAAATCTAAACATCTATTCTTTTAAATTTTTATAAATGTTTTCCAGAGTGATCTAATCATCATATGAACCGCGGGAAATACTGTTGAAATTTAACCATCTATTATTTTAAATTTTTTAAACGTTTGTTATAGTGATCTTATCATCATATAAACCGCGGGAAATACTGTTGAAATTTAAATATTTATTCTTTTCAATTATTTAAACTTTTGCCAGAGTGATCTAATCATCATATGAACCGCGGGAAATACTGTTGAAATATAAACATCTATTCTTTTAAATTTTTTTAACTTTTGCCAGAGTGATCTTATTATCAAAGTAACCGCGGGAAATACTGTTGAAATCTAAATAGCTATTCTTTTAAATTTTTTAAACGTTTGCCAGAGTGATCTTATCATTATATGATGATCTGCACGTATTAGCTAAATTGACCGACTTTTATTTCAACTGAAAGTGTCCAACAATAAGAAACGGGTTTCTTAAAGAGGCTGACATAATCATTTACTATAATGATTATTAAATACTAACATATCCTTCAGGGAATCAGCCGTGCAGGGTGTCACTATTAATACCAGTCGATAGATTCGAACCCAGCAACAGAAGCCATGTCTGACTTCATTAGCAGGGACCCGATCCATTCGGCTAACGTTAACCGCGAGAAATGCTGTCGAAATTTAAAGTAAAAGTTCTCAACGATAAGAAACGAGTTTCTTAAAAGGGCTGACATTTGTGTGTGGATAGATGGATAGATATATAAATTGATATACAAATATATTTATATACATATATATAATTATCTTTATCTATCAATTTCTATATCTATTCATCTATCAACACACACTCACATATACACACACACATATATATACTTCATTTAATCACATAAAATTAATAAACGAAAGTATAAATTTATGCATAAACTTTAAGTATTTACTTCAACAGTGCTCAATACTAGGTAGAGCTAGGTAGTAACTTATAAAATATATGTTACGATTAAGCTACACTGAATATTCTAGAGTGGATGAAACGCGGAATATTCAGTGTAGCTTAATCGCAATATATATTTTATAACTTACTATATATATATATATATATATATATATGTATATATATATATATATATATATATATTTTATTACATTTTCACCCCAAACAAGGCACATTGCCACTTTAGTGTAGGGGGCTACTATCAGGGGCAGCAACTACTGGGGCACTATGTTGGGATTTGGGCAGCAAGATGTCGGTTCACGTTACACTTGAACTTATGCATGTCAATACAGTTGGGGAAGCAGGGACCTGGAATGGAATTCCAGAGTCTAGCGGTTCTGGGGGGGGGGATTTAGCTGCCTGTCGGGTTTGGCGAGGGTGGTTACGTCGTGGGGTCACAAGTGCTGCAGTTCGTCAGAAGCTGACATGTTAGTGTTGACAGACAAATATATTTATATACATATAGAATTATCTTTGTCTATCAATTTATATATCTATCCATCTATCAATACACACACACATACACACACATACACATATATATATATATATATATACTTCATTTAATCACATAAAATTAATAAACGAAAGTATAAATTTATGCGTAAAAAAATATATATGGCGATTAAGCTACACTTAATATTCCGCGTTTAATCCACTCTAGGAATCTTTAGGCTTATGCGCTTAGTTTCTCCTTTGGCACATAAGCGTGAAGAGTCCTAGAGTAGATGAAACGCGGAATATTCAGTGTAGCTTAACTTACTAACTAGCTCTACCTACGTATTGAGCACTGTTGAAGTAAATACTTAAAGTTTACGCATAAATTTATACTTTCGTATATTAATTTATGTGAGTAAATGGAGTAGTTATATATATATACATATATATATATATATATAGTTTATATATATATATTTTTTATATATATACATAGTTTATATATATATATATACATAGTTTATATATATACATAGTTTATATATATATATACATAGTTTATATATATATATATATACATAGTTTATATGTGTGTGTGTGTTGTCTCATCTATCTATTTCGAAACTCCATGGAATAATATTCTTCTTGATTTATTTGTATTTTTTTTTTACATAGGCATCACCACATTATCAAGGCCCAGAGGCCACTCAAGGATAAGGGTTAAAGAGTGTACAGTAGAAATTGGACAATATAGTATTCATTAGTAATGAAAATTTGGTAAATTTGATAACTTATATGGAACGGCTCATCAAGAACTTATTTACTTTAGACTTGAACACAACCATATTGTAGTCAGCCGGAAAGCAGGAAAACAGAAGACAATTCCACAGGCGTGCAGTTCTAAGAAAGAAGCTTTGTTCATGGAATCTACGTTTAGGTTTAGGCACAGATAAAGAGTGGGGGGAATTATTGATAGTGTTTACAGCTAGACGAGTGTTTCTTGTGAAAGTTTTGCGAGGGGGGACCATAGATTGAAGCTCAGTCGAACACTTTCCATGAAAATAACGATACATCAGAGACAAACTCGCAACATCTCTTCTGTGAGATAGAGGTTGCAAGGAGGAGAAAAGGACATCTCCTACGAGACTACGAAGTCTATTTTGAACTCTATCAAGGCAGGACAAGTCCTTTCTAGCAGCTCCTGCCCAGATGTGGCAACAGTATTCCATTCTTGGACGTACCTGTCTCTTATATAGATAGAGAATAGCATCAGCAGTGAGATATCTACCGGATCGATAGAAAGATCCCACCAATTTTCCAGCGGCCTTGGCAACAGATTTGATGTACGTGTTCCATTTAAGATCAGGAGTAATGGTCAAGCCCAGAAGCTTGTCAAAACTTGAGGCCTCCTGAAGACGAGAGCCATTCATTTCAATTGATGCCAAATGTGGATTAGAATGTTGATGATGTAAAGAGAGAAGCTTGGTTTTAGATGCATTAAAAGTAACCAGCCACTCCTTTCCCCATTTTACTACGTGCTCAAGAGCAGAGGAGAGAGAATTGGAGAGAACTTGGTCGTTTACTGTCTTAGATGTGCTACCATAAATGGTAGTGTCGTCAGCATAAATGTCTACAAATGATGTAAGGATGTGATTTGGAAGATCATTAATGTAGATCAGGAAAAGAGTTGGGCCCAGGATGGACCCCTGAGGGACACCGGCATTAATACTGTGAGCTTCTGATTTTTGCCCCTCAACTACTACTCTTATGAACCTATCAGAAAGAAATGATTTAATAATTGAAAAGACTTTTCCAGCTATACCATAGCTAGCGATATTATGAAGTAAACCTTTATGCCATACCCTATCAAAGGCTTTAGATATGTCAAGAGCAATTGCCCTAGAAAGATTGCCACCGTCGAGAGATTTGCTAATCCTATGTAATATAACTGTAAGCACATCTGCTGTAGATCTAGCAGAACGGAAACCATATTCAGTGTCACTAAGAAGGTTATTTTTGTTGAGATGGTTGATTACTTCTGTATTTAACACAGATTCTAGCAACTTACTCATGACGCACAGGAGACTTATTGGCCTGTACTGAGAGGGGGATGAGCGATCACCTGAATTCTTAAATACAGGGCATACTGGTGAGATTTTCCAGGGAGATGGGAAACTATTCTCCTTAAGACAACGTTTAAACAGTTTTGTAAGTATGGGCGCTAGTTCAGGTTGAAGTTTTTTGAGTACTATAATTGGAATACCGTCAGGGCCAATTGCTTTACTGGAATCAAGGTTTTTGATTAGCTTGGCAACATCACGTACAGATATACGTATATCACATAGCATGTTTTCTGATACAGGAGGAAATATTGGGGGTTGGCGGCCTTGGTCTCAAAGGGTAGAATTAGCTGCAAAGTTCTTGACAAAGAGTTTGGCTTTGTCTGATGCTGACGAGATTACCTCAGGTCCATTGATAATAGTTGGGATGGAGCACACGCTTCTGTTCAGGATTCTGTTTGCTATTTGCCAAAACTGGTGGGAACCAAGCCGCTGCTCAGCTACTTTGGACTTAACAGATTGAGCATACAACTCTCTTGCGTTCCTTATTACTTTCTTACAATGGTTGCTGGCAGTCCTGAAAACGGCTTTAGTTTCCATACATCTATTACGTTTGAAGCAGTGGAAAAAGTGATTTCTGTGCGCAATGGCAGCAGCACATTCTGGAGAGAACCATGGCTGGCTGTAAGGTTTTTGCTGAAACTTTTTAGAGGGTATGAAATGGTCAATACCTACAATTAACCATTCAGTCAGGTCTAATACTATAGAGGACACATCCTTTTTAAACATGGAATGCAGAGGTAGATCAGATATAAATGTACGGAAGATATCCCAGTCAGCCTTACTGTACGATGGAGAGGTACGTCTGGGGACTTATTACATTTCATTTTTATCTTAATTGATACAACAGAGTGGTCGGAAGATCCAAGAGGCGACAGAACAGAAACTGAACATAGTTCAGGGCAAGTTGTGAGAAAAAGGTCTAGTAGGCTCGCATACTGGCCGTCATTGTCGGGCACACGGGTGGGTTCCTGAACAATCTGAGTGAGGTCATAGGCAATGGAGAAATCATGACAGAACCTCCCCTCATCATCGGTCTTGTTTGAGTGGATCAACCATTCGACGTTGTGAACATTGAAGTCTCCATGTTATATAGTGATTATTATTAGTATTATTAGACGATACCACTTGTGCGCGTATGTTACGTGAGTTCTTATTAGTAATGATATGTGTTTTAGTGAGAGTTCTTGTCTTATTACATATGATGTTGTATCTTAGAGAGAGAGATGTTGTTGTAATGACATTTTATAACACAGACATATAATAACAATACAATTTACCTTTTTGTAGAAATCACAAACACAAAGATGAGCTTTATCCAAAACACATGATAATTTATTTTCTTACGACCGGTCGGGATTTCCTCATTAAGAACTCAAAGTTTCACATCTTAGTTTCTGAAGTGACGTCTCGCTTCAGACGTCCGCCTGTCTCTGTCTCCCCTGACTGTCTCTCTGACTGTCTCTCTGACTCTCTCTCCGACTCTCTCTACGACCAACTAACTCCCACTTCCTATATTGAGAATCCATGCATCCCGGCCACGTGAGCAAAATTCACGTGTTTCAACATGCGCGACTTTGCACGTTTTCGACATTGATTTCCCAATAACCTATTTTTCTTGTGTTGTTTCCACAAAGGAATTTAACCTACATATCTAATTTATTTAACTCATATTTTATTATCCACATTCTTTTAACAATTGAATAGTTTATTTATTATTTATTTCATCCGAATTAACAATTTACTGGACATTCCATTTAAACCTATTGTTCTTTAAAACTTATGTCCAGGGTTCGATTTATGCTTTCTCTTATTTTCATTTTAACTAATCTCTCTATTTTTATACTTACATGAACAGGGGACAGCCCTTATCATGTTACATCCACATACGTGAATGTTAGCTTAAAGATAAGCAGATACGACTTGGTCAATTTTCTCCGATATGCTTTGAAAGATAGTAACTCCGCTGTTGTGGGGGCGATAGAGAGTAAATATAAATGCAGTAGTGTGAGCTAAAGCAACCCGGAAGCACATATAGGGTAAGTTAGGATCTTCCCTGGAGATGTCCCTCACACATGGAAAGCTATCTTTAATATAGGCACATATTCCATGCCCATGGCGATCTTGGGGGTCAGATTTAGAAGTTAAGTTAGAGTATCCTGTAATTGCAAACTCTTCTAGGGAAATAGCCTGTCCAATGCCAGTTTCACTTAAAAATAAAAGGTCTGGTTTAGCCTCCTGTAATTGGGTTTCAACCTCTGGAAGGTTAGAACGTTGACCCCTGATGTTGGAGAAGGAGACATGGTAGTAGGGGTCTACGTTGGAAGTTGGAGAACCGGGTTTAATTGTGTATTTTTCTTGAAACTTGTCATGATTAAATTTTGGAATTTGTGGACTAGGTCGTCAGATTTACTTAGAGCAGGACAGAGAGGGGAAACTAAGAGAGAAAAAGAAACGAAGAATTTTTTTTTGTAGCTAATGATAAGGTAAAGCCGTAACAATTACCCACTAGTATGGCATCGAGAGGCCCCACCAGAAGCTACTGCATGGTCCAGAATCCATTCACCAAATGGCAATACAGCAGCCCCAGTACTTTGCACCTGCTGATAGGACAGCCTCCTTAGTGGTTAATCCAAGGTTCGGGTCCCTGACTATCAGGCGGATGACGTCAGCCCAGACAAAACGTTTACCTCCAGCACCCTTACTAGTGACATGGCTACAAGGATAGACATAGAAACAGAAAATTTCCACCAACTCTGCCAACTGTTCGCGCAAAATACTGCCAACCTAGAAAACAGCTTTTTCTTCTCCCTTTGTCAGAAAAATCACTCATTAAAAAATGAGGACTGAGGGACAAATAAGAAGAAGCGAGAGTAACAGGAGCTGCCGATAACGCATCCACAATGCGTTTTCCACTCTCCATTAAAAAAAAAAAATTATTAACTATTGTACTTAATAAAAGTCCAACAGATGTGTTTAAGGGAAAGTATGGTGATAGATTCCCCTCTCACGAACTAAAAATGAGTACAATTACGTAATCTATTTTTGAAATCAACTCGGTAGATAAATAAACATTTTTGGACGAGAAAAAAAGCTAGCATTTAATACAACAGAAATACATAAATTAAATACTGAAATAAAATGTAGTTATTAATATTTGAATCTAAAAATAAAAAGTGCGAATTAGTAATGAAATCACTTATCTCAAAAACACTTCCGTCTCCAGAATGAAAACTAGTGAAGAATTTAACTTTTAATAGCGTTCAGAAGATTTTTTTTTTAAATTAACCGTTAAAAGAAAAGCGTGATTTTATTCTGAACTTTAAGTAGTCACGTTTTAAGAAACTTACGATATAAAAGAAAAGCGGATGGGGGGGGGGTTCTTCCGAAGTTAGTTGGTGACGTTATAAGTAATTGCGAGATAAGATGGAAGCCAGAATTTAGGGGTGGGGGACTGAAAATGATAATATAATGGATTGATTATACAATATTTAAGATCAACTCGGTAGATAAACATTTATGGACGAGAAAAAAAAAAGCTAGCATTTAATACAACAGAAATACATAAATTAAATACTGAAATAAAATGTAGTTATTAATATTTGAATCTAAAAATAAAAAGTGCGAATTAGTAATGAAATCACTTTCTCAAAAACACTTCCGTCTCCAAAATGCAAACTAGTGAAGAAATTAAAATGTTTTATACCTTTCTTATAGGTTCATCAGTTTTTTAAAAATTTGAAGAAATATTCTAAAACAGGATTTTTATACTACGTATATATATGTGTGTATATATACCTCCTTATATATATATATATATATATATATATATATATATTATGTATATATATAATTATCTATCTATGTCTATCAATAGATATATCTTTTATCTGTCTATCCATCTATCAATATATATATATATATATATATATATATATATATATATATATATATATGGGTTCCCGGCGTTGCCCGGGTGTTTGTAGGTGTATGCTAAGCAAAAAAAAAAACGGTCAATTTTTTTGTTTGACCCCTATTATGACCCCTTAAAATTTATTGTTTTGGGCTCACCTCAAGTTATTAAGTTAGATCCATGTCCAACGAACCTTTATCTAAAATTTCAAGTGTGTAGACCCAAAATTGTCGGAGTTTGATATAGTTCTCAAAGGTCAAATCGTTGAACTTTGACCCCTTAGTCGCCAAATTTCTGGCCGAAAACCGATCCCCTAGATTTTCCCAAATCTCAATACCCTGTATATCAAATTTCGAGTCTGTAGACTAAAAATTGACAGGATTATTGCGTAGGGAAATGTACACAGACAGACACATAGACACACACTTTCACGTTTATAGATATATAGATAGACTTATTAGTCTAAACAAAAATATATACGTATGCATAAATATATATGGAAACAATTTTTTGTTTAATGTAAAGATTTTACGCAAATATTATGCAAGTATAAATCATGTAGAATATCTGCATGAATATAATTACACGTAATAGTTAACTAAAGATGGTCATCCCATAAGAAAACCGAAAAAAACTAATAGGGAATTAATTAAAATGAATGTTTAAAAGAATATGCAAATTAGCTAGATTTTTTGCCAGTGAATGCCCATTTATAAGAAAATTGTATTTTCTTTTTAAATAAAATAGAAAAGAGGGGGTTTAATATGAATATCAATACACACAAAAGCAAAACAAATTTGTAGGAGTATATATATATATATATATACTTTCTTCGCATTTCCTTGGCGAATTATACCAACATGCCATGTCATTCACAGATGTATGTATATATATATATAATTATCTATCTTTGTCTATAGTCCTGGATATGACCTTAAACTATATCCGTTGGTGAGACCCCAGCTTGCAGGCCTTAGCGAGTGTGGAGCCACCCTTTAATTGCCATTGCTCCCAGGTCCACTCTGACCCGGAGTGGTAGTACCTGCTAGGATCCCTACTATGGGTTAAATAGAATACGACTTAAAAAAACAAGTACATCATAATAAAAAATCGTTCTTCAAAATCACCAGATTCGGCAGTAAATAACCTGGAAAGGGTTGATATGCCGTAAAACAAAAAACCAACCAACTGTCTGTGTCTATCAATTGATATATCTTTCTATCTATCTATTCATCTATCAAGATATATATATATATATAAATATATATATATATATATATATGTAAACATATATACATATATATGTTTACATATATATATAAAATGTTTACATATATGTAAACATATATATGTATATATATATATATATATATTGTATTGGTAGTAATTATTAAGTGTGTCTACCAAAAGAGTGCTCAATGTTTAGACAGAGGCAAAATAAGTGAATTTAGTATACAAACAAATGGCTACACATAAGCATACATGTTTCAGCGAAAACCCAGTAAGGGAATCGCTACGTCAGGCCAAGGACATCTCTCTCTCTCTCTCTCTCTCTCTCTCTATATATATATATATATATATATATATATATATATATATATATATATATACATATATATATACATATATATATATATATATATATATATATATATATATATATATATACACTTTCTTCGCATTTCCTTGACCAATTATAATATGCCATGTCTATCACAGATTGTATTTCTTACTTTCATTAAACAAATATTTTTTAAAAATCTGTTTTGAATGACATACCGTGAATCTCGCGAAAAGCCGTGCTATTCTCGCGTGATTTCCTTTTTCATATTATATGCAGTCTTTATTAAAAAAAACAAAAATAAAAACCAAAACAAATCTCGGCTTACCTTGTTGGATCAACATTTCTTTACGCGTTTTTGTCACTCATGCGTTTATTAATTCGTTGGCAGAAATGTTTTTGGCCCCTCCCCCCCGGGGACAGGATCCTCATCTTCATATCTTTTATAGTTTCATTCACCGGCGCGCGCATAAATCATTATTAGGTCTATGACAAGAGAATATTTTTTTCAGTATTTTGACTCTCGAGTATATATCAGTTAATATCTTATATGTTTTTAGATAGAGTAATGTGGTTCTCGATTGATTAACAGTGTCTGTGTCGGATATATTCTAGAGAGTCAAAGCAATGATAATCATTTTTTTTTCACCACTTATCAAGGCCCGGAAGCCACTCAGGGATAAGGGTTATTGCAAGTACATTACGTTAGTGTGCAGATTTGCTGAAGTGTTTACTTAAGGGGGCGGTTCATTAGGAATTTGTTAACATTGGACTTGAACACATCCAAGTTGTAGTCCGGAGGGAAGCAGGCAGACGGAACAGAGTTCCACAGGCGTGCAGTTCTAAGAAAGAAGCTTTGTTCATGGAATCCACGTTTTGATTTAGGCACAGATATAGAGTGGGGGAAATTTTTCACAGTGGATTCAGCTAGACGGGTGTTTTTCGTGAAAGATTGGCGAGGGGGGACCAGAGATTGGAGTTCAGACGAGCATCTGCCATGGAAATAGCGATAAAACAAGGACAGGCTCGCAACGTCTCTTCTGTGGGAGAGAGGTTGCAGGGTAGAGAAAAGGGCATCCCCCACTAAACCACGAAGTCTATTTTGTACTCTGTCAAGGCAGGATAGGCTGTTTTTAATAAATGGTCCATTACAAAAAAAAAAAAAAGAAAGAAATGATCGCAGGAAACATTAGAGACTGGTTAATTTCGTACGTGTAAGAAAAGATTAGAAAAAAAGTTTATGAACAACTCGAAACTTGAACAATTTTGATTTCAATAAATAAATAGATAAATTCAATAAACGAATAGTATATATATATATATATATATATATATATATATATATATATATATATATATATATATATATATATATATATATATATTTATATATATATATATAACTACTTCATTTACTCACATAAATTTAATATACGAAAGTATAGATTTATGCGTAAACTTTAAGTATTTACTTCAAAAGTGCTCAATACGTAGGTAGAGCTAGTTAGTAATTTATAAAATACATATGGCGATTAAGCTACACTGAATATTCTGCGTTTCATCCACTATAGGATTCGTCAGGCTTATGCGCGAATTTTGTGGTTGCTTCTTGTTTTTATATATGTTGAGGATTTCTAGTTAGCCAATCAGCTTTCTAAACAATAACAATAGAAAACAAACAAATAAATAAATTAAATAAACATGAATATACATAAACGATCACACATATATGTATATATATATATATATATGTATATATATGTGCATGTATGTGTGTACATATAGGTATATTTATATATTAAAAAAGAAAGGAAGGAAAAGATCTACCTTAAACCACTAACCTAGTTCTAAAACAGATCCTTTGTTCGATAAAATGCATGCCCATTGGCTGATAGGAGGGGGCGCGGTGGATACTAGAAAGCTGATTGGCTAACTAGAAATCCTCAACATATATAAAAACAAGAAACAACCACAAAATTCGCGCATAAGCCTGACGAATCCTATAGTGGATGAAACGCAGAATATTCAGTGTAGCCTAATCGCCATATATATTTTATAAATTACTATATATATATATATATATATATATATTATAAGGTAAAATAAAAAGCCAAGAACAATGCGAGATTTTTTTTTTTATATAGAGTAAAATTAAATGCAAACAAAAGAAATAAAGTTCTTTTTTTTGTTGTTTGTTTTTTCTTTTTCACACAAATTTTAACTCTAAACGACAGTAATTTTTTTTTTCTGTTGTATTCAATGGTGATAGATCCTTTGTTCGATAAAATGCATGCCCATATATATATCACCATTGAAAACAATAGGAAAAAAAAAAATTACTGTTGTTTAGAGTTAAAATTTGTGTGAAAAAGAAAAAACAAACAACAAAAAAAAGAACTTTATTTCTTTTGTTTGCATTTAATTTTACTCTATATAAAAAAAAAATCTCGCATTGTTCTTGGCTTTTAATTTTACCTTATAATTTTCTTCAACAATGCTTCAAGCAAACTACAACCTACTTATATATATATATATATATATATATATATATATATATATATATATATATATATATATATAGGGTGTCCATAAAGTCTAGCTGCAGTATCTACAGGGTACCCACAAGTCTGGCTACATACTAGTCTGTATCAACAAATAAATAGATAAATAATTAAGAAAATCAGGCCAGAAATGCTTTAGCCTTTTAAAACTGGACGAGGGAGGAGGAATCATAGAGAGAATCTAGATTACGAAACACGGAAGCTTTAAAGTGCAAGATTGTCGTCATCTATGAAAATTCGAATTGCCATTACTCTGTATATTGTCATATGGTGTCTTTATTGTACGTGTAGGAAAGATTAGAAGTTGGGAGGAGGCAGAGAAAGAGTAAGAGGAGCCTATCCTGCCTTGACAGAGTTAAAAAAAAAAACTTCGTAGCTTAGTGGGGGATGCCCGTTTCTCTCCCATGCAACACCGTACCTGGCCTGTTCCGGCAGATACTGTAAGCAAAGACCCTATGTGGGGGTGACCCCACATATAAGACCTTGGTCAATGTAGGGGAAACCCTTTTTTTTTTTTTTTTTTTTTTTTACACAGTGATCACCACTTATCAAGGCCCGGAAGCCACTCAGGGAAAGGGTTATTGCAAGTACATTACGTTAGTGTGGAGATTTGATGAAATGTTTATTTAAGGGGGCGGTTCATTAGGAATTTGTTAACGTTTCATACCAATTGTCACTATCCAGCTCCCCTACTCCCCGGGGAGTTGGTCCCCATTTCCCCTTCACTCCTCACATTAAACATCGGCCTTGTGCCTAATTTGCTCGGTGGGGGAGCAAATAAATACCAACCCCACATACCTGACCTTTAACCAGCTCCCATTTCCCACCTCTCGGGAGCTGGTCCCCTTTTCCCCTTCCCCCTCCCCTTCACTCCTCACATTAAAAATTGGCCTTGTGCCTAATTTGCTCGGTGGGGGAGCAAATAAATACCTCAAAGTGTAGTATCTGTTCTTCTGGGGGAGCAAAGAAATACCCTGCAACACCGTACCTGGCCTTCGGGACAAGATCAAAGTGTAGTATCTATTCCGGCAGATACTGCAAGCAAAGACCATATGTGAGGGCGACCCCACAGATAAATCCTTGGTCAATGTAGGGGCAACCCTTCATACCAATTGTCACTATCCAGCTCCCCTACTCCCCAGGGAGCTGGTCCCCCTTTTCCCCTTCACTCCTCACTTTAAAAAATCGGCCTTGTGCCTAATTTGCTCAGTGGGGGAGCAAATAAATACCTCAAAGTGTAGTATCTGTTCTTCAGATGCTACACTTCAATTTCTTGTTCTCTGTCAGTGGAGGAGAAATCCTTCACGACTGAGAAAATTTTTATTTTTGTTCCTTTTCTCCACGTTAAAAAACGACCCTGGTGTCTAACTCTGTCCCGTGGGGAGGCATTGTAAATAGGAACCTCTTTCCCACAGAAGAGACGTTTTGCTTCCTCGTTATTTTCATGGCAAGTGCTCGTCTGAGCTGCAATCTATGGTCCCCCCTCATCTGACTTTCACAAAAAAAAAAAAACACTCGTCTAGCTGAAATCACTGTCAACAATTTTCCCCACTCTTTATCTGCGCCTAGACCTAAACGACCGATTATTTTCGTATCAGGAAGAAAGAGTGAGAAGGAGATAGAAGAAAGAGACAATAAGAGAGAGAGAGAAAGAGAGAGAGAGAGAGAGAGAGAGAGGGCAAACAGATACATAGACGAGTATACGGTATTCTTGCGTGATTTCCCTTTCGTATTCTATGTAGTCATAAATAAACACACACACGCACGTACACACACACACACACACACACACACACACACACACACACACACACACACACACACACACACACAATCTCGGCCTCACTTTCCAAGAGTTATCGCGAAGTATAGACAAACAAAATTATACAAGTTAGAAAAGCATTTCATCCAAGGCATGAAAATTGTTAAACAAAATGTTTTTACTATAGGCTTTAAAAGTAAAGGTACAAGATTCAATTTGAAATGTATTTATCTTCAAAGTGCACTTTATAAGCTTTACAAAGTAAGGTATAAAAAGTTTATTTAAATTGAATCAAAAAATTAACTCGGATTTATTTTACGTAATGTACATTTTGTTGCAATTTAAAAACATTATATTTCATCTAGCAATTAATGATATAGACATAAAATTTCCAATGATTTTTTTAAGCCTATAGTAAAAACATTTTGTTTAACAATTTTCATGCCTTGGATGAAATGCTTTTCTAACTTGTATCCTATCTTTTTAAGATTATATTTTAAAACCCTCCTTCTCTTTATTTCAGTTTGTATTTCTCCTCACACCACACCTCAGTTTTGCAACCCCCTCTTTGTATTATTACAAGTCTGAATATTCTCTCCGTTTCAGTTTGTATTTCTCCTCACACCACAACTCAGTTTTTTGCAAGCCCCTCTTTGTAATACAGGTATGAATAATGAGAAAATCTGAATTTTTTTTAACAAAAACTTTAAAATAACTTTTTTAGTTTAAATTTTTTAAAACTTCTTTCAGAATAGAAAATATTTAAAATAAGGAACATATTTCATATAGTTAATTTTATTTTTATTTCGGACTATTAGTCTCATCTTTATTAGTTGTTGTTTGTTTGTTTTTTATTGGTTCACAACGTTTCGGCCAACTTCCTCTGGCCTTCGTCAGGTGGTAACCGCGACGGATAGGAACTTCGAATCTCCTAACTGCATTCTCAGCCATCACTGCCATCCGTAGTTGTCGTCGTCTCACCACATTTTTGACCAATTACCTCTGGCACGCTTTGGGTGGGATTGAAACCGCTATCTTCAGACAATGTTCATCTGGAACCGTAGAGATTCAACGTCTCTATCAACTGCGCCACGGGCCCCGAAGGGCGATCAAGGTTGGATTCTTTGATCTTATAAATCCACATTTATTCAGTATCTGATCTTCCATAGTCGGGTCCGTACCGATTGGTATATATATATATTATTCCTTAATTGGAATTTTTTTTTTTTTTTTTTTTTAATAGTCCGAAATAAAAATAAAATTAACATAAAAATGCTCATCTAAAAAAAAAAAAAAAAAAAAAAAAAAAATTCCAATTAAGGAATAATATATATATATATTTCATATAGGTTTCATTAACAAATATTCGGTACATAACGAGAAAAATAGAGATAAAAATTTCAAAAGGACTGTATAACTGGTTACGGTCAATAGTAGTCCTCGCCAGCGAAAGTCTTTGTTATTGTTATTCTATTATTATTATTATTTAAAACATTTTGTGTCCTGCTCTTTCGCAAGAGGACTAATAGAAACCAATTAATTTTCAGAAAGTTTTTTAAAAATCCAAGGCATCAATTTTTTGTTTAATAAGCACAAAAATGTCAATTTTAGCCATTTTAACCCGAAAGGCACCCTTAGGGGGGGGCAACCGGAGTTTTCCCGGAAAATTCGCTCTGTTACTTGTTTGCGCATTTAATGTTTAATGTTTGTGCAAAATTACAAAAAATTCCAAGACGTAGGTATTGAGAAAAGTGCAGACGGACGAACGGAGGAACGGACGAGAGTGAATTTAAAGGCCCCACCTCCTTTTGTCGGGGGGGGGGAAATAATAAATAAAAAATCAAGTCAGAAATGCTTTCGTTTTCTAAAACTAGACGAGGTAGGAGGAACCATAGATAGACGGGTAGGGGGTTGGGTAGAGAAATGTTACACTTTCACCCCGAGCATCACCGGGTAGCCCTGTTAGCTTTTAATGAAGCTTTATTTTAAAGCGAAGAAAAGCAAAAGTAGGAACTATGGGCGACGGATTAATTTCGTATCGGTATGAAGGAGTGAGAGGGAGATAGAAGAGGGAAAGAGAGAGAGAGAGAGAGAGGGGGGGGCAAACAGACACGTGATTTCCATTTTATATTCTATCTTGCCATGAATAAACACACACACACACACACACACACACACACACATATATATATAATATATATATATATATATATATATATATATATATATATATAGAGAGAGAGAGAGAGAGAGAGAAAATAAAAAGGAACAAACCGCTCTGATCCCCATCTGGCATCAATTGTGATGGATGGCTCTCGTCTGGGTGAGGGCCCCGTGTTTTGACAAGCTTCTGGGTTTGACCTTTACTCCTGATCTGAGATGGAACACGTACATCAAGTCTGTTGCCAAGGTCGCTGGAAAGATGGTGGGATCCTTCTACCGCTCCAGGAGATATCTCACTACTGATGCAATTCTCTATCTATATAAAAGCCAAGTATGTCCAAGGATGGAATACTGTTGCCATATCTGGGCAGGAGCTGCCAAAAACAGCCTATCATGCCTTGACAGAGTAAAAATAGACTTCGTGTTTTAGTGGGGGATGCCCTTTTCTCTACCCTGCAACCCCTCTCCCACAGAAGAGACCTTGCGAGCCTATCCTTGTTTTATCGTTATTTTCATGGCAGATGCTCGTATGAACTCCAATCCCTGGTCCCCCCTCGCCAATCTTTCACGAAAAACACCCGTCTAGCTGAATCCACTGTGAAAAATTTCCCCCACTCTATATCTGTGCCTAAATCAAAACGCGGATTCCATGAACAAAGCTTCTTTCTTAGAACTGCACGCCTGTGGAACTCTGTTCCGTGTGCCTGCTTCCCTCCGGACTACAACTTGGATGTCTTCAAGTCTAATGTTAACAGGTTCCTGATGAACCGCCCCCTTAAGTAAACACTTCATCAAATCTCCACACTAACGTAATGTACTTGCAATAACCCTTATCCCTGAGTGGCTTCCGGGCCTTGATAAGTGGTGATCACTGTGTAAAAAAAAAAAAAAATAAATAAAAAATTATGTGTTCATCAACGTTTCGTCTTTATTTCGACACTTACTCTGGATGAATGAGATTAAGAAACCAAAAAATATACCAGTACAAAATATTTGAAAATGTTTCACGTGCACAGTGTGACGCAGTTCTATTGGAGAGAAACGGAAAATTGATGCTGGAATGCCCCCCCCCTCCTTTTTGAATTTCCAGCATCAATTTTCCGTTTCTCTCCAATAGAACTGCGTCACACTGTGCACGTGAAACATTTTCAAATATTTTGTACTGGTATATTTTTTGGTTTCTTAATCTCATTCATCCAGAGGAAGTCTCGAAATAAAGACGAAACGTTGATGAACACATAATACGGTTTGTTCCTTTTTATTTTCTCTATTTTGTCGGAATACTATTTCCATTACTTTCATCATATATATATATATATATATATATATATATATATATATATATATATATATATATATTACATTTTCACCCCAAACAAAGCACATTGCCACTTTGGTGTAGGGAGCTACTATCAGGGGAAACATCTACTGGGTTACTATGTAGGGATTTGGGCAACAAGATGTTAGTTCACGTTGCACTTGAACTTATGCATGTCAGTACAGTTGGGGAAGCAGTGACCTGGAATGGAATTCCAATGTCTAGCAGTTCTGGGGAAGAAACTACTGGAGTAGAAAGATCTTTTACATCTAGGAATTTCTACAGTGTGGGGTGGGATTTTGCAGCTTGTCGGGTCTGTCGAGGGTGTTCACGTCGTGGGGGCACAAGTGCTTGCAGTTCATCAGAGCATTCACCATTAAAATACTTGTAGAACAGGCAGAGGGATGCAACGTTTCGACGATAGGACAGAGGCTGAAGCTTAGATGCCAGTTCAGGGCCTATCAGATTTGCGACTCTCTTTTGAACCCTGTCAAGGAGCGAGAGACTAGTAGCCGATGCACCAGCCCAAATATGACAACAATACTCCATACATGAGCGAATGGTGGCCTTATAGAGGTACAGGATACTTTCGGGTGTTATATCTTCTCTCTCTATATAAATAAAATGAACTCATTTTTTCCCGTCTGATTTTTACATTAATAGGATTAAAAATCAAGATATTTCATGCAAATATAATATGCACAAACGGCAGAACAATATCTGAGGTGTGTTATAGGCTTATTATTTCTCAAATTCCTCGATAATCTTAGATTTCTATACTTTTTCTGCTGAGAAGTCACGGCCAAAATCGGTTAAGATCAATGGAAGTAGTAAAATATTTTCTCTCTAATAAATTCCTCCTCCCCCTGCCACCACTTAACACCGTTTGGGGATCGTTCACAAGGAACAGTTGAGAAGAGAACACCGGTTTGGCCTCGTAGTTCTTTCATGTGAAGTTATTTAAAATCACTAAACTAAGCTGCAGTGCTTTGTGGCGTAGTGGTTAGCGTGCTGGACAATTCACATTATATTTTCACGTTCGCGCCGACCTACCGTAGTCGTTTTTTTTTTTTTTTTTCTAAACAACTGGAATGGACTTTTCTTGGTGGCCGAACTGTTAACGTTGCAGGTGGGGTTTTTTTTTCACACTTTATTTTCCTACTTTTACTCATGACTCCGGGTTTGATCCTTCCTACTTACCTACCATAACATTTTTTAAAACTCCCCCTCCCCCGTCCCGGAAACAAACACTCGGCCAACGCCGGGTACCCCCGCTAGTATATATATATAATCTTCCCAACTGTGATTCTATATTTCAGTGAAGTAAATTATTTTTATTCGAGAAACAGATAAATAGTCATATACCTCGTCCAGCTAGGTCCAGCTAGGTTTGTAGCAGAGTCATCATATCTTACCACTATAGAAATTAACCCATCGCATGGCGGTGCTGTTTGCCTCCTTAAGGTCTTGGTTTGAACAATGAGGACCCAATCGGCAGTTTTCCCTAAGGTGGTGCATCATTTGTACCTCTCCACATGGACATAAAGGTGAAGTGTCTAGGCCCCACTTGATATTTTGATTAATGCAGGTTTCTTATTTATTACTATATTTGATCAAATATATAGGAATTATTTAAAAAGTGAAAAAAAAAAAAAAAAGAAAAAATGACTCGTGTGCCACCGCCAAGAATCGAAACCAAAATGTTTAGCTTACGAGTTATTTTTTCCTCTGACGTTAATGCCTGACCTATTAAGACATGTTTCCTGCAGGGCTAAAACTTAAAACATAAACCAATAGCTACTACGTTACGCATGCATATTCGTAATACCATCGTTCAAACTTCACCTAGTAAAATTTCATTTTTTTTTTATTATTCTCACAGTTTTGTACCGATTGTCCTCGGCTAAAACCGAAATATAAAGTTTCGCGTGAGTTCAAATATCCTATATATTAAGTTTCATGTCTGTAGACCAAAAACTGAGAGAGGAGTTTGGTAGGCAAAAGTTTTAAAACAAATATATATATATATATATATATATATATATATATATATATATATATATATATATATATACGGATGTATATATATGGAAAAGTGTTTATGTCTACCATAAGCTTTTTACGAAAATATTTGTTTTTTCTATCAACTTTTTTACGCAAATATTACACAAGTATAAATCATGTAGAATATCTGCATGAATATAATTACACGTAATAGTTAACTAAAGATGATCATCCCATAAGGGAATTAATTCTTAAATCTCACTATAAAATCGATTTTTCCAAGTACATTTTAGGTGGGGGGGGGCAATCCAATCTCCCCGAAAATGGCGCCAGACTGTCTCTTTAACACGGTAAGTTTGGGAAAAGATGTTATAAATAATAAACTAGACAAAATACTCTTAAAAATTAACCGAATATATGTCAACCTATGTCACGGTAACATATATTGAGCGAATTTCTAACAGTATTTTATCTAGTTTATTATTTATAATACCTTTTCCCAAACTTACCCTCTCCGAGAGAGAGTCGGCCGCCATTTTGAATTTTCCAATACATCGGTAAACACTGCAGGTTTTTCGAGCTGAATAAACATGTTACATTGAATAAAAACACAAAAAATATATCCAGTTAGGTAGAAAAGTAACTTATCTTACCTTTGATAACATTTATTTGTTCTATATTTGTTTTTTGACAACTTTTTCGAATCTATGTGTACAGTAATGCAAACCGACAAAGTTATATATATATATATATATATATATATATATATATATATATAAACGAATTTATCTGTCATTTCCACGAATTCCATTTCCCCCCTTCTATCCTTACAGACGACCATTCGCATGTCCACATGATGGCGACGACGTTACAGGCACATAATTTGCTAGTATAATTCAATGTCCGTGATTCTCTCGAAATCGGTAGCATTGTGGCAGAAATGCCGATAACATTTAGATTGTCGCGTTCGTTGTTTTTCGTAGTCGCTTTTGCTCTAATGGAAGGCATTGGCAATTACATCGCGTCCCTCTCACGCCAAAAGCGCTCGCCAGCTTTTAGACCTTTCGGAAAGTCAAAGCCAATCACACGGAAACTGCTGTCCGCATTTTCAATATAACTTCGAAAATAAATACTACATTTATAGCAGGCCCTGTGGAAATTGCACTATTTTTGTCTTTGGTTGGTTGGTTGGTTGGTTGGTTGTTTTTGTTTTACGGCATATCAACCCTTTTCAGGTTATTTAATGCTAAATCCATGACCCATATATAACAAAGTTGTTATTTTCTTTAAAAAATTTTTCCTTTACTCAATTTTCCTCCCCAAAAAGGCACAGTTCTACTTTGATGTAAAGGGGCTACATAAGTTGCGGGAATACTATGTAGGGAGTTGAGCAGCGAGATGTCCGTTCACATTACACTTAACTTTCTGCATGTCAGTACAGTAGGGGAAGCAGGAACCCGGAAAGGAATTCCAAAGTCTAGCAGATCTGAACAAGAAACTATTAGAGTAGATATCTTTCTTACATCGAGGGATCTCTACTATATAGGGGTGGGATTTTGCTCCTTGCCGGGAGTATTTTTGAGGAGTACAAGTGACTGTAGTTTGTCGGAACATTCACCATTAAAATACTTGTAAAACAGGCAGATGGATGCAGCATTATGTCGACGGGACAGAGGTTGAAGCTTAGATGACAGTTCAGGACCTATTAGGTTGGTTGGTTGTTTTGTTTTACGGCATATCAACCCTTTTCAGGTTATTTAATGCCGAATCTGGTGATTTTGAAGAACGATTTTTTTAATATAGTATATTTGCTTTTTAAGTCATATTCTATTTAACCCATAGTTGGGATCCTAACAGGTGCTACCACTCCGGGTCAGATTGGACATGGGAGAAATGGCAATTAAAGGGTGGCTCCGCACTCCCTAAGGCCTGCAAGCTGGGGCCCTCACCATCGGATATAGTTTAAGGTCATATCCAGGACCGGACCTATTAGGTGAGATACTCTCTTTTTAACTCTGTCCAGGAGTGAGAGACAAGTAGCAGATGCACCAGCCCAGATGTGACAACAGTACTCCTTACATGGGCGAATGGTTGCCTTGTCGAGATACAGGATACTTTCAGGCATATGTAGCTTTCTAGCACAGTAGATAGAGCACACCTTCTTTGCAGCAGCCTTGGCAATGCTCTCAATGTATCTATTCCAACTCAGGTTCCCTGTGAACGTTAGGCCGAGGAGTTTAAAAGAAGTACTTTCAGGTGATATGTCTTTAGTCATAGCTATTTGTGGTTGAGAAGTTTTCTTGTAATTATTTTTATTTTTATTTATTTATTTATTTTTTTTAAAAGGAGTAATGACTTATCAAAGCCCAGAGGCCACTCGAGGATAAGGGTTAATGGGTATACATGAGTAGTGGAAATTTTCTAAATTGGATTCCTTAGGAGATGGGTTATAAAGAACTTGTTTACATTGGACTTGAAGACAATCAAATTGTAGTCAGCTGGAAAGCAGGAAAACAGAAGAGAGTTTCATAGGCGTGCAGTTCTAAGAAAGAAACTTTATTCATGGAATCTACGTTTAGGTTTAGGCACAGATAAAGAGTGGGGGGAATTATTGACAGTGGTTTCAGATAGACGAGTGTTTTTCGTGAAAGTTTACAATTTGAGAGACGGGTTACTTTCGTACAGGAGAGAAAGACAAACAGTTAGATGGATAGCTCATCTCACCGCACCTAGCTGCCTCCCCATTGTTCCTATTTAGTTGTCTCGCCACAGGGGCAGAGTTAGACACAATCTTGTGCAAATAAAACATCTCCACTAGAAAGTAAGTTAACGTGTTCAAGGAAGTGACGTTAGAGGAAATCGTAAGGGAAACGTGGCGAAAGAGCTTCTGTTTATTTTTCTTCCACTGCACCACGTTATGATGTGGGGCGGGGGGTTATTATCATAGTATAAATGCCAAGATTTTAAGAACAATTCAACGAATAATAAAAAGCGAAACATTATAAGAAGTGTCAGGTTGTTGCATAAAAAATTTAGTTATGAAACATACTTTGATATTTGGCAAAGTGTTAGGGTTAGGGTTAGGTTATCATTAGAAAGCACGTATTCTGTTCTACAAGATAATGTTCATCGTTTTTTTTTTTTTTTTTTTTTTTTTTTTGCTCGTATAATTTTTTTCTCGTTTTTTCAGAACCGGCTAATGGATTGTCCATAAGATTGAAAAAAAAAATCACATTTTCGACACCTCCTTCTTTCCGCCTTTAATCGAGGTCAAAAAACCAAGTGAAAGACAGACCAAGGCTATTTGTGCCGTATATGGAGAAAACGCTATAGCTGAGAGAATTGTTCGAGATTGGTTTACCAGATTCAAACACGGTAATTTTTTTTACCTCAATGACGCTCCTCGTCCTGGAAGACCAATCAAGGGGTTCTTTTGAAGAAAGACGGCCATCAGGCATGTAGAGAATTTGGTGAAAAGATGAAGTGTGATTTTGCGACAATTTCATGCCATCTTCAGTCGATGGGATTCGCACAAAAACTTGGAGGTCCCACACGAACTTATTTTTGCTGTTAAAATTCTTTGATTTTCTTAAAAACAAAACAAAAACGACGGGAACTTATGCAACAGCCTAATAAATTGTTTGCTGTTGTTATTGGGTCCATCAGTAATAACTGAAGGATAAAACCAAAATCTTGACATGCATCACAGCTATGACAATGGCAATTATAGAAATAGAAAACAATAAGGCGAACACTTGTAAAAAAAATAAAACTGGAAATAAAAAGTAAAATTTGAATCGGCATTTTTTTATCGTTACTTTCGACCGCATGCTAGGCACAGCCGGTCCATTCCCATCTACGTTTTTCACGCCAGTCTTTTTTGGCGGAGCCGAATTTGTTTCTCCCGACCACGTGGCGCATTCTTTCTCCTTTTAAAATTTTTTCTCGCGCACACTTTCTAATTTGCATATGAGCGTTTTTCGGCTATTGCTACTGCTAGTAATCTCTTCACAAGCCAGCCATCCTTCGCTGCTGCCGAGACTTTGCCACGCGCTCATATGCATTGTGTTACACGCCACTTCGATGGCCATAACGATTACAACTACTTCGACGTGTCAACAAGACTTCAACTCTTAAATGTCAAACTGACGTAGAAAGAAAACAACTCTGACAGCAGTTTCAACGGACGGCGATTCTTTATATTGTAATAGTCGAAGTCGAGTGGAAAAGACCGTCAAACAGCGTTCGATTACGTTGATACAAATATTATTAAAAGATAGACACTCACTAGCTTTTCTGTCATGTACTTCCCCCCATAACGTAATTACCCGTACACGGCAGCCTAACTTCTATCTTGATCTCTAATGGGAAATTCCAACTTTCTTGCTTAACTAATCTTACGTCTATCTTGGCACACCAGCATCTACAGACCTTTCTCTCCTCCTGTAGTGCTGCTAGAGCTATTGCCAGTTACGACAGAAGTAAGCCATTATCTTTCATGGTAGGATGGGATCGGGAGAGTAATGGGGACGAAAGTGGGTATTCTTATCGAAAAGACAGTTAATAAAAAAAGAAGCGCTTCTCTTGATTAGACATTCCGATAAGAAAATCATTTCCCTGCACTTTTATTTTGTTTTGTCGTCAGAAATAATGGCTGCTTTGTTGTTGCATTTTGTGCTTTTTTATATGAATTTTTGTTGGAGTTTCTTTTCGAGTAAGATTTTTAGGAAGGGAATTCGGTTATATCGATGCGTCCTTGCACGTTTATAAAATGCTCTGCTTGTCGGTCGGTTTGAAATTGAATCTTCATCGTTAACGCACGGTTGCATTGGTACATCCCAGATGCGTCCAACTACGAGGTGCCTTTAATAAGTTTCAAGACTTTTTTTTTTACACGGTGGTCACCACTTATCAAGGCCCAGAAGCCACTTAGGGATAAGGGTTATTGCAAGTACAGTACGTTAGTGTGGAGATTTAATGAAGTTTTTACTTAAGGGGGCGCTTCATTAGGAATTTGTTAACATTGGACTTGAAGACATCCAAATTGTAGTCCAGAGGGAAGCAGGCAGACGGAACAGAGTTCCACAGGCGTGCAGTTCTAAGAAAGAAGCTTTGTTCATGGAATCCGCGTTTTGATTTAG
Source organism: Euprymna scolopes (assembly GCF_053919585.1). Lineage (NCBI taxonomy): Eukaryota > Metazoa > Mollusca > Cephalopoda > Sepiida > Sepiolidae > Euprymna > Euprymna scolopes. The sequence goes on along the minus strand of NC_136527.1, from coordinate 13,478,726 downwards.
GCACAGATATAGAGTGGGGGAAATTTTTCACAGTGGATTCAGCTAGACGGGTGTTTCTCGTGAAAGATTGGCGAGGGGGGACCAGAGATTGGAGTTCATACGAGCATCTGCCATGGAAATAACGATAAAACAAGGACAGGCTCGCAACGTCTCTTCTGTGGGAGAGAGGTTGCAGGGTAGAGAAAAGGGCATCCTCCACTAAGCCACGAAGTCTATTTTGTACTCTGTCAAGGCATGATAGGCTGTTTTTGGCAGCTCCTGCCCAGATATGGCAACAGTATTCCATCCTTGGACGTACTTGGCTTTTATATAGATAGAGAATTGCATCAGTAGTGAGATATCTTCTGGAGCGGTAGAAGGATCCCACCATCTTTCCAGCGACCTTGGCAACAGACTTGATGTACGTGTTCCATTTCAGATCAGGAGTAAAGGTCAAACCCAGAAGCTTGTCAAAACACGGAGCCTCACCCAGACGAGAGCCATCCATCACAATTGATGCCAGATGGGGATCTAGACGTGAGGACACTTTACAAGAACGATATGCAATGAAATTCTGTTAAAAACAATTTTTTTTCATGAGGAATTTGTTAACGTTGGACTTGAAGAGATCCAGGTTGTAATCAACTTTGGTTTTCTGACTTCTTTACTCCTCCCACACCTCTCAGACTCCCTGTCTTCCTTGAATCTCTTATGCAACACAAAAACTGATGCTCGATTCATGCAAGCTGGCCACAAAGCAGTTCGAAAATATTCTGTACGTTTCTGTGGCATTTTTAAAAAAGTTTTTAACAGAATTTCATTGCATATCGTTCTTGTAAAGTGTCCTCACGTCTAGATTGCATTTTTGAAATTCATCAGCTGTGACAATCGGGCTTTAGTAGGGTGTATTCCAATTCTTGCTGTAGCTGTTCTTTTGTACCTGAAAGCATAAAATTTGGCCAGTCATCTCATGAGATGCATAGCAATAACGTAATGAATTTTCAAGAGTCTGCGACAATTTAAAATTCCCGTACAAAAAAAGTCTGTGGCAGGTGCTCGTCTGAACTCCAATCTCTGGTCCCCCCTCGCCAATATTTCACGAAAAACACCCGTCTAGCTGAATCTACTGTGAAAAATTTTTCCCACTCTTTATCTATGCCTAAATCAAAACGTAGATTCCATGAACAAAGCTTCTTTCTTAGAACTGCACGCCTATGGAACTCTGTTCCGTCTGCCTGCTTCCCACCTGACTACAACCTGGATCTCTTCAAGTCCAACGTAAACAAATTCCTGATGAACCGCCCCCTTAAATGAATACTTCATTAAATCTCCACACTAACGTACTGTACTTGCAATAACCCTTATCCCTGAGTGGCTTCCGGTCCTTGATAAGTGGTGACCACCGTGTAAAAAAAAATCTACAAAAATATATTGCTTTGATTTCGTACTGACAAATCAACTTTTGAGGGTAAGGGATTACTCTGTATTTTGATGTTTTTGAAAGGCGCGTGAGTTGTGGTTGTATCTGATGTAACCTTTTTCTCTGTGACGATTTTTATTTATAAAAACATTCTATTTTCTATTGGGATGTTTAATATTTCCATTTGTTACAACCTTTGACCGATATCCTCTCGCATATTTCTGGGTCAAATTATGCATTCCGTTAGACAATGATGAAAAGTCCCGAATTCATCACAATGAATCTATTTGTGTGTCTAAAACACATCGAATTTCTGGGGTTGCCTGCCAATGTCAAACCCTCAACGCCTCTATCCACTGCACCACAGGCCCCAATGCGTCCCGGTTAATAACCTGAAAAATGTCATAGGATGAGTTGGCCGAAACGTAGTGGAATAACAACAACTATAAAGATGAGGATAAACGTCCGCAAAAGAATGAATGACGTTTAAATTATACAACACCATACAATTCTTGATGCATAAATACAGGGTGAAACGATAAAATTGTCGCCCTAAAAAAGACGATATGATTCCATTTCCGTTTGATGAAAACCGGTTTTCTTTTTACGAACACATCTCTATGAAGTTTGCTGTGGTTTCAAGTGAGGGCCACATCATGCCACCTCAGATCTTTGAAGTCGGCCTTAAAATCAACACCAAAGTGTACCTGGATGTGCTGAAGAGTGTGGTGATCCCCTACTGTAATCAGTTGGCTGCTGGCAGACCATGGGTGTGGCAGCAGGACTCGGTGCCGGCCCACAAGTCCAAAGAGCCGCAGGCTTGTTTTCAGAACGAATGCTACGACTTTGTGCCCTTCTCTCACTGAACACCTTCTCTCCCGACCCGAACCCGTTGGACTACTTCGTTTGATCATACGTCGAGAACATTACCAAGATGACCTTCCACAACACCAAGGCTAACTTGATCGTCAACATCTGCCGGGTATTCGCCGAGCTCCTGCTAGCGCTTGTGGGGAAAAAGGAATGCACATAGTTCTGCACCTGTATCGAAGCGGGGACTAGAGCAACAATTTTGTCATTATAGGACACGCTGTGGAAGAAAAGGTAAAAAGAAAAGAAAGAGTGGGATTAAACACTCTAATAATCTCTATAGCTATAAAAGTGAAAATGCCTCTCTGTGTGTGGTTCTACCAAACTACTCTGTCAATTTTCGGTCTACAGACTCGAGATTTGACATAAAGGGTTTTGAGATTTAGGAAAATCTTTTTCATCGGTGTTCGGCCAGAAATTTGGCTGTCGAAGAGTCAAATTTCAACGATTTGACCTTTAAAAACTTTACCAAACTCCTCCGCCAATTTTGGTGTCTAAACACTTGGAATTTTAAATGTAGGTTACTTTCACATGGATCAAAATTTATAATTTGATTTGAGCCCCCCCAATAAATGTTTAGGGGTCAAAATTGGAGTCAAAGTTTCAAAAGAATTGACCTTTGCGGTGTCTAGCAAACTACTCAGCCAATTTCTGGTCTAAACATTTGAAATTTTACATAAAGGGTATTCAGAGACAGGGCAAGCTTTTTAATCGGTTTGATTCGAAAATTTGAGCTGTCAGGCCGTCAAAGTTCAAAAGATTTGACCTTTACAGTGTCTATCAAACTACTCAGCCAATTTTAGGTCTAAACATTTGAAATTTTACAAAACGGGTATTCAGACATGAGGCAAGCTTTTTAATCAGTTTTGGGGCAAAAATTTGCCTACCAAAAGGTCAAAGTTGAAAGAGTTGACCTTTGCAGATTCTACCAAATTTCTCCGCCAGTTTTTAAATAAGATTTTAAATTTTAGATGTAGGTAACTTGGACATACGTAAAACTTTGTATTTTGATTTGGAACTAAAATAATAAATGTTAAGGGGTTTAAATTGGGGTCAAATAAATAAAAAAAAATGACCTCTGCGGTCTCTACGAAATTACTGAGACAATTTTTGGTCTAAACATTTGAAATCCTACATTTAAAAAAAAAATTTTTTTTAATTATATTTTCACCCCAAATAAGGCACATTGCCACTCAGGTGTAGGGGGCTACTATCAGGGGCAACAACTACTGGGGCACTATGTAGGGATTTGGGCAGCAAGATGTCGGTTCACGTTGCACTTGAACTTCTGCATGTCAGTACAGTTAGGGAAGCAGGATCCTGGAATGGAATTCCAGAGTCTAGCGGTTCTGGGGAAGAAACTACTGGAGTAAAAAGATCTTTTACATCTAGGTATCTCTACTATGTGGGGGTGGGATTTAGCAGCCTGTCGGGTTTGTCGAGGGTGTTCACGTCGTGGGGCCACAAGTGTCTGCAGTTCGTCAGAGCATTCACCATTAAAATACTTGTAGAACAGGCAGAGGGATGCAACGTTTCGTCGATGGGACAGAGGCTGAAGCTTAGATGCCAGTTCAGGGCCTATCAGATTGGCGACTCTTTTTTTAACCTTGTCTAGGAGCGAGAGACTAGTAGCAGATGCACCAGCCCAGATGTGACAGCAATACTCCATGCATGGGCGAATGGTGGCCTTATAGAGGTACAGGATACTTTCAGGTGTCAGTAGTTTTCTAGCATGGTAGAGAGAGACTACCTTTTTTGCAGCATCAAGTGTATTCACACGTGGAGCAAGTTATAAACAGTAGAAAAAGGGCCCGTGCAAAGCCAGGTTGAACTGCTAGTGTTTATTATTTGTCCATGCACGCACAAGATTTCGGATATCAGTTTCCCATTTCTTTTTTTATCTGATCTTTTTCAAGAAAAAAAATCTCTTAAGATAGACATTACGCTAAGAAACGGATATCCATTTTCATTTTGCGTTCTGGATTTAAAAAAAACTGAAACATGGACACTTGTTCCAAGTTATTCCGCACAGAAATAAGAACCAGCATATTTAGATAGCATGGTAAATTGATGACGGATGAGAAATGGATATCGACATTCGTCAGACTGAAAGGTGTCGATTTCAGTAATCTTTGTAAATATCCATTTCTACATATATCTATCTTCATAAAGTTTGGTATGTGTACATAAATATTTATATAGGGAATATAGAAATAACTAGCAGACCGCCCGGCATTGCCCGGCGTTGCCCGGTCGTAAAATATGCATAAATATTATATTTTAATTAATGCACATTTTTTATTTATTATAAAGAGAAATGCAGTAGGTACAATGGGGAAAGGGGGTGGCTGGTTACTTTTAATGCACACAAAACCAAGCTTCTATCTTTACATCATCAACGCTCTGATCCCAATCTGGCATCAATTGAAATAGATGGCTCTCGTCTTGGAGAGGCTCCATGTTTTGACAAGCTTTTGGGTTTGACCTTTACTCCTTATCTGAAATGGAACACGTACATCAAATCTGTTGCCAGGGACGCTGGGAAAATGGTGGGATCCTTCTACCGCCTCAGAAGATATCTCACTACTGATGCAATTCTCTATCTTTATAAAAGC
>NC_136527.1:13428842-13458842 GCF_053919585.1 Euprymna scolopes | reverse complement strand
ACCTCGTAAATTAGGTTTAGAAATAGATTACGAGAGAGAATTAGAAAATGGAATGTAAAACAAACCATTGTTTAGCTTAGAGATGAAATAGTTTCAAGAAAAGAATGTGCGTTGTCAATTCTGTTATGAAAAATTCAAGTGAGGAATGCAACTTTACAAGATAATTTAATAAAATTGTTTTTAACATATTGGAAAAATAGGTTACAGGGAATATAGGTTAAAATTCCTTTTGTAAACAAAGGAAAAAGTTTTGGACACGCATGTCTAAAACACGTGAAAGAAGACACATGTTTAAACATGTGTATGACGTCATGGAAAATGGGAAGTTCTCGATATAGTTAGAAACTTTAGAGTTAAGGAGGAGAAACTGGGGGGAGAGACAGAGAGAGTCTGAGGACGACAGACGACATTACAGACATGGACATTCGAACATCTAGAAGCGAGACGGTCACTTTTGAAATTAGAATGTGAAGCTTTGAATTCTTGACTCAGAAAACTACAACCGGTCTGGAGAAGAAATAAACCCATTATGTGCTTTTATAAACGTCGTCTTTGTGTTGTGATTCTACCAAAAGGTAACGTGAAAATTGTTATTATATGTCTATATGTCTGTGTTATAAAATGTTATTATATGTCTTATGTATATCATGTGGTTTAGAATGTCTTGACATACACATCTCATATCTACAATGTGAACTCTACATCTCATATCTACACTTCTAAGTATGAACATTTAATGTATATGAATCTCTTCATAACAGAAATAACAACATTCTTTATAACACGAACAATCTATCTCTTACAACATCTCTCTCTCTCTCTAAGACTCTAAGACACAACAACAAACTCTTAATACAACTCTCTAAGACTCTAAGACTCTCACTATTAAAAAGTCCTAACAACAAACAATAACAGCGAACGATATAACAACAAACAATATTAATAACAAACAATAATAACAATAATAATGAAATATATGACACAAACTCCTCCGACAATTCTGAGTCTAAATACTTGAAATTTTAGATATAGTTTCCTTGGACATGGATCTAACTTAATAACTTGATTTGAGCCCCAAACAATAAATATTAAGAGGTCATGATAGGGGTCAAAGTTTAAAAAATACACCTCATAACTCCCGGGCAACGCCGCGCTGAAATACGCGTATATATATAAAAGTGAACGTGTCTGTGTGTCTGTGTACATTTCCCTACGCAATAACTCTGCCAATTCTCTGTCTACAGACTCGAAATTTGATATACAGTGTACTGAGATTTGGGAAAATCTTTGTAATCCACTTTCGGCCAGAAATTTGGCTGTTAAGGGGTCACAGTTCAACGATTTCACCTTTAAGAACTCTACCAAACTCCTCCGACAATTTTTGGTCTAAACACTTGAAATTTTAGATATAGGTTCCTTAGACAGGGATCTAACTTAATAACTTGATTTGAGTCCAAACCAATAAACGTTAAGTGGTCATAATAGGGGTCAAAGTAAAAAAAAAAAATTGACCTCTGCGGTCTCTACCAAATTATTTAGACAATTTCTGGTCTAAACATTTGAAATTTTGCATAAAGGGTATTCAGGGGAAGCTTTTTCATCGGGATGGGTCGAAGATTTTTAGTTACCAATTTTAAGTGTATGTATGTTTGCATGCCTGCCTAAATCTTTCGACAAGATCAGTATCGTTTTGAAGTTCGATGTTTCAGAAGACACATATCGAGTAATTGGCCCATATTTTTGAAAGTCATCCCCTCCTTTCGATTGTCTAGCCTTAATTTAAACCTACGTTACTTCCGGTTTGGCGGTGGTCGTAACAGCAAAGACGTCAGGTTTTTTTCCCACGTTCTTTTCCTCCTTCGCGGTACGGGTTGGAGCCTGCACTCCCACTACTTTTATTTTTTTGCTCACCATACACCTCCAAACGCCCGGGCAACGACGTGCTGAAATGCTTGTATATATATATATATATATATATATATATTTTTTTTTTCTTTTATATATATATATATATATTTTCTTTTATATATATACATACATATATATATATATATATATATATATATATATATATATATAAAAGAAAAAAAATATATATAAAAGAAAATATATATATATAAAAGAAAATATATATATATATATATATAAAAGAAAAAATATATATATATAAAAGAATATATATATATATAAAAGAAAATATATATATATATATATATATATATAGAGAGAGAGAGAGAGAGAGAGAGAGAGAAGAAAATATATAGAGTGAAAAGCATATCTTATTTTTCTTTTATTAATATTATTCATTTTTTTTTTCCTTGTACACATTTTTGTGAATTATTCCATGGATTTCTGCCTTTGGATTATTATGGACCATCTTCTTCCAATTACGGGATTTCCTTGGATTTTACTTGTGCAAATGGAAATTCTTTTAAGTTTCTTGAAGTTTTACATTTGGATTTTACCGTCACTGGATTATTTATCTTCCACCAGACTATCCATTCATGTGTAATCACCTTTTTCTTTACCATATTCCCTCTGCTTAACTTTTTTTTGTTTTCAAGCAAGATCTTTGACTTACTTGTTGTTTCATCAAATACTTCTGCATGCAAAATCCGATCCCGCATTTTGCTAATTCCTACCCTCTGATAAGAAGGAGAGTATTTCTTCGAAAATCCGCGGATTAAGGACTATCCATTTATCTAGTGTTTTCTTTTCAGATTAAATATGTTTTTAACTCATTTCAAAGTGTTTTTTAACATGTTTTATTAACTGTTTGCTCATATATATATATATATATATATATATATATATATATATATATGTGTGTGTGTGTATATATATATATATTATTTGTTTTTGCGATACGTTTTTAATAATATATATATATATTCTTTTGGTGGTATGGTAGTAGAAAATTTTATAATGACTGAATAAAAACCAATTTAGTAGATTAAGAAAAATAAACAAATGAAGTATGCATGGCCCCACGTGTGTGCACAGTGAACGAGGCATAAAAAATAACTAAGTTCAGCATCCCCTCCGTCATTTAGCCCCAAACATCCGTAGGGGAGTCAAAACCTGGTTAAAATGAACAAACAGTGCAGTTTAGGCCTTAACATGTGTAAATTTGAGTTCTGAACCATGCAAAAAAAGAAATGACTAAGTCCACCATTTGCCGCCTCCCATTTCGCCCCAGAAGTCCCCATATTTAAATTTGAGTTCAGCACCACGCAACACTGCCCAAAACTGTTAAATAGACATACACAGAAAATTTTGGACAAATATGGTAAAATAGTCATAAAAATGGAGTGTTTTTATTAGCCCTAAAAGAGTTATTGTGAATTATAGACAAACAAAATTATATAGAAATCAGTTAGTTACAACTTTTCAGAAAGTTTTATAAAAATCCAAGGCATCGTTTTTTTTTTTAATAAGAACAAAAGTATCAATTTTAGCCATTTTAACCCGAAAGGCATAACTAGGGGGTCAACCGGAGGTTTCCCGGAAAATCTGTTCTGTTACTCATATCCTGTTTAATGTTTGTGCAAAATTTCAAAAAATTCCAAGGCGTAGTTACTGAGAAAAGTGCGGACAAACGAACAGACAAATGGACAAGGGGGAATTTACAGGTCTGCCGTCCTTTTATCGGCGGAACAAAAACGAAAAAGGGATAACTAACAGGGTTTAATGAGATCATGTATAGACGGATAGATGGTGTATTCATGGGTTCTCTATTGGGACCAGCTTTGGCTAATATCTTCGTATGTTATCACGTAATTTTCCATAAAGCAGATCTTTACTTTCGTTACGTTTATGACACCGTTTGCCTTTTTTTTTACATAGACGTCACCACTTATCAAGGCCGATAAGCCACTCAAGGATAAGGGTTAAAGAGTGTAGAGTAGTCAAAAGGACAATATAGAAATCGATAGTAATGGAAGTTCGGTAAATTTGTTAAATTAAGTGGAACGGCTCATCAGAAACTTGTTCACGTTGGACTTGAAGACAATCATATTATAGAAAGCTGGAAAGCAGGAAAACGAAGGACAATTCCACAGGCGTGCAGTTCTAAGAAAGAAGCTTTGATCATGGAATCTATGTTTAGGTTTAGGTAAAGATAAAGAGTGGGGAAAATTATTGATAATGTTTTCAGCTAGTCTAGTGTTTCTTGTGAACGTTTGGCGAGCGGGGACCATAGATTGAAGCTCAGTCGAACACTTTCCATGAAAATAACAATAAAGCAGAGACAAACTCGGAACATCTCTTCTGTGAGATAGGGGTTGCAGCGAAGAGAAAAGGACATCTCCCACCAGGCCACGAAGTCTATTTTGAACCCTATCAAGGCAGGACAAGTCTTTTCTAGCAGCTCCTGCCCATATGTGGCAACAGTATTCCATCCTTGGACGTATCTGGCTCTTACATAGATAGAAAATTGCATCAGCAGTGAGATATCTACTGGATCGATAGAAGGATCCGACCATTTTTCCAGCGGCCTTGGCAACAGATTTGATGTACGTATTCCATTTAAGATCAGGAGTAAAGGTCAAGCCCAGAAGCCTGTCAAAACTTGAGGCCTCCCCAAGACGAGAGCCATTCATTTTAATTGATGTTAGATGGGGATCAGAACGTTGATGATGTAACGATAGAAGCTTCGACAATGAGACAAAAGCGAACGTTTTTTCACGTCCATTAATAACGTTCATCTAGCCCATAAGTTTACAGTAGACAAAGAAGCCAAGTCTACTCTTCCGTTTTTTGGATATTCTTGTTTCCAAGACTTCTTCCGGTTTGCTTCCGTCTACCATGAATAAACATTTACTGGCCTCTATACACAATGGGAATAAATTTTGTTCTACAAATCAAAAATTTCATCCAATTAAGACCCTAACACATACGGCTTTAATGATTTGTTTAAAGACCAATGTAGATGACGAAATTAAATTCATCACTAAGACCGTTTACAGCAATGACTATCCTTAGACATTGTCGAATCTACCATTCATTAGAAAGTTTCCAATTTTTATAAATCGAAAGAAACTACATAAAGGGTAATCAGAGATAGGGAAAGCTTTTTTATCGGATTGGGGCAACAATTGGAGCTTCCAACGGATCAAAGTTACAAAGATTTGACCTTTAGGGTGTCTAGCAAAATACTCAGCTAATTTTGGGTCTAAACATTTGAAATTTATGCATAACGGGTATTCAGACATGCGGCAAGCACTTTAATCAATTTTGAAGCGGAAATTTGGCTGCCACAAGGTCAAAGTTGAATTCCTCCGCCAATTTTGGGTCTAAAGATTTAAAATATAGATGCGGGTAACTTGGACATGGGTAAAACATTTTATTTTGATTTGAGACTTCTGGAAAATCTACAACAGTGTAGTAAATAATGGGCAATCAACCATTCCCTCACTAACCAACAATCACGAGGTTGTCTCCTCAGCAACCGACAAGGCTAACATGCTTGCCAGTCGGTTTGCCTCAAACTCCACACTGGACCCTTCCAACCACCCCCTACCTGACTTTCCTAAGCGGACAGATGCCACACTAGACGATCTGAAAACTACCCCTGCTCAGGTGCATGCTATCATAAAAAACCTTGATACCTCAAAAGCATGTGGACCTGATCTTATCCCAGCTGTGCTATTAAAAAAGTGCTCAGCCGAAGTAGCTTCAGTTCTCTCCAAACTCTACAACAAATGCCTTAATGAAGCTTGCTTTCCGGTCTGTTGGAAAACTGCTTCTGTTGTACCAGTATTCAAGAATTCTGGCGAAAGGACAGACCCATCAAATTATCGCCCCATTAGCCTCCTCCCACATTTTGCCAAAATATTTGAGACCATAATTAACCATGCTCTAGTCCATCATCTTGCAGATGCTAAACTACTGACTGACAAACAATATGGATTTAGACAAGCCCGTTCCACAGCAGACATCCTAACTGTGATCTCTGAACGTATATACCATTCACTGGACAACGCGGGGGAGGGCAGAGCGGTAGCTCTAGATATATCTAAGGCTTTTGACAGGGTATGGCATGAGGGTCTCCTCAGTAAAATCAGATCATACGGTATCACTGGTAGAATACTTAACATAATTAAATCCTTCTTAGATAAGAGAAAAATCCAGGTTGTCCTCGACGGTCGTACATCTAAACAATATGATATAAATGCGGGGATGCCCCAGGGTTCTATCCTTGGACCTCTATTGTCCCTGATATTCATAAATGACCTCCCCGACAACATTGCCTCTGAGATGGGTATATATGCTGATGACACTACACTCTATGGCAGGCACGACAGGAAGACGAATGAACACATTTCTAAAGAAATGTCAGAAACACTAGAGGATGACCTCCAATCTGTAGTGGAATGGGGACAAAAGTGGTTGGTCGCGTTCAATGCTGCCAAGACTAAACTAGTTTCATTCAATAATTACAAGAAACCCTCTCTACCACCCATAGCAATGGCCAACGACTCTTTATCTGAGAGTACATCTTTCAAACTCCTTGGCCTAACGTTCACAGGAAACATGAGTTGGAACAATTACATTGAAGGCATTGCCAGGGCCGCTGCAAGAAAGTTGGGCTCTCTCTACCGTGCTAGAAATCTACTAACACCCGAAAGTATCCTGTACCTCTATAAGGCCACCCTTCGCCCATGTATGGAGTATTGCTGCCACATCTGGGCTGGTGCATCTGCTACTAGTCTCTCGCTCCTTGACAAGGTTCAAAAGAGAGTCGCAAACCTGATAGGCCCTGAACTGGCATCTAAGCTTCAGCCTCTGTCCCATCGACGAAATGTTGCATCCCTCTACCTGTTCTACAAGTATTTTAGTGGTGAATGCTCTGACGAACTGCAATCACTTGTGCCCCAACGACGTGTGCACCCTCGACAAACCCGACAGGCTACTAAATCCCACCCCCACACTGTAGAGATCCCTAGATGTAAAAGATCTTTTTACTCCAATAGTTTCTTCCCCAGAACCGCTAGACTCTGGAATTCCATCCCAGGTCCCTGCTTCCCCAACAGTACTGACGTGCAGAAGTTCAAGTGTAACGTGAACCGACACCTTGCTGCCCAAATCCCTACATAGTACCCCAGTAGTTGTTGCCCTTGATAGTAGCCCCCTACACCAAAGTGGCAATGTGCCTTGTTTGGGGTGAAAATGCAATAAAAAAAAAAAAGAGATCAAAATAATAAATGTTATGGGGTCAAAATTGGGGTAAAAAAAAAAAAATTGACCCACGTGGTCTCTAAGAAATTACCCAGACAAATTTTGGTCTAAACATTTGAAATCTTACACATAAAGCATATTCACACTTAGGGTGAGTCATGAGGGCCCGAGCAAAGCTGGGAAAACTGTTATATATATATATATATATATATATATATATATATATATATATATATATATATATATATATATATATATATATGTATATATATATATATATATATATATATATATATATATATATATATAAAGAATAAAACATGTATAAATACATTTTAAGCCAAAACTGCAACGCGAAATTTTTTATAAAATAAAAAGGTGTTTATTTTTAAATGAATATATTTCGGAGTAAGAATATCTTCCACTATGTCGAGGAAGAAGAGAAAAAAAGATTGTTTATTTTATAAAAAATTTCGCGTTGCAGTTTTGACTTCAAATGTATTTATACATGTTTTATTCTTCAAATTTCACTCAACGCTTCTAACGGATATACACAAAAATAACTACACACACACACACACACATATATATATATATATATTGCTTTAAAAAGTAAGAATGGAGTCATTATGGGTGAAGAAAAAAAAAGAAACGGGAAATTGTATAGAGACAAATCGACTATAAAGAATTATAGGTAAAAAAAAAAGACATCGAATAAAAAAGGATCCATACGAAATTACGTGTAAAAAAAAAATTAAGGGATCTAGAGGTTAACCTTCCGACCGACCCTTTTCAATAGATCTCTTCGGTAAGTTACATTAAATTAACGAATGAGAATGGAAAAAGAGGAGGAGATGAAGTCAAGAAAAGAAATATATGAATTTAGATGTCGGTGCGATGCTGACTACGTGGGTCGAACTTTTCAACGTTTAGGGGTCAGAGTGGCACAACACGTTCCTGGGTATTTACGCAAGCTTTTTATATCATCCGGGCCTTTAAGGAATACATCCGGGCCTTTACGGAATACATCCGGACGACCACCAATTCTCGAATCGTCAATTGGTGTTCATTTGTATGAAAATAAAACTTGTGGCCAAGCATATTCTGATGAATGTTTCCGCATTTTACATAAAGCCCGGAACAAACAGCACCTCAACATTTTGGAGGCCGTCAGTGTGCTGATGTGCAAACCAGCTTTATGTAGACAAAAAGAAATTTCACATAAATTAGAGTTATTTAAAGAACTCTAAAAAAAACAAAAAAAACAATCTACATGTACGCTGGATTTTCTGTTTTGTCTATACTTATTTGTAGACAACGGATTTTCTTATTTATATATATATATATTTTTTTTTCTCTTTTCTTGACTTCATCTCCTCCCCTTTTTCCATTCTCATTCGTTAATTTAATGTAACTTACCGAAGAGATCTATTGAAAAGGGTCGGTCGAAAGGTTAACCTCTAGATCCCTTAATTTTTTTTTTTATACGTAATTTCGTATGGATCCTTTTTTATTCGATATCGTTTTTTTTACCTATAATTATTTTTAGTCGATTTGTCTCTATACAATTTCCCGTTTCTCTTTTTTTTTCTTCACCCATAATGACTCCATTCATACTTTTTAAAGCAATATTAAAATTGTGTACCACGAAACATCTGTTTAAATATATATATATATATATATATATATATATATATATATATATATATATATATATATATATATATATACTAGCGGAAGTACCCGTCGTTGACTGGGTTCAAAAACAGCCTAGAGAAAATGGACTCTGATTTATGAAAGTATGATAGGTTATGAAAAGGAAGAGTTGTAAATTTGGGTTGAATTTGGGGGTATCAAAACCAAAGCAAAATATGATGAAAGTAAAAATAAAATAGATAAACCCCATAATTTATTATACCATACCTGTTTACACTGAAACACTTATCACAATATTCTGTGGATCTATATTAAAAAACCTTGTTAAACTTTGTGACACATTTCCATTCTATGGAGGTCAGGTGCGAACGAACACCCCATAATTTTATTATACCATATTTCTTCAAACTGAAACATAATTATCAACGTATACTTACGCAGATAGATATGAAAAGTCTTTATTAAAGTTTGTGCCTATTCCCATTCTATGGAGGCCACGCGCGAGCGCAAACCCCACAATTTTATTATACCATCCCTGTTTAAGTTAAAACATACTTATCAAAGTATTATTATGTACATCTATATCAAAAACACTTGTAAACGTTTTTTTTTTTCTAATTTTTAACTTTTTTTAATTCCATACTTTGTGGACCAGGCGCGAACGCAGACCCCACAATTTTAATGAACCACCGTTCTGCCAGATACAAACATACACATTCCTGTGTCTTGATACATCTTCTATCATTATATGTAATCAGTTTTTTAAAAATAGTCAACCATATAGGAGAGTCGTGACCAGACACACACACAGACATTCAGCTTTATATTATATATATATATATATACATATATATATATATATGTGTGTGTGTATATAAAAAATGAACATGTCTGTGTGTGTGTCTGTCTGTTTGTCTGTCTATGTCTACTTCCCTACCAAATAACTCTGTCAAGTTTCAGTCTATAGGCTCGAGACTTGGTAAAACATTTTAATCGGTTTTAGCCAAAATGTTGGTTGTTAAAGGATCAAAGTTTAACGATCTGTATTTTGAGAACTCTACCAAACTCCTCCGCCAATTTTGGGTCTAAACGCTTGAAATTTTAGATATAGGTTCCTTAGACATGGATCTAACTTTCTAATTTGATTTGAGCCAAAACAATAAATGTTAAGGGGGGGGGGTCAAAATTGAGTTCAAAGTTAAAAAAAAAAATTGACGCAGCGATCTCTACCCACTTTTCTCAGGGATCATAATTATGGTCAAAGTTTTTTAAAAAATTGACCTCTACGGTCTCTGCGAAATTATTCAGTCAATTTTTGGTCTAAACATTTAAAATTTTACATAAAGGGTATTCAGACAGCTTTTGATTCTTTTTTTTTCTGAAAATTTGGCTTCCAAGGAGTCAAAGTTAAAAAGATTTGATCTTTGCGGTCTCTAGCAAACTATTCAGCCAATTTTTGGTCAAAACATTTGAAATTTTACAAAAAGGGTATTAAGATATGCAGCAAGCTTTTAAATCAGTTTTTGGACGAAAATTTGGCTGCCAAGAGGTCAAAGTTTACAGAGTTGACCTTTGCAGACTCTACCAAACTCCTCCGCCAATTTTGGGTCTAAACACCTGAAATTAAAGATATAGGTTACTTGGACATTAGTCAAACATTTTAATTTGATGGGAGCCCAAATGGGGTCAAAATTGGGTTCAAAGTTTTAAAGAATTTGACGTCTGCGGTCGCTACCAACTTTTTCTCTATGGAAGTTAAGGAAGTCTATTATGTAGAAAGGAATTACCGTACATATTCACACTTTTTAATATATTCATATGCACGTAAAGTTATGAACAGTACATCGGGCCCGAGCAAAGCCGGGCAGAACTGCTAGTATATATATATATATATATATATATATATATATATATATATATATATATATATATATATATATATCCATCTGGCATCAATTGAAATGGATGGCTCTCATCTTGGGGAGGCTTCCTGTTTGGACAAGCTTCTTGGATCGACCTTTACTCCTGATCTGAAATGGAACACGTACATCAAATCTGTTGCCAAGGTAGCTGGGAAAATGGTGGGATCCTTCTCCGCTCCAGAAGATATCTCACTGCTAATGCAATTCTCTATCTATATAAAAGCTAAGTCCGTCCAAGGATGGAGTACTGCTGCCACATCTCGGCTGGAGCTTCAAAAAACAGCCTATCCTGCCTTGACAGAGTACAAATTAGACTTTGTAGCCTAGTGGGGGATGCTCTTTTCTCTTCACTACAACCTCTCTCCCTCAGAAGAGACGTTGCGAGCCTGTCTTTGTTTTATCGCCATTTGCATGGCAAGTGCTCGTCTGAGCTCCAATCCTTGGCACCCCTCTCGCCAATCTTTCACGAAAAACACCCGTCTAACTGAAACCACTGTCAATAATTTTCCCCATTCTTTGACTGTATCAAAATCAAAACGTAGATTCCATGAACGATGCTTCTTTCTTTGAAATCCACACCTGTGGAGCTCGCTTCCGTTTGCCTGTTTCCCCCTTGACTACAACATGGAAGTATTCAAGTCCAATATAAACAAATTCCTGATAAACCGCCCCCTTAAGTAAGACACGTTATCAGATCTCCATTACTAGCGATTACTACGATACTATCCCATTGATTACTGTACACGCAATAACCCTTATCCCCGAGTGGCTTCTGGGCCTTCATAAGTGGTGACTACCATGTAATATATATATATATATATATATATATATATATATATATATATAATCGGGATAAGACACTGATTCAAAATCAGATGAAAGATCCTGATAGATATTACTTGAAGTAATACTTTCAGGGCGATCCTAACCAAAAAGGAGAAGCTCAATATTTAAGCATAGAGCAATATATAAGTTTAGTGGTTATATTTAAATTCTGGAAAAAAAAAACAACATATAGACATATATATTCGAATTACGAATTATTGTTTGACAAAAGGAACATATAGAAGGGGTTATTTATAGATATAATTATCATTCACCACTTAAAAGACTATTTTCAATATCAATAATAAGTGTCTATTCACAGCTGAACATTTTGCTAACCGCATTGCATTTCCTCTGATGAAGTGAGCCATTATTGAAAATCCATGGATTAACGAAGTCAACATAACACCTTCTATATATTCCTTTTGTCAAACAATAAATTCTTATATACATACATATCCGTTTTCTGCCATAAATTTGGCTGTTCAGGGGTCAAAGTTCAACGATTTGACCTTTGAGAACTCTACCAAACTACTCCGACAATTTTAGGTGTGCACACTTGAAATTTAAGATATAAGTTCCTTTGATATGGGTCTAACTTAATAATATGATTTGAGCCCAATACAACAAAGGTTAAGGGGTCATAATAGGGGTCAAAGTTTAAAAAAAATTGACCTCTGGGGTCAAAGTTTAAAAAAAATTGACCTCTGGGGTCAAAGTTTAAAAAAAATTGACCGATTTTTTGGTTGCTCAACATACACCTCCAAACAGCCGGGCAACGCCGGATTGAAATGCTAATATATATATAAAAGTGAAAGTGTCTGTCTGTCTGTATGTTTGAACTTTGAGTACTCTACCAAACTCTTCCGCCAATTTTGGGTCTTGAAATTTTAGATATAGGTTCCTTGGACATGGATCTAACTTAATAACTTGATTTGAGCCCAAAACAATAACTGCTAACGGGTTATAATAGAGGTCAAATTTAAAAAAGAAATTAACCTCTGCCGTTTCTTCTAACTTATTAAGGAAGTTTATTATATAGAAAGGCATTACCGTACATATGCACACTTTTAATATATACATATACATATTAAGTTATGAACAGTACATACGGCCCGAACAAAGCCGGGTGGAACTGTATCTGTTTAAATGTATGTATGCATGCTTGTATATCTGCCTTAAAATTTCGACAGATACGATAGATTTCCACGAGATCGATATCGTTTTGAAGCTCGACCCTTCAGACGACAAATATCCAAAAAATGGCTAAAAGCATTAATTTCTTAACCCTCAATTGGGCACTTTTCTACACGAAGGGGTCGCCTTTTTTGCCGATATTTTCGAAAGTCGTCCCCTTTTTTTCGATTGAATAGCCTTAATTAAAATCTTCGCCACTTCTGGTTTGGCGATGGGCGCAATTGCAAAGACGTCACGTTTCTTTTTTTTACCTTCTTTTTCCTCTGCAGTACGGGTTCGCGCCTGCCTGTCTACTACCATTTTTTTTTCTTTTGCTCAACATACACCTCCAAATATCCGGGCAACTCCGGGCACCCAGGCTAGTTATTTTATATATACTAATATTGTATGGTTATATTCATTGCATATTTTATACTTATTGTATATTTTATATACAGGATGGCCCACTTAAAAGTAGCCTAGAAAATGTAGTAGAGAGGAGGAAAATTCTTTTATTAAATTGTTATAAAAAATGCTGGAAGTGCTCTCCGTTAGCAACGTTTGCAGATACTGCCTGTAGATCTTCTCTGTTGATTCTTCTAATAGCATTGGTAATGTTCTCTTTTAGTTGGTCTAGATTGTGAGGATTATTTGTATAAACCTTTTTGCTTTAAAGTCCCCCAAAGATAAAAATCACGTGATGACAAGTCCGGGGAACGTGGTGGCCATAACCCTTTGCTTATTGTTCTCACTTCCGTAAACATATCATGAACTCGTGTCAGTGATCAGTGAGACGTGTGGCATGTAGCGCCATTTTGTTGGAAAAAGAATTGCATTTTGTCTTGTGGTGTCAGTTAGTCAGTAAGAGAAAGATTAGAGAGAGAGCGGGATTTTTTTAAGTGGGCCACTTAATCTGAAAAAAAGAATGGATTACAAAAAGATTAGATATGTCGGGATGCTTTTAAGTGGGCCACTAAATCTGAAAAAAAAATTGATTTCGGAAATATTAGCCTACTTTTTAATATATAAAGATATATATAAGATCTTCAGAACGTGAGAGAATATATAATTATTTGCACAGTCAGACAACGTCGCAGCTTACAAGACCCAAGAAAGCCAACAAACCGGAAGTCCAAGGCTTGAATTTCTCCTTCAACAGTTACACACATCCGAAGTCGGAATTTGAAACCCGAGCCTCTTTCATGCTAGGCGAGAACTCTACCAACTGAGCAAACACGCCACACACACAAGAATACCTATTAACTTGCACAGATCAAGCAATCCGCGGCATAGATCCGACAGTGGAATGAACCTATCTCTTATCGAACAAGGGACGAGATATCAAACCAGCTATAACCGAAGCCGGCGACTCACAAGAAGGAATTTTATATTCGTAAAGACGATGCTACCACGACAATCTAACCTATAACATTTTATTGTAGCTATTAAAAAGGGAAGACAGTTTTTTTTACATCCATGATAAAAAGAAAGACGGAGAGATGACCTTTACTCCTGATCTGAAATGGAACACGTATATAAAGTCTGTTGCCAGGGACGCTGGGAAAATGGTAGGATCCTTCTACCACTCCAGAAGATATCTCACTACTGATGCAATTCTCTATCTCTATAAAAGGCAAGTACGTCCAAAGATGGACTACTGCTGTCACATATGGGCTGGAGCTTCAAAAAACAGCCTATCCTGCCTTGACAGAGTACAAAATAGACTTCGTGGTTTACTGGGGGGTGCTCTCTTCTCTTCCCTGCAACCTCTCTCTCACAGAAGAGACGTTGCGAGCCTGTCTTTGTTTTATCGTTATTTCCATGGCAAGTGCTCGTCCGAGCTCCAATCTCTGGCCCCCCTGCGCCAATCCTTCATGATAAACACCTGTCTAGCTAAAACCACTGTCAGTAATTTCCCCCACCCATTATCTGTGTCTAAATCAAAACGTAGATTTCATGAACATAGCTTTTTTTTCTGAGAAGTGCACACCTGTGGAATTCTCTTCCGTTTGCCTGTTTCCCACCTGACTACAACTTGGACGTCTTCAAGCCTAACATAAACAAATTCCTGATTAATCGCCCTCTTAAGTAAGACGCTTTATCGAATCTCCAATACCAACTATTACTACAATATTATCCCATTGATTATTTTACACAAAATAACCCTTATCCCTAAGCGGCTCCCAGGCCATGATAAGTGGTGATCCCGATGTAAAAAAAAAAAAACATTCAATGAAGGTGGACAAAAAAAAAAAAGAAAACAAAGTTAGATAAATAAGGTCATACAGTCGGCCGACCAGGTTTCGCCCTCACTTTTCAAAGCGGAATCGAGGTTATTTATTTATTTATTTTTTTTGTATAGGGAAATAAAGTTAAACTGTGGGGAACGACTAAAATAAAATCAAATTATTGGAAAGAAAAGAAACTGAAATAAATCTATCATTATGAGATTATATAATTATTTCCACAGCTTTTAATACATACGGACACTAGTGTTTCATCCCTTCGGGAATGATCATCAGAGCAAGGTTACGATAACAGTCGATCGGGAGATTGGAACCCGATCACGAAGCCGTCTCTGACTCCATTAGCAAGTAACAAACCACACGGCCAACGTTAACCCCGAGAAATACTCTTGAAATTAACATTTATATAAATGTCTAGACGGCTAGAGTAGTATTATTCCGATTGCGATTCTTTATAAATCGCTAATTATTAAACAATAGTGGGGGTAAACGGCGTTGCCCGGATGTTTGGATGTGGGTGTGTGTGGGAGGGAGGTAAATCGAAAAAAAATGGAAAAAAAAGAATAAGCGAACGTAATAACCCTGTTTAAATATTATAAAATAAAAAAACAGTGAACGTGATGCAAAAGAAAGAATAATCGAACGATGTTAAAACTTCTTTTAAAAAATCGGAAAAACAAACAAAAAACAAAACAAAACAGCGAACGTGATAGAAAAAAACCCAAAAAACAAACGAATAAAAGGGTCAATAATGCTAGTGCTATATATAAAAACATTTGATAAAAGAACATAACTGCCCCCCTCCAATCTTAGAAAGGTCCTCCATGATAATATAAAAATTATACCGCGTGAAAATAATATTAAAAAATTAAAAATTCTTGAAGCGTCATATATCAGAACCCTTCAACCAACTATAAATGATATCGCATTCGAGAAAAGCAGTAACGTTCTAAAATGTCTTGCGTAGTTCGTATTGGACGGACTTTGTTAACAGTGTCCACGAACTTGCTGATTTTAATACTCGAATTTTTAATCGACTTTTCATCGACACTATATATCTTAACTTATCGCCGTTTACTGTTTATTTTAATTCTCATTTTCGTTCCTTCGAACTTTTGCTTCAACACCTGATGATGATTCGTGGACGAATCGAAAGCGTTCGTGACTGCAACAACTGTGGAAGTTTTATTAATCGAAAAATTAAAAAAAAAAGCAATCATAAAGCAAATTTGCCTGATTATATATATATATATATATATATATATATATATATGTATATACATATATATATATATATAATTATTTTTTTACTATAATTATTAAATACCTACAATTGTGATGGATGGCTCTCGTCTGGGTGAGGCCCCGTGTTTTGACAAGCTTCTGGGTTTGACCTTTACTCCTGATCTGAAATGGAACACGTACATCAAGTCTGTTGCCAAGGTCGCTGGAAAGATGGTGGGATCCTTCTACCGCTCCAGAAGATATCTCACTACTGATGCAATTCTCTATCTATATAAAAGCCAAGTACGTCCAAGGATGGAATACTGTTGCCATATCTGGGCAGGAGCTGCCAAAAACAGCCTATCATGCCTTGACAGAGTACAAAATAGACTTCGTGGCTTAGTGGGGGATGCCCTTTTCTCTACCCTGCAACCCCTCTCCCACAGAAGAGACGTTGCGAGCCTATCCTTGTTTTATCGTTATTTTCATGGCAGGTGCTCGTCTGAACTCCAATCCCTGGTCCCCCCTCGGCAATCTTTCACGAAAAACACCCGTCTAGCTGAATCCACTGTGAAAAATTTCCCCCACTCTTTATCTGTGCCTAAATCAAAACGCGGATTTCATGAACAAAGCTTCTTTCTTAGAACTGCACGCCTGTGGAACTCTGTTCCGTCTGCCTGCTTCCCTCCGGACTACAACTTGGATGTCTTCAAGTCTAATGTTAACAAATTCCTAATGAACCGCCCCCTTAAGTAAACACTTCATCAAATCTCCTAACTAACGTAATGTACTTGCAATAACCCTTATCCCTGAGTGGCTTCCGGGCCTTGATAAGTGGTGATCACTGTGTAAAAAAAAAAAAAAAATAATATTTGCCTGAATATATATATATATAATTATTTTTTTTTACTATAATTATTAAATACCTACAGACACTAGTGTTTCATCCTTTCGGGAGTCTTCAGTGGAGGGTGTCACGATTAATACCAGTCGAACTATTTGAACCCCGCAACACGAGACATCTCTGGCTCGATTAGCGAAGACCTAATCAATTCAGCTACCATTAACCACGTGAAATAATGTTGAATTTAAACATTTTAATTTTAAATGTTCATTTACGTCAGTCAGACAGTGATCTAATCGTTATACGATGATCTATGCATAAGAGCTAGATTGACCGACTTTAATTCAACTGAAAGTGCTCAACGATAAGAAACGCATTTCTTAAAGGGGCTGTCATATATATATATATATATATATATATATATATATATATACATATATATATGTATAAATATGTATATATAAATGTATATACATGTATATATATGCGTATATACGAGCAAACAGTTAATAAAACATGTTAAAAACACTTTGAAATGAGTTAAAAACATATTTAATCTGAAAAGGAAACACTAGATAAATGGATAGTCCTTAATCCGCAGAGTTTCGAAGAAATACTCTCCTTCTCATCAGAGGGTAGGAATTAGCAAAATGCGGGATCGGATTTTGCATGCAAAAGTATTTGATGAAACAACAAGTAAGTCAAAGATCTTACTTGATAACAAGAAAGTGAATCAGGAAATATGGTGAAGAAAAAGGTGATTACACGTGAATGGATAGTCTGGTGGAAGATCCAGTGACGGTAATAATATTTAATTGTAATTTTTATTTTTATATATATATATATATATATATATATATATATATATATATATATATATATATATATAGAGAGAGAGAGAGAGAGATAAATAGGTAGATAGATAGATAGATAGATAAGATTTTCATCTATACTATCTCAACAATAATATATATATATATATATATATATATATATATATATATATACAGAGAGAGAGATATAGATAAATAGAGAGATAGATAGATAAGATTTTCATCTATACTATCTCAACAAGTAAAAACTCAACGACACAAAATTCGGTTTTACAAATTTTATCTAAGTTAATCTCACAACTGCAGAGACCGCACCTTAGATAAATTTGATAAGAACTGGTGCGCTCACCTACGGTGCATATAATTAACGTCGATAACAACCAAAATAACTTAAAGCTTAAGCATATAAATTGGAGCACATAAACGAAAACAAAATTTAAACGAAAGATAAAATATATGCAGACATGTTCCTGCTAATCAGCAATAGGTATTTTTCTCGTTTATTTTTTTTTCACTATGCTGTCAGCACTTATCAAGGACTAAAGACCTCTCGAGGCTAAACCATTTCACGGACACACAACCGAAATTGTTGGTAATGATATTGATAACTTGCCAAAAATTAGAAGATAGCTCAACAAGGATTTCTTTATAACGTGAAACGATGAAATTGTCGCCCTAGAAAAAACGACATGATTCCATTTCCATTTGACGAAAACCGGTTTTCTTTTTTGTTTTTTTTTTGTTGCAGTACATCTAATAGTTGGCGTTGTTTATAAATCCCAAGAGCGACTACCTGTAGTAGAGTTGACATATATTTTATGTAGCCGCCTTCAGCCTTCATCACCGTCTCGATATAGGTCCGGAACTGGGAGCATACCTCCTCCACAAGCATCAGCGGGAGCTCGGCGAATACTCGGCAAGTGGTGGTAATCAGGCCTGTTTTGATCTTGTGGGAAGTCATGTTGGTGATGTTCTCGACGTATGACCAAACGAATTAGTCTAGCGGGTTCAGGTCGAGAGAGGAAGTGGACCAATAAGAGAAGGGTACAAATTTGTAGCACTATTTCTGAAGCCAAGACTGGGTCTCTTTGGACTTATGGGCCGGTTCCGAGCCATGCTGCCACACCGAGCGGCCACCTAATTGCAACAGAGGATCACCACACTCTTCAGCACGACATTCAAGCTGACTTCGAAGATGTGAGGTAGCATGATGTGGCCCTCATTTGAAACTACATCAACTACTTTGTTTTCATTACCCTGGATACGGCCCTGTTATTCGTGGCAACCCAGCGATTCATTCTGAGCGTACTGTTTTTTTATAAATTCAATTTATAACATTATATAATCAATTGTTAATGCTGCAATATTTAAAGTTATGAATTTATTATATTTTTTACTAGAATATCTTATCCTTTTCGTTTCCAGTTTTAACAACTAGTCCTTTACTTTTCCATGTTTAAGCTTAACCATATTACTTTTCATGCTCGCATTTTTCTATTGTAATAACATTATATAATCAATTCTTAATGCTACAATATTTACAGTTATAAATTTATTATTTTTTACTAGAATATCTTGTCCTTTTCTTTTCCAGTTTTAACAACTAGTCCTTTACTTTTCCATGTTTAAGCTTAACCATATTACTTTTTATGCTCGCATTTTTCTATTGTAATAACATTATATAATCAATTGTTAATGCTGCAATATTTTAAGTTATAAATTTGTTATATTTTTACTAGAATATCTTGTCCTTTTCTTTTCCAGTTTTAACAACTAGTCCTTTACTTTTCCATGTTTAAGCTTAACCATATTACGTTTCATGCTCGCATTTTTCTATTGTAATAACATTATATAATCAATTGTTAATGCTGCAATATTTTAAGTTATAAATTTATTATGTTTTTTACTAGAATATCTTGTCCTTTTCGTTTCCAATTTTAACAACTAGTCCTTTACTTTTCCATGTTTAAGCTTAACCATATTACTTTTCATGCTCGCATTTTTCTATTGTAATACCGTTATATAATCAATTGTTAATTCTGCAATATTTTAAGTTATAAATTTATTATATTTTTTATTAAAATATCTTATCCTTTTCTTTTCCAGTTTTAACAACTAGTCCTTTACTTTTCCATGTTTAAGCTTAACCATATTACATTACGTAGCCAGACTTTGTGGACAAATCCTGTAGTTCATGTAGGCAGACTTTGTGTACACACACACACACACACACACATACACACACACACACACAGACGTGTATATATATATATATATATATATATATATATATATATATATATATATATATATACAGGGTGCCCACAAAGTCTCGCTACATAATGTATATATATAAAGTCTGGCTACATATACAGTGTATCACAAAAGTGAGTACACCCCTCTCAGACACTTAAAGTCCGTGAGCCCAAAAATGACTTCCATCGCCACAGGACCATTTTAATAGACAACTGCCTGAGGGAGTATCTGGACACAGATGATGTTACAGAGTCTTAGCTTTGTACGACAGCTAAGTCTTTCTCTCTCAGTTCAAAATGTTGAGATCTAGCAACAAGCAAGAGCAAGATAGCCAGCAACAAGTTAAACTGCAGACCAGCTTAATGCGGGTACTGATCTCCCGTTTTATGGTTTTTTAAATCAGAGATTTGCTTCTCCTAGAAAGGTTGCCTTCACCACGGCTTACGGGAGCCCTCTCCACCCCAACACACATATACATACACACAAACACACACCGTGCTAGTTGGCCCTTGATCCAGAAAAAGTGTTCATTCGCCCCTTGGAAGGTCTTGTTTTTAATCCTTCAGGGAGACTAACCACCCTCCTCACCAAACAAGTCTCGTGCGGGAACCAGTTTAATCGCCTGTAACCCGACCATGCGGCAGGTAGTACTGGGTTACATGGTACCAGTAGCATATGACATGACCTAATATATATATATATATATATATATATATATATATATATATATATATACGCATATATACATGTGTATACACATATATATATACATATTTATACATATATATATACATACATATATATACATATATATATACATATATATGTATACATACATATATGCATGTATATACATATATATACACACACATATATATATAATTATTTAATATATATATTTACATATATATACGCCTATATATACATGTATATACATCTATATATATACGCCTATATATACATGTATATACATCTATATAGCTTATAGACACCAAGAGGCAAACTTTTATCACCTGGCAGAATAACATCAATTGCAAGGTTAAAAGAGCCGCCCATGCCAAGGCTAAAGCGGCTGTCCAATCGACAGTCAGGAAGCTGAAGAACCTCTGGTGGATGAAGAAGGCTCAGGAGATCCAGCAGTTTGCTGACTCTGGGGACACCAGACGATTCTTTGAAGCCACAAAAGTGCTATACGGCCCCAGCTACTGTTCTCTGACCCCCCTTTGGTCTAAGGATGGGCTCACGCTGCTGAAAGGAAAGGGAGAAATAACAAATAGATGGAAAGAGCATTACGAGGATCTTCTGAACAGGGACACCACTCCAGAGATGGAGGCCCTTGAAAAACTCCCCCAACAGCCCATAATTGAGAGCATGGGAGAACCACCCATTCTGGAAGAGGTGCGGGATGCAATTAGGAAGATGAAAAACAATAAGGCGGCTGGTTCTGACGGCATCCCAGCAGAAATCCTGAAGAAAGGCGGGCCTGATCTTCTCAGACACATCCATGCCCTGCTGCTCAAAATATGGGAACAAGAGAAAATCCCTGCACAACTTAGAGATGCCCTAGTTGTCTCCATCTTTAAGAAGGGAGACAAGGCAAACTGTGGGAACTACTGGGATATTTCTCTCCTCTCTACCACAGGGAAAGCCCTAGCTCGGGTTTTGGCCAACAGGCTTACACCCCTTGCAGAAACCATCCTTCCTGAGTCCCAAAGTGGCTTTCGACCAAATAGAGGCACGATGGACATGATCTTCACTGCTCGTCAACTTCAAGAAAAGTGCAGGGAGCAAAATTTACCATTATACATGGCTTGTATAGACCTTACTAAAGCCTTTGACTCTGTGAACCGTCAAGCCCTTTGGCTGGTTCTTGCAAGGTTTGGATGCCCAGAGAGGTACATTCGGGTACTGAGACTACTACATGACAATATGTCAGCTACAGTCCTCAGTAGTAGTGGAGATGAAACAGAGCCCTTCAGGGTTGACACAAGAGTGAAACAGGG
Organism: Euprymna scolopes; assembly: GCF_053919585.1. Classification (NCBI taxonomy): domain Eukaryota; kingdom Metazoa; phylum Mollusca; class Cephalopoda; order Sepiida; family Sepiolidae; genus Euprymna; species Euprymna scolopes. Next base: position 13,436,678 of record NC_136527.1, on the reverse strand, counting down.
ATGTGTCATTGCCCCAACCCTGTTCTCCATCTTCATTACTGCTTTCCTTCATCTCACGGACAAACATCTTCCCCATGGAGTTCGGATTATGTACAGAACTGACGAGCGACTTTTTAACATCAACAGATTTAGGGCCAAAGGTCGAACGAACACCATATCGATTATGGAGCTACAGTATGCAGACGATAATGCCCTTGTAGCCCTCTCAGAAGAGGACCTACAGTGTACACTGGTTGCCTTCACGAGGGCGTACAAACAGCTAGGACTAACAATTAATATAAAGAAAACCCAAATCCTCCATCAATCACCGCCAAACAGTACTCCAGTCTCACCCCCAAACATCTCCATCGACAACGCTAGACTGGAAAATGTGGACCACTTCCCATACCTAGGCAGCATCCTATCATCAAAAGCCAACATAGATGATGAAATACAACACCGTCTCAGCTGTGCCAGTGGGGCTTTCTCAAGGCTAAGGAAGAGAGTATTTGAGAACCGTGACCTTCTGGCAAAGACCAAAATCATGGTATATAAAGCTGTCTTGCTGCCCACTCTTCTCTATGGATCGGAGACCTGGACCACATACAGGAAGCACGTAAAAACCCTGGAGACGTACCACGAAAGATGGCTCCGAAAAATTCTCAGAATTAGTTGGAAGGACCGACGCACCAACACCAGCGTCCTGAGTGAGGCTGACATTCCCACTATCACCGCTACTGTTGCTCAACGCCAGCTCAGATGGACTGGTCATGTTGTCCGAATGCCGGATCTCCGCCTCCCAAAACAGATTTTCTACTCTAAGCTTGTTGAAGGAAAGCGTGCCCAGGGTGGCAAAAAGATGAGGTATAAGGACAACATCAAAGCAAATCTAAAGCGGTTTCACATGGACCTTGAGACATGGGAGGACGTGGCTGGGAGCAGGTTGGCATGGAGGAGCGCTATCCATGAAGGTGCTGCACTTTATAGTAGTGACCTAAATCAAGCTGCTGAGGATAAACGCAAGCACAGAAAGGACAGATTATCAACCAGACACACCAACCCCACCCCACCACCACTACCTTTATCTGCCCAAATTGTACAAGACAAATTGGGTCTAGGATTGGGCTCTATGCTCACCTGAGGACCCACAGAAGCCACAACGGGGGACAGTCTTACTCGGACACGAATGACCGCCGATGATACATCTATATATACATATATATACATGTATATATACATATATATGCATATATATATACGCATATATATATACATGCATATATTTTTTTTTTTTTTTTTTTTTTTTTTTTTTTACAAAGGCATCACCACATTATCAAGGCCCAGAGGCCACTCAAGGATAAGGGTTAAAGAGTGTACAGTAGAAGTTGGTCAATATAGTAATCATTAGTAATGAAAATTTGGTAAATTTAATAACTTATATGGAACGGCTCATCAAGAACTTATTTACTTTAGACTTGAACAAAACCATATTGTAGTCAGCCGGAAAGCAGGAAAACGGAAGACAATTCCACAGGCGTGCAGTTCTAAGAAAGAAGCTTTGTTCATGGAATCTACGTTTAGGTTTAGGCACAGATAAAGAGTGGGGGAAATTATTGATAGTGTTTACAGCTAGACGAGTGTTTCTTGTGAAAGTTTGGCGAGGGGGGACCATAGATTGAAGCTCAGTTGAACACTATTCCATGAAAATAACGATACATCAGAGACAAACTCGCAACATCTCTTCTGTGAGATAGAGGTTGCAAGGAGGAGAAAAGGACATCTCCTACGAGGCTACGAAGTCTATTTTGAACTCTATCAAGGCAGGACAAGTTCTTTCTAGCAGCTCCTGCCCAGATGTGGCAACAGTATTCCATCCTTGGACGTACCTGGCTCTTATATAGATAGAGAATAGCATCAGCAGTGAGATATCTACTGGATCGATAGAAAGATCCCACCATTTTTCCAGCGGCCTTGGCAACAGATTTGATATACGTGTTCCATTTAAGATCAGGAGTAATGGTCAAGCCCAGAAGCTTGTCAAAACTTGAGGCCTCCTGAAGACGAGAGCCATTCATTTCAATTGATGACAAATGTGGATTAGAATGTTGATGATGTAAAGAGAGAAGCTTGGTTTTAGATGCATTAAAAGTAACCAGCCACTCCTTTCCCCATTGTACTACGTGCTCAAGATCAGAGGAGAGAGAATTGGAGAGAACTTGCTCGTTTACTGTCTTAGATGTGGTACCATAAATGGTAGTGTCGTCAGCATAAATGTCTACAAATGATGTAAGGATATGATTTGGAAGATCATTAATGTAGATCAGGAAAAGAGTTGGGCCCAGGATGGATCCCTGAGGGACACCGGCATTAATATTGTGAGCTTCTGATTTTTGCCCCTCAACTACTACTCTTATGAACCTATCAGAAAGAAATGATTTAATAATTGAGAAGACTTTTCCAGCTATACCATAGCTAGCGATCTTATGAAGTAAACCTTTATGCCATACCCTATCAAAGGCTTTAGATATGTCAAGAGCAATTGCCCTAGAAAGATTGCCACCGTCGAGAGATTTGCTAATCCTATGCGATATAACTGTAAGGACATCTGCTGTAGATCTAGCAGAACGGAAACCATATTGAGTGTCACTAAGAAGGTTATTTTTGTTGAGATGTTTGATTACTTCTGTATTTAATACAGATTCTAGCAACTTACTCATGACGCACAGGAGACTTATTGGCCTGTACTGAGAGGGGGATGAGCGATCACCTGAATTCTTAAATACAGGGCATACTGATGAGATTTTCCAGGGAGATGGGAAACTATTCTCCTTAAGACAACGTTTAAACAGTTTTGTAAGTATGGGCGCTAGTTCAGGTTGAAGTTTTTTGAGTACTATAATTGGAATACCATCAGGGCCAGTTGCTTTACTGGAATCAAGGTTTTTGATTAGCTTGGCAACATCACGTACAGATATACGTATATCACATAGCGTGTTTTCTGATACAAGAGGAAATATTGGGGGTTGGCGGTCTTGGTCGCAAAGGGTAGAATTAGCTGCAAAGTTCTTGACAAAGAGTTTGGCTTTGTCTGATGCTGACGAGATTACCTCAGATCCATTGATAATAGTTGGGATGGAGCACACGCTTCTGTTCAGGATTCTGTTTGCTATTTGCCAAAACTGGTGGGAACCAAGCCGCTGCTCAGCTACTTTGGACTTAACAGATTGAGCATACAACTCTCTTGCGTTCCTTATTACTTTCTTACAATGGTTGCTGGCAGTCCTGAAAACGGCTTTAGTTTCCATACATCTATTACGTTTGAAGCAGTGGAAAAAGTGATTTCTGTGCGCAATGGCAGCAGCACATTCTGGAGAGAACCATGGCTGGCTGTTAGGTTTTTGCTGAAACTTTTTAGAGGGTATGAAATGGTCAATACCTACAATTAACCATTCAGTTAGGTCTAATACTATAGAGGACACATCCTTTTTAAACATGGAATGCAGAGGTAGATCAGATATAAATGTACGGAAGCTATCCCAGTCAGCCTTAGTGTATCGATATACTGTACGATGAAGAGGTACGTCTGGGGACTTATTACATTTCATTTTTATCTTAATTGATACAACAGAGTGGTCGGAAGATCCAAGAGGCGACAGAACAGAAACTGAACATAGTTCAGGGCAAGTTGTGAGAAAAAGGTCTAGTAGGCTCGCATACATATAATATATATTAAATTTATTTATACAAACATTAACGGCTACATATGTGCATACATGTTTCTGTAATCACCTGTGCTAAGGAAGATTAGGTCTTCAGGCCATTATTTATCTTCGAAAACTTTTCGGAGATAATTCATGACCTGGAGACGTAATCTTCCTTAGCACAAGTTATTACAGAAACATGTATGCACATATGTAGCCGTTAATGTTTTTATAAATAAACTTAATATACCTGCTCTGTTTACTCATTGAGCACTTTTTGGTAGACACATGTTGGTTCATTGGATTTACTTCTAGGAAACTAAACTCCACTGCCATATACATATATACATAAATATATATATATATACATAAATATATATATATATATATATATATATATATATATATATATATATATATATATATATATATATGAGCAAACAGTTAATGAAATATGTTTAAAAACACTTTGAAATGAGTTAAAAACATATTTAATCTGAAAAGGGAACACTAGATAAATGGATAGGCCTTCATCCGCGGAGTTTCGAAGAAATACTCTCCTTCTCATCAGAGAGTAGGAATTAGCAAAATGCGGTATCGGATTTTGCATGCAGAAATATTTGATGAAACAACAAGTAAGTCAAAGATCTTACTTGAAAACAAAATCAGTTAAGCAGAGGGAATATGGTGAAGAAAAAGTGATTACATATGAATGGATAATATATATATATGTGTGTGTGTGTGTGTGTGTGTGTGTGTGTGTGTGTGTGTGTGTGTGTGTGTGTGTGTGTGTGTGCTGAAGAGCGAAGAGGGAAGATGGAGGGAAAAAAAGAGAGATTGATTTAAAAAAAAAAAATTTTTTTAACATTTCCCCATTCATCTTTTTGCTTGTTTATTTTCATATTTCCTTCCTGGTTCGATATTACTCTTTGTTGAGAATTGAATTTTTAATAAGCATCGCTCTTATAAGATGGCGCCGGCGATACATCGAACCGTTCCTAGCGCCATTCCGAAGAAAAAGGCCATATAGCAACGAGTCGCTGTTTAGTGAGGAGGGGAGAGTACGTAAGGAATAGGTAGGGGGGAAGGGCTTTTGTTATTGTCGGCGTCCTCCTCTTCCTCTTACTCCTCATTCTCCTCCCCCTCTCTCGTTCTAACAGAAAAGAAAAGCGCACGAACGATGAATATGAGAAACGCGCGTTTCATTCATTGTTATCTGATTGTTCCTTCTGTTATGTGGTTGTCTTTGAGTCATTTATACAAAAAGGAATTGTTGAAAACGGAATGCGGTTCCTCGATATATTATTTATTCTGGGACAATACAAGAGGATGAGGAAAAGATGGATGAGTTAGAGAAAGAAGGGGAGAGTTGGAAACGGATATGGAGAAAATAATAATAATAATAATAATAATAATAATAATAATAATAATAATATAAATATTAATAATAATAATATAAATATTAATAATATAAATAATAATAATATAAATAATAATAATAATAACAATAATAATAAGAAGAAGAATAATAATAATAACAATAATAATAATAATAATAATGATAATAATAATAATAATATTAATAATAATAATATAAATAATAATAAAAATAACAATAATAATAATAATAATAATATAAATATTAATAATAATAATAATAATATAAATTTTAATAATAATAATAATAATAATAATATAAATAATAATAATGATAATATAAATAATAATAATAATAATAATATAAATAATAATAATAATATAAATAATAATAATAATAATAATATAAATAATAATAATAATAATAATAAAATAAATAATAATAATAATATAAATAATAATAATAATAATATAAATAATAATAATAATAATAATAATATAAATAATAATAATAATATAAATAACAATCATTTATAATAATAATAATAATGCAAATAATAATTAATAATAATAATAATATAAATAACAATCATAATAATAATAATAATGCAAATAATATAAATAATAATAATAATGATAATATAAATAATAATAATAATAATAATAATAATATAAATAATAATAATAATATAAATAATAATAATAATATAAATAACAATAATAATATAAGTAATAATAATAATATAAATAATAATAATAATATAAATAACAATAATATAAATAATAATAATATAAATAATAATAATAATAATATAAATAATAATAATAATAATATAAATAATAATAATAATAATAATAATAATAATAATAGTAATATAAATAATAATAATAATAATAATAATAATAATAATATAAATAATAATATAAATAAATAAATAAATAAGTAAAATTAAAATCAACATTAAAATATAATAAATAAAAAAGTATCGGCAAGTCAAGAATGTTATGAAACAAAAAGCCACCACAAATGGCTTAATCACATTGATAAGACAATTTATTTTACACTCTTACAAAAGGCTTGCCAATTGGGGACAACGAAAGTGTTAAGATATAGCTTGAATGTTTAAAAACCAATAAAAAAAAATTATTTTTTAAATAAATAAAAATTTAAAAATAAATAAAAAATAAAAATAAATAAATAAAAAAAATAAAAAAAACATCATAAAGTTAACAATGTTATGAAATAAAAATATATCAACACCTCGAAATTTTTGACAGTCAAGGTGAACCCCATTGTAATTGAAAAGCTTGGGAACATAACAAAAAAAAAAGCCACCAAAAAGGCTTAATCAGATTGACAAAACAATTTCTTTTACAATTTTGCAAAAGGCTTGTCCGTTAGGAACGGCGATAGTATTAATACCACTTGAATGTTTAAGAAAGAAAATTCAACTAAAAACTTCAAAAGGTTGAGACTAGTATAACAACAACAACAACAACAACAACAACAACAACAACAACAATTCTGATTTCGTTTATCAACGGAAAGGGATGGGATTCATTTCCAGAGGATTTCCCTTAATCCCGGCTTCAAACCAGGATCTTCAAAGATCAAAGGTTGTCCTAAGGATGTTGGTGGTACCTATAATTGCTGCGGTTTGAAGGCCGCCTAAAACATCGGCGATTTGTAGTTTTTTCAATTGTCCTTCCAGACGACTTGATACTACTCCTAGTGTACCAACTACGACCGGGATTATTTTTTTTAACCCCGTGTATACGCCTTATCTCCAAGGCCAAAGGAGCATAATTGCTCTACTTCTCATTCTCCTTCTCTCTCACATTCCTGTCCCTGAGTACTGAGAAGTCTACAATCTGCCAGTTTTTTGAGACCTTGTCGATGACGACCAAATCTGGACGATTATGTTCCAATTGATGGTCGTTATGACACTTTTGTCCCACCATACCTCTACCTTGCCATTCTCACTTGTTCTCACTTCATCAGGCACCTCCTCAAACCATTTTCCAGCACACTTCACCCCAACCCTCTTATACACCTCCCAATATATCCGGAGTCCCATGCGATCGTGTCCAATAATAATAATAATAATAATAATAATAATAATAATAATAATAATATAAATAAATGAATAATTAAATAAATAAGTAAAATTAAAATTAACATTAAAATATAATAAATAAAAAAACATCGGAAAGTCAAGAATGTTATGAAACAAAAAGCCACCAGAAATGGCTTAATCAGATTGATAAGACTATTTCTTTCACAATCTTACAAAAGGCTTGCACATTTGGTACAACGAAAGTGTTAAGATATAGCTTCAATGTTTAAAAAACAATAAAAAAAATTAAACAAAATAAATAAAAAATAAAAAAAAACATAATAAAGTTAACAATGTTATGAAATAATAATATAATATCAACACCTCGAAATTTATGGCAGTCAAGGTGAATCCCATTGTAATTGAAATCTTGGGAACATAACAAAAAAAAGCCACCGTAAGGGCTTAATCAGATTAACAAAACAATTTCTTTTACAATTTTGCAAAAGGCGATAGTATTAATACAGCTTGAATGTCTAAAGTCAAAGGAATTGACCTAATATTTAAGAAAGAAAATCCAACGAAAAACATCCAAAGGTTGAGACTATAATAATAATAATAATAATAATAATAATAATAATAATAATAATAATAATAATAATAATTGTTAAGTTTGCAGGTAACGTAGAAAGCAATACAAATGACGACTCAACAAACAAAGG
>NC_136527.1:13396342-13426342 GCF_053919585.1 Euprymna scolopes | reverse complement strand
TTTTTTGGTATGGAGGTCACAACTTATCAAGGCCCAGAAGCCACTCGGGATAAGGGTTTTTGCATGTACAGTAATCAATGGGATAGTATTGTAGTAATCGTTAGTATTGGAGATTTGATAAAGTGTCTTACTTAAAGGGGCGGTTTGTTAGGAATTTGTTTATGTTGGAGTTGAAGACATCCAAGTTGTAGTAAGGTGGGAAACAGGCAAACGGAAACGAGTTCCACAGTCGTGCACTTCTAAGAAAGAAGCTTTGCTCATGGAATCTACGCTTTGATTTAGGTACAGATAAAGAGTGGGGAAAATTAATAACATGAAAATAATGATAAAACAAAGACAGGCTCGCAACGTATCTTCTGTGGGAGAGAGGTCGCAGGGAAGAGAAAAGGGCATCCTCCACTAAGCTACGAATCTATTTTGCATTCTGTCAAGGAAGGAGAGGCTGTTTTCAGCAGCTACTGCCCAGATGTGGCAGCAGTACTCCATCCTTGGACGTACTTGGCTTTTATACAGATAGACAATTGCATCAGTAATGAGATATCTTCTGGAGCGGTAGAAGGATCCTCCCAGTGGACTTGACAACAGACCTGATGTATGTGTTCCATTTCAGATCAGGAGTAAAGGTCATACCCAGAAGCTTGTAAAAACGTTTCGTTTCCGAAACGATCGTACACCCAATTTGATTTTGTTTTTGTTTTCTCTTGTTGAAACTGATTCATAACTTACAATTATTCATCTTAATCTTCAATATATATATATATATATATATATATATATATATATATATATATATATATATGTATAAGAAATAAGTAATATCAGATTAAAGTTAAACTTTATTAAGGAATCCAATAAAAATTCTTTACACCAGTATAAAAGAATAAGTTTAATCTTGTTCATCTGTTCTCTTTTGATGAGAAGCATTAAGCTTCGAAAGACTATGGGTGTAAAGACTTCTTTTTTATACATGGGGGTCACCATTTATTAAGGCCAGAAGGCCACTCAGGGATAAGGGTTATTGCGTGTACAGTAATCAATGAGATAGTATTGTAGTAATCATTAGTATTGGGGGTTTTGATAGAGTGTCTTACTTAAGGGAGCGGTTTGTCAGGTGTTTGTTTATGTTGGACTTGAAGACTCCAAGTTGTAGGCAGGTGGGAAACAGGCAAGCGACAAAGAGTTCCACTGGCGTGCAGTTCTAAGACAGAAGCTTTGCTCATGGAATTTACGTTTGGATTTAGGCACAGATAAAGAGTGGGGAAAATTATTGACAGTAGTTTCAGCCAGACGGGTGTTTCTCGTGAAAGATTGGCGAGGGGGGACGAGGGATTGGAGCTCAGACGAGCACTTGCCATGGAAATAACGATAAAACAAAGACAGGCTTGCAACGTCTCTTCTGTGGGAGAGAGGTTGCAGGGAAGAGAAAAGGGCACCCCCCACTAAACCATGAAGTCTTCTTTTTCCTTATCGATTAAATGATTTAATAAACATTATTTAACTTTAAATTGTCATCAGTCATTTTTTATTTTGCTCCACCTGCCCGTGTAGAGCGTTTTACATCTTGATAGTTTATTTTAGAATCATTATTTTTATCGTTATCTAATAATGTATAATGTATTTATTTATTTATTATACAAATATGCGTATGTGTGTGTGTGTGTGCGCGCCTCGTGAATGAATACTTAAGTTTTGTGTGCTGATTTTTTGCGCGTGTATGTTTTTTTTTCATCCATTTTCAAAGTAAGTTTTAAAATGGGGCACAGTTTGGAGTGATGGTTGCTCAGACATTGTGGAGTGCGATGGAAACATCATTTCTGCTAAATATGCTTCATGAAAGATTCCCACCAATATTCCCAAGCGATAAAATGAATCAAGTATACTCATTTTTTTATGGAAGACGGAACTCCTTGTAATTCTGCTAGGGCGACACACCATTGATTGAGCAAATATGGGATTAATAAACTTCCATGGCGGAGATTAACCCACGTGTAAACCTTTGGGGCATATTAGACCGGAACCTTCGCAAAAAAAAAAAGAAACCATTTTCTAAGACTGAACTTTTGCATCAAACACGGTAACAAATTTCTGAAGATGATAGTCATCAATTGATCAACGCCTAGAAGGGTCCTAGCATTAAAAGCAGCAAAGAAATGTCGCTATTTTCATGGCAAGTGCTCGGCTGAGCTCCAACTATGGTTCCCGTCGCCAAACTTTCACGAAAAACACTCGTCTACCTGAAATCACTATTAATAATTTCCCCCACTCTTTATCTAAATGTAGATTCCATGAACAAAGCTTCTTTTGTAGAACTGCACGCCTGTGGAATTCTCTTCCTATTGCCTGCTTTCCAGCTGACTGCAATTGAGTCGTCTTCAAGTCCAACGTAAACAAATTCTTGATGAACCGTACCCTTAAGTAATCCAATTTACGAAATTTCCACTACTAACGATTATTACAATATTATCCCATTGATTACTGTACACTCATTAACCCTTATCCTCGAGTGGCCTCCGGGCCTTGATAAGTGGTGACTCCTATATTAGAAGAGCCCTTGTACCCCCTCTACTTAAATACCCCCGAAAAACCCGACAAGCAGCAAAATCCCACCCCACACAGTAGAGATCCCCAGATCATAAAGCCTTCTTCTCTAATAGTTTCTTCTGCAGAACTGCTAGACTTTGGAATTCCCTTCTGGGTTCCTGTTTCACAGACTATATTGGCATGCAGAAGTTCAAGTGTCATGTGAGCAGGCATTTTGCTGCTCAACTCCCTACATAGTATCCTTGCAAATTATGTCCCAAATAATAGCCCCCTATATCAAAACACTCGTCTACCTGAAACCACTATTAATAATTTTCTCCACTCTTTATCTGTGCCAAAAACCTAATTGTAGATTCCATGAACAAAGCTTCTTTTGTTACATGATAAGGGCTGTCCCCTGTTCATGTAAGTATAAAAATAGAGAGATTAGTTAAAATGAAAATAAGAGAAAGCAGAAATCGAACCCTGGACATAAGTTTTAAAGAACAATAGGTTTAAATGGAATGTCCAGTAAATTGTTAATTCGGATGAAATAAATAATAAATAAACTATTCAATTGTTAAAAGAATGTGGATAATAAAATATGGGTTAAATAAATTAGATATGTAGGTTAAATTCCTTTGTGGAAACAACACAAGAAAAATAGGTTATTGGGAAATCAATGTCGAAAACGTGCAAAGTCGCGCATGTTGAAACACGTGAATTTTGCTCACGTGGCCGGGATGCATGGAGTTCTCAATATAGGAGGTGGGAGTTAGTTGGTCGGAGAGAGAGTCAGAGACAGTCAGAGAGAGAGTCAGAGACAGTCAGAGAGACAGTCAGGGGAGACAGAGACAGGCGGACGTCTGAAGCGAGACGTCACTTCAGAAACTAAGATGTGAAACTGAGTTCTTAATGAGGAAATCCCGACCGGTCGTATTAAATAAATTTTTGGATAAAGCTCATCTTTGTGTTTGTGATTTCTACAAAAAGGTAAATTGTATTGTTATTATATGTCTGTGTTATAAAATGTCATTACATACACATCTCTCTCTCTCTAAGATACAACATCATATGTAATAAGACAAGAACTCTCACAAGAAAAAGCATCACTTATAATAGTCTCTCTCTAAGACTCTTTAATGAAACAACTATATAACAATGTAGATTCCATGAACAAAGCTTCTTTTGTAGAACTGCACGCCTGTGGAATTCTCTTCCTATTGCCTGCTTTCCAGCTGACTGCAATTTAGTCGTCTTCAAGTCCAACATAAACAAATTCTTGATGAACCGTACCCTTAAGTAATCCAATTTACGAAATTTCCACTACTAACGATTATTACAATATTATCCCATTGATTACTGTACACTCATTAACTCTTATCCTCGAGTGGCCTCCGGGCCTTGATAAGTGGTGACTCCTATATTAGAAGAGCCCTTGTACCCCCTCTACTTAAATACCCCCGAAAACCCCGACAAGCAGCAAAATCCCACCCCACACAGTAGAGATCCCCAGATCATAAAGCCTTCTTCTCTAATAGTTTCTTCTGCAGAACTGCTAGACTTTGGAATTCCCTTCTGGGTTCCTGTTTCACAGACTATACTGACATGCAGAAGTTCAAGTGTCATGTGAGCAGGCATTTTGTTGCTCAACTCCCTACATAGTATCCTTGCAAATTATGTCCCAAATAATAGCCCCCTGTATCAAAATGGCACTGTGCCTCGTTTGGTGTAAAAATGTGATAAAATTATTTCAAAATGCGATAAAATTATTGTAAAATATACATTTGTTTCCCAATAAAACGAATTTTGGTAACGACCCCAAAATACTTAAATTTATCTTCTTTTTTTTTTACGTGTAATTGGTCCACTGACTTTGTCGGATTTTGACCTTAGAATTCACCCTCATCCTTTCGTCCGTTCGTCCGTTCGTTCCCCAAATTCTCAATAACTACTCATTACATTTCTCTGAAATTTTTCATAAAGTTACAACTACGCAAGGGAGGAAATTTAACATTCTCTGATTTTTGATAAAAATTATCGTTGTGTCCTCAGAAGGTCAAAAAGAGTTAAAATGGCCAAAATACCAAATTTTCTACCAAATGGCAACCAAATATTAGTTATTAAATTAGTGATCATTTATTATTTTTTAAATTTATTTCTATAAATTATATGTTTATCTTTATTATAAATTTTCCTACTGTCTGTGTGTGTGTTACGCGGTTTATCTCAGCCTACAGGCAACCCACCCAGGCAAGTAAGGTACCGAAATGAAGCTTATGACCCAGCGGATGTTTTAGTGATATTTATATCCATGTTTGGTGTATGAAAATGCAAAAAAAGGATGCAAGAAATGCAAAAAAAAGAACGATTTACTAAACAACGTTTTATTTACTGGATATTTTTCCGGTACAAGGAACAAAGTTTGGGTTCTTGTTGTAATAAATAGTTTTTTATGGGTGTCTATTCTTTTCTGTCACGTCTCTGTATATATATATATATATATATATATATATATATATATATATATATATACGTGTGTATGTATGTGTGTACGCGTCGTGAATGAATACTTACGTCTTGCGTGCGGTTCCGCATGCGTATGCGATTTTTCTGTGCATGTATATATATATATATATATATATATATATATATGCATATATATATATATATATATATATTGTGGAGATTTACTTTGAAAATAGATGGAATATATATATATATATATATATATATATATATATATATATATATATATATATATATTCCATCTATTTTCAAAGTAAATCTCCACTTGTTCAAATTGTTCCTAATGGATTTTAATGGTATTTGCCTCTCACGCATCCTGGCGTCGAATTGTCGAAATGAATCCAACGGTTGGCCCTCCACTTCTACAACGCCTTTATAAATATATCTTTTCACGCGAATCTGCTAAGCAAAAAAAAAAACTGAATTAAAAATCGATTTCTATGTAATAGCGGTAATCGTGTTTCGTTTGACGTAATCTCGAAACTCACGCGACATTAGTTTCGATTATTTGATCGGTAAAAACAAAACCCTAAAAATATAACTACAGAAAATGCTAAAGGAGCATATATATATATATATATATATATATATATATATATATATATATATATATAACTACTTCATTTATTCGCATAAATTTAATATACGAAAGTATAGATTTATGCGTAAACTTTAAGTATTTACTTCAAAAGTGCTCAATACGTAGGTAGAGCTAGTTAGTAATTTATAAAATATATATGGCGATTAAGCTACACTGAATATTCTGCGTTTCATCCAACTATAGGATTCGTTAGGCTTATGCGCAAATAAATTTTATCTTGTGAACACAGTTGTTTGCTATTTCTCTTCTACAGTTTAATAGATTTCGGGGTTCTTTAAAGTACAGGATAGAAAATTTTTCATCATGGGTCGTCTAGGTACCTACACGTGGTAGCTTTTCTTATTACTTTCCATTCGACTACCGGCGAATGTCCGCTTTCCTTGAGTTCCCAGTATTTATTCGCTAGTGTTGTTTTCATAAGGTGTTTTTTTTTTATTGTTGAATGTACTTTTGTGGTCATAATATCGAATTTTGAAATCTAAGGAAGTCATACCTACGTAATATTTCTTGTTATTTGGGTTTTATTTCGCAAATAGTGTGGCCTTGTAAACTACGCTTTTGGTTATATATATATATATATATATATATATATATATATATATATAACTACTTCATTTATTCGCATAAATTTAATATACGAAAGTATAGATTTATGCGTAAACTTTAAGTATTTACTTCAAAAGTGCTCAATACGTAGGTAGAGCTAGTTAGTAATTTATAAAATATATATGGCGATTAAGCTACACTGAATATTCTGCGTTTCATCCAACTATAGGATTCGTTAGGCTTATGCGCAAATAAATTTTATCTTGTGAACACAGTTGTTTGCTATTTCTCTTCTACAGTTTAATAGATTTCGGGGTTCTTTAAAGTACAGGATAGAAAATTTTTCATCATGGGTCGTCTAGGTACCTACACGTGGTAGCTTTTCTTATTACTTTCCATTCGACTACCGGCGAATGTCCGCTTTCCTTGAGTTCCCAGTATTTATTCGCTAGTGTTGTTTTCATAAGGTGTTTTTTTTTATTGTTGAATGTACTTTTGTGGTCATAATATCGAATTTTGAAATCTAAGGAAGTCATACCTACGTAATATTTCTTGTTATTTGGGTTTTATTTCGCAAATAGTGTGGCCTTGTAAACTACGCTTTTGGTTATATATATATATATATATATATATATATATATATATATATATATATATATATATATATATATATAACTACTTCATTTATTCGCATAAATTTAATATACGAAAGTATAGATTTATGCGTAAACTTTAAGTATTTACTTCAAAAGTGCTCAATACGTAGGTAGAGCTAGTTAGTAATTTATAAAATATATATGGCGATTAAGCTACACTGAATATTCTGCGTTTCATCCACTCTAGGATTCGTCAGGCTTATACGCCTAAGCCTGACGAATCCTAGAGTTGGATGAAACGCAGAATATTCAGTGTAGCTTAATCGCCATATATATTTTATAAATTACTATATATATATATATATATATATATATATATATATATATATATATATATATATATATATATGCCAAGTTAAAGCTATTCAAGGGGAAAACACATGAATTAAATAAAAACGAGGTTATTAAGAGTGCTCAATAAAAAAGGGTGTTCTATTATTTATTAACAAAACGAGCTCTCACCCTATCGTCGATGATGGCATAAAAATATTTCTTACTAGCGGGAGGGGGGCGTTCGGTTTTGACCGGTCGTTAAATATGCTTAAATATGACATTTTAATTTCTGCAGATTTCGTATATATTATTATAGAGCCATGATTTCAAAAGTAAAAAAAAAGTATTTGGATACCATTAGCCAAAATCGAAACCGCAGGAAAAACTAAAGCAATCAAAGCTTGTTTCTTTCAGCAAGGTTTGGTTGCTGCCGCCCGGGCATACAACGACACGTAACAAATAAAACAATAATATCTACACGGCATTATCCAGTGTTTCGAAAGCCTCAGCTTCCCCCTAGTGGGGAGCCCAATCGCTGCATAGGACGGTCACGTCACTTGTGAAAGCTGCTTACATTAATCACAAAAAACAGATGCTGTGAACAGAGAGAGAGAGAGAGAGAGAGAGAGAGAGAGAGAGAGAGAGAGAGAGAGAGAGAGAGAGAGAGAGAGCGCAGAAAAACAAAGGCAAATAAAAAAAGAGTTTCTGCCACATATGTGGTAGATTGTTCAAGTCAACTGCTGGCCTGAAAAGTCACCTTCGGGCTCATGGACGTGGTTTGGCTTTCACTGGCGATTCATCTAGCAACTGTTGATTCATTCAGCAACCAGTATTGAGATGTCTTAACATCTTAATGTTGGTTAAGACGAAGCAAACGCCATATACTGTAAACCATATTACTTAGGGGACAGAAGTTCAGTTTAAAAATCGCAAGCAACATAGATTGGAACAAATGCATTGAAGATATTGCCAAAGTTGCCGCAAAGAAGGTGGGCTCCCTCTACCATGCTAGAAAGTACTCACACCTGAGAGTATTATGTACCTTTATAAGGCCATCATTCACCCATGCACGGAGTGTTAGGGTTAGGGTTTTTGTTTGTACGTTTACCACAAGTCTCTCCCTCCAATCCAAGATAGGATCTAAAAAAAAAGAGTCAGAAAGCTAATCAGTCCCGCACTATCGACCAAGCTCTAACCTCTGTCCCATCACCGCAGTGTTGCATCCCTGTGCCTGTTTTACAAGTACTTTAATGGAATTGCTCTGATAAACACATAGTACTTGTTTCCCACTCGATAGGCATACTCCTGACCAATCTAAGAAGCAGCAAAATCCCGCCCCTTCACTCTTACCTTAAAGTCTTCTATTATAATAGTTTATTCCCTCGAACAACTAAACATTAGAATTCCTTCCATATTGACATCATGCTACTCAACTCCCCACAATTCCCTGATACACACACACAGAGTCCATTTTCTGTAGGCTGTTTTTGAACCCAGTCAACGACGGGTACTTTTGCTAGTATATATATATATATATATATATATATATATATATATATATCACCTGTATGTTTGAATGCATGTATGTAAAAGTAAAGACGTCACTTTTTTTTCACGTTTTTTTTCCTTCTTCGCAGTACGGGTTCGAGCCTGCCTTCCTATTGTCAGTTCGTGTTTTTTGCTCAACACATACCGCAAAAAAACGTAACTTCTTAGCTGTTGCATCCATCGTCAGAAGTGACGTAGGTTTAAGTTAAGGCTAGGCAATCAAAAAGAGGGGATGACTTTCGAAAATATCGGCAAAAAAACCGACCCCTCCTTGTAGAAAAGTGCCCAGTTAAGGGTTAAGGAATTACTATTTTTAGCCAATTTTTTCATATTGTTCGTCCGAAGGGTCCAATTTCCAAACGATACCGATATGCCGACAGTTTTAGGGAGACATACATACATACATACATACATGATGATTGCAACGTCTTGTCAGACGAGTGCCACTCCCTCAGACACTTAAAGTCCATGAGCCCAAAAATGACTTCCATCGCCACAGGACCATTTTAATAGACAAATGGCTGAGGGAGTGTCTATACACAGATGATGTTACAGAGTCTTAGCTTTGTACGACAGCTAAGTCTCTCTCTCGGTTCAAAATGTTGAGATCCAGCAACAAGCAAGAGCAAGATAGCCAGCAACAAGTTAAACTGCAGACCAGCTTAATGCGGGTACTAGTCTCCCGCTTTATGGCTTTTTAAATCAGATTTGCTTCTCCTAGAAAAGTTGCCTTCACCGCGGCTTACGGGAGCCCTCTCCACCCAAACACACACATACACACACATACAAACACACAAGGCGCTAGTTGGCCGCTGACCCCGAAAAAAGGTTCATTCGCCCTTTGAAAGGTCTTGTTTTTAATCCTTCAGGGAGACTAGCTACCCTCCTCACCAAACAAGTCTGGTGGGGGAACCAGTTTAGTCGCCGGTTACCCGACCATGAGGCAGGTAGTACTGAGTTACATGGCACCAGTAGCATATGACATGACCTGACATGATGATGATTGCAACGTCTTGTCAGACGAGTGCCACTCCCTCAGACATTTAAAATCCATGAGCCCAAATGCCTGAGGGAGTATCTATACAAAGATGATGTTACAGAGTCTTAGCTTTGTACGACAGCTAAGTCTCTCTCTCGGTTCAAAATGTTGAGATCCAGCAACAAGCAAGAGCAAGATAGCCAGCAACAAATTAAACTGCAGACCAGCTTAATGCGGGTACTGGTCTCCCGCTTTATGTTTTTTTAAATCAGAGATTTGCTTCTCCTAGAAAGGTTGCCTTCACCACGGCTTGCGGGAGCCCTCTCCACCCCAATACACATATATACTCACACACACACACACACACACACACACACACACACACACACACACACACGCGCACACACACACACACACACAAATATACACTGTGCTAGTTGGACGTTGACCCAGAAAAAGAGTTCATTCGCCCTTTGTATGTGTCAGGTCATGTCATATGCTACTGGTACCATGTTTGGTGAGGAGGGTGGCTAGTCTTTCTGAAGGATTAAAAACAAGACCTTTCAAAGGGCAAAGGGTGACCTGACATACATACATACATACATACATACATACATCTTCTTCTTCTTCTTGCTCGTCCGTCGGAATCGACGATGACCAAGGTATCAATCAATTCGGCGTCAGGGGTTTGTGGGTCCTGAGATGGCTGATGAGGCCAATCCGTGCTTGGCAGACTCTTCCACACTCTGGACACGTGAAGGCGGTATCGGCAGGCTGTGAACAGTCAGCTCTCTCCTTCCTCCTTTTGCGCTTCTGCTGGTCGTGTGTCATGCGTTGATTCTCTGCCCTGTCGGCTCCTAGGCTGATGACGCAACGCCAGGCCAAACGTTTAGCAGCGCGACTCTCCCAAGACTGGGGGCTGATGTCAAAGTCTTTTAGGGACGTTCTCAGACAGTCTTTATATCGTTTCTTTTGGCCCCCTGCATTCCGCTTTCCCTGGCTGAGTTCCCCATAGAAAAGTTGTTTGGGGATTCGGCTGTCGTGCATGCGATAGACATGGCCTGCCCACCGGAGCTGGGTTTTGCGGATTATGGTGGTGATGGTATGGAGCCCCGCGCGCTTCAAGACTTCTGTGTCAGGAATTCTGTCTTGCATACATACATACATACATACATACATACATACATACATACATTTAAACAACAAGTGAGATTTATATATAGATTAATTTTATTTTGTTTTTAATTTACTGGTTTATTTTTTTTTAGTTATTTTGATTTAAATCGTCTGTTAGGTAGGGGAGGATAAAAAAGAGTGGGATGATATTTTATCGATATGTGTGTATATGTGTAAGGTAGATATATATATGAATGTGCTAAAGAAAACTAATCTGGAAGATCGCACAAATAAACGATAATAAAATCGATAAATAAATAAAGTTGTTTTCGTGTTTCAATCTTCGATTTCACCTCCATTGCGTCGAAACTGATTGGTCGATGAATTTCATTTCCAATTGTTATTTTTTTTTTAAATTATTTTAATAAAATCAATATATAAGATCGATCATGACACCTGCGCGTGAAAAGAGGTTTGACACCATCTTTGAGACAATTCGAACGCCTATATTTAAAGGTGAAGCTCAACGCTGTTATCGACTCCCTTGTTTCGTTCTCAAAATCGAATAACTGCTGCGTGTTGCGGACGTGGAAGTACGACTTTGTTACGTTCTATTTCTTGCCATGCTAAAATAAATACCGAAACACTGATATATAAAAGAGAAAAAAAAACTAATAGGGAGACCCGACGTTGTCCGGGATTGAATGATGATCAACGAATTTTTCACTCTCAAATAATTTTATTGGTCCCCCAACAAAATGAGAGTGGACCAGTAAATTCACCTTTGTCTGTTCGTCCGTTTGTCCGTTCGTCCGTCTGTCTGTCCGCAATTTTCCCAACAACTACGCCTTGGAATATTTTGAAATGTTGCGCAAACATTAAACATGATATAAGTAAAAAAGTAACAGAACAAATTTTCCGAGAAAACTCCGGTTGTCCCCTGGGGGTGCCTTTCGGGTTAAAATGGCTACAATGGGCATTATTGTACTCATTTAAGAAAAAAAAGTTAATGCTTTGGATTTTTATAAAACTTTGTGAAAAGTTGTAACTAAATGCTTTTTATATATTTTTGTTTGTCTATACTTCGCGATAACTCTTGGTTGTGCCCCGGGGGCTCTTTTAGGGGTAATAAAAACACTCTATTTTTGGGACTCTTTTACTATATTTGTCCAACATTTTTTATGTATGTCTATTTAGCAGTTTTGCATGGTGCTAAACTCAAATTTAAAAATGTTAAGGTCTTGGGGACTTTGGGGGCTAAATGGGGGCAGGGCAAATAAGTTATTAGTTATTTCTTTTTTGCATGGTGCAGAACTCAAATATATGCCTTTAAGACCTAAAACTGTACCGTTTGTTCATTTTCACCAGGATTTGACTCACCTGCGTTCTTTTGGGGCTAAATGGGGGGGGGGAGCAAATGCTAAACTTAGTCTTTTTTTTTATTTTTATGCCTCGTGCACTGTGCACTCACAGGGGGCCTTGCATGCTTCATTGTTTTCTCAGAAATCAGTGAACTCGTCCATTTTAAAATCAATTCAAACCGATTTTTTTTTACATGGGGATCACCACTTATCAAGGCCCGGAGGCCACTCGAGGATAAGGGCTATGGCATGTACAGTAATCAATAGGATAATATCATAGTAATCGTTATTAATGGAGATTTGATGAATTGGATTACTTAAGCGGGCGGTTTATCAGGAATTTGTTTATGTTGGACTTGAAGACATCCAAGGTGTAGTCAGGTGCGAAACAGGCAAACGGAAGAGAGTTCCACGGGCGTGCACTTCTAAGAAAGAAACTTTGTTCATGTAATCTACGTTTTGATTTAGGCACAGATAAAGAGTGGGGGAAATTACTGACAGTGGTTTTAGCTAGACGGGTGTTTATTATGAAGGATTGGCGAGGGGGGACCAGCGATTGGAGCTCGGACGAGCACTTGCCATGGAAATAACGATAAAACAAAGACAGGCTCGCAATGTCTCTTCTGTGGGACAGAGGTTGTAAGGAAGAGAAGAGAGCATCCCCCACTAAACCACGAAGTCTATTTTAGAGAACCTACTATTGATTTTATAAATTTATTTTTATATATAACGGTTTAAATTAAAGTTTGAAATGCAATGGCATTACTTGTAATAGTAGAAACATGTATGCACATATGTAGCTCAGAATGTTTGTATAAATAAACATAATATAATTACAGTCTGTCATTGAACTTTTTTTTGATAAGCAGCAGAGTTTCAGTGGATTCGTATCTCGGCGACAACACGGTATAATGATTTTTTTAAATCGTATTTCTGTTTGTTTTTTGTTTGTTTGTTTGTTTGTTTGTTCACGAGAGACTACATATATGCTGTCGAATACTATTATTTTGGCATTCATAAGTAGTTATTTTCTTTCCGTTTATTTGTTAATTGCCGGTGGTCTAGAGGAAAGACGTTAGCCCTCGAAGTCAAGGATAGTTTTGTTGACTGGGATCAAGTCTCCAGACTACCAGTATCTAAATGTTCCTGCACTGACTTAGTTCACACTGCATTGCAGTCTACATTGCACTGTAGAGAACCTACTATTAATTTTATAAATTTATTTTTATATATAACGGTTTAAATTAAAGTTTGAAATGCAAAAGTCAAGTACCATGGTTCAGTTGTGCTTTAAACACAAACATTTATTTCGAACGCGCCCCTATCATATCAAAGAACCTACTGTTAATTTTTATATACCTGGCCTTTCTGCTTGTGCAGTGATAATGGCTCGAATTAAAATTTAAAAGGAAATAGTCAAGTATCATGGTTTAATTGTGCTTTAAACAGAAATATTCATTTCGAATGTGCCCCTGTTGTATAAAAGAACCTACTGTTAAGTATATATGCCTAGCTTTTCAGCTTGTGCGGTAATAAAACTTCTCGAATGCACTTGTAATGTTACGTTGTGTAAGGTGTTGACTTTGGTCAAAATCGCTTGTCCTTCTTTCATTGATTTTTTTCGCTTATTGATTAGGAACACTGGCAGATAGTACATTTGTGTGAAATTTCATAAAAATCGGCGCAGCTGCTTTGGAGTCTATAGGGAATTCTCTCTCTCTTTCGCTCTCTCTCGTTCTCTCACTCACTCACTCACTCACTCACTCACTCACACATACAGACAAAATAAAAGTGCACGTCAAAGAAAATGGACGTGTAAAGTGTTGGACGGGAATGGGCAGGCTGTGACCGGCATGTGGTCAGAGGAAGGAGAAAAGCCATCTGGTAAAATCAACATGTGTCAGCGAGAGATGTTACTATTTACTATCAAAATCTTTCATATTCTGCAAACAAGTATAGCCTCACTTCATTTGTTTGGATTAACCTCGTTAAAACTTCATTGGTTGCTTCCCCCTCTGGAAAATATTAATCTGTAATTATATATACTGTTCTCATCCTTAGCGTGATTTTCTACAACGTTTCAGTCGATGTAACCTCGACCTTCTTCAGATTTATTTTGTCAAACTTGGGATTGTTTGTGTCAAACTCGGGAATTTGGACGGAATTTCGAGCGGAGCCCTTTATTTAATTCACGTGCAGGGGTAGCATGCTCTTGTTCCGCAAACCATGATTGGATAGAGGTCCTAAGTAATTTGCGATTGTATTTTTCGGTTTCCCACATTGAGAACTGAACCTTCAACCTTCAGGAGAATATCACTTTTACAATTGATTTTTCCAAGTACTCTAACCTCTGCGCCACGAGTCCTGAAGGAGGTCTGAGGTTACATTGACCGAAACGTTGTGAAAATCACACTGAAGATGAGAACAGTAGTTTGATGAATCCAAATAATACGACTAATCAATCCCTATCTCAAAAATTCAGAAACGGATTCAGTCTTAGCATAACCAGGCTGAGGAGGACGAATTGTACGAAGTCGCGGACATCACAACGCAGCAAAAGTCTCAGAAATGTCCAAGATGCTGTTGAAGCCAGCTTTACCAAGGAGTTCTCTGATACGAATGAACCATGTGTTGCTCGCTAGCATCTTCGAAGACAAGAAATAATGACCGTACAGAATTGCTACAGTATAACTGAAAATGTTTTCTCAATTATGAAATCATTTCTCTCTGATAGGCTCATAAAAGTAGTGGTTGATGGGCAGAAATCAGAAGCTAAGAGTATTAATGCTGGAGTCCCTCAGGAGTTCATCCTGGGTCCAACTCTCTTCCTGATCTACATCAATGATCTCCCAAAACACATACTTAGATCATTCGTTGACATTTATGCTAATGACACTACCATCTATGGCAACACATCAAAGGCCGTAAATGACAAAGTTCTCTCTCCTCTGATCTTGAGTGCGTGGTAAATGGGGGAAGAGGTGGCTGGTTTCTTTTAATGAATTTAAAACCATCATCATCAACGCTCTGATCTCCATCTGGCATCAATTGAAATGGATGGTTCTCGTCTTGGGGAGGCTCCATGTTTTAACAAGCTTCTGCGATTGACCTTTACTTCTGATCTGAAATGGTGGGATCCTTCTCCCGCTCTAGAAGATATCTCACAGCTGATGCCATTCTCTATCTATATAAAAGCCAATTATGTCCAAGGATAGAGTACTGCTGCCACATCTGGGCAGGAGCTGCTAAAAACAGCCTATCTTGCCTTGACAAAGTACAAAATAGACTTTGTGGCTTAGTGGCCTTTTTTCTTCCCTGCAACCTCTCTCCCACAGAAGAGACGTTGCGAGCCTGTCTTTGTGTTATCGTTATTTCGATGGCAGGTGCTCGTTTGAGCTCCAATCTCTGGTCCCCCCTCGCCAATCTTTCATGAAAAACACCCGTCTAGCTTAAACTACTGTCAATAATTTTCCCCACTCTTTATCTGTGCCTAAATCAAAACGTAGATTCCATAAACAAAGCTTCTTTTTTTGAACTGCACGCCTGTGGAACTCTCTTCCGTTTGCCTGTTTCGCACCTGACTACAACCTGGATGTCTTCAAGTCCAACATAAACAAATTCCTGATAAACCGCCCCCTTAAGTAATCCAATTTATCAAATCTCCATTACTAACGATTACTATGATATTATCCTATTGATTACTGTACATACAATAACCCTTATCCTCGAGTCTCCTCCTGGCCTTGATAAGTGGTGACTCCCATGTAAAAAAAGAAAAAAAAGTTGGTTCCGTTGACCATTGTTAATAAATCGTATAGAATGGACAGCTATCTCCTTAATCATGCCAGCTTCCAAGAACTCATACATAATCGCTTTCTTGGCTCACATACATCGTAACTTCTTGACATTCATGATAATATGTAATAACATAATTACTAATGTTTAGAGTCTAGAAAATTCATGAAATTATCACATCCGATATCATAAAATTAATGATGGTCAAGGAGGAAGTTCTATATAATAAACGTACCAGCAGGCAGCCCAGCATTGCCCGATCGTAAAATAGGCATAACTATTATATTTTAATTCATACAGAAACTGAGACATGTGCATACGAGTGTTACGTTTTTTTCTAAACAGTTCACTAAAAAATATCCCATGATCGTTCATTGTTCACCATCTGCTTTGCTAAGACATCAGTCTATGGAACCTTTCACCTAGCCCTCGAAGTCAAGGATATCTTTGTTGACTGGGATCAAGTCTACAGACTACCAGTAATTATCACTTCCTATACTGATGATTCCATAACCTTTTCCTGGCATTACTTCTAATAGTAGAAACATGTATGCACATATGTAGCTCAGAATGTTTGTATAAATAAACATAATATAATTACGGTCTGTCATTGAACATTTTTTTTTGATAAGCAGCAGAGTTTCAGCGGATTCATATCTCGGCGACAACAAGGTATAATGATTTTTTTAAATCGTATTTCTGTTTGTTTGTTGTTTGTTTGTTTGTTTGTTCGTTTGTTTGTTCACGATAGACTACATATATGCTGTCGAATACTCTCATGGCTATTTATTTTGGCATTCATAAGTAGTTATTTTCTTTCCGTTTATTTGTTAATTGCCGGTGGTCTGGAGGAAAGACGTTAGCCCTCGAAGTGAAGGATAGTTTTGTTGACTGGGATCAAGTCTCCAGACTACCAGTAATTATCACTTCCTATACTGATGATTCCATAAGCATGAATCACTAGTGGATCTATGCATAAAATTGTTAATAGGTATTCTCTGCTTTTCCTGGCATTGCTTCTAATTGTTATAGAATTACCCTACATCAGCAACATAATGCATAGGAGCGCGTGAAATGTGTTATTTTATGGTGTACCTAAAATATGTACAATGTGTTCAATGAAGGGAGTTTGATGCGGTAATATGTACTATAGCAGCATATGTCGATATTAGTAGTTGGGACGAAGGGTTCATCATTATGTGTATACGTGTCACTAAAAACATCCTATGATTGTTCATTGTTCACCATCTAAGACATCATTCTATGGAACCTTTCAGCTTTTCCATTAGTTTGAGGGTGATAGAACGACGTAGTCACACGATGTACGTTGAGGCCATCTAATGCTTTGTTTATTGTTCCTCGTTTTCTTTGTTAAGGCATCATGCATGTAACGTTTTCAATATATTATTTAGACATATGTAAAGATTTATCTACTAGTCAAATACTGTTGTGCAATGGGATACCAATACCATACAGTGATATGCACTTGGGACGAAGAGTTCATCCTGATGTGTGTACGTGTCACTAAATGTTTATGGTGGTTCTTCACTGTTTGAACCCTAGAATTATTTTTGTTGCTATCTATTTATTTTCTAATGATCATCTAAATGTTCATATGCGGGTGCCTGTGTGCGTGTGAGTGTGTGTGCATATGTGTGTACATGCGTGTGTGTATGTGCATGCGTGTGCTTGTGCGTGCATGTGCGTGTGTGTGAGCGTGTGTGCATGTGTGTGTGCGTGCATGTGTGCAAGTGTGTTTGCATATGTGTGTGTTGTGTGCATGCAGTGTGTGTGTGCATGCGTGTACGTGTGTGTCAGTGTATGTGTGTGCGCGTGTGTGTGCATGTGTGTGCATGTGTGTATGCATGTGTTTGTGCGTGTTTGTGTGTGCGTGTGTGTGCGTGTTTGCGTCTGCGTGTGTGTGTGTGTGCGTGTGTGTGCGTGCGTGTGTGCATACGCGCGTGTGTGTGTGCATGTGCCTGTGTGTCAATGCGTCTATGTGTGCGTGTGTGTGTGCGCGTGTGTTTGCATGTGTGTGTGCATGTGTGTGTGTGTGGCGCGCGCGTGTTTGTATATGCGTGCGTGTGTGTGCGTGCGTTTGTGTGTGCGTGTGTGTGCATGTGTGTGTGAATGTGTGTGTGGTCGTGTGTGTGTGTGTGTGTGCGTGTGTGCGTGCACGTGCAGATGCATATGTGATACATGTATTTTTCGATATACCTTATTTTCATGCGTCATTGATCTTGGCCCCCTTGGAATTCATCTTGTTGTTGCAGGGGGTGGGGTGGAATCTGTTTGAACGAATATGCCTTCACTTCCAAGAACACTGATTGTATTTTATTGACTTTCCAGGTGTCGATCGCTGAAGAATGGAAAATGAATACCTATGCTTGAGTGGTTAATTCTATGTCTCCATTCTAAGATACGTCAGCTGCCTCCCCGATGAAGGCAAGAGGACGACCGTTACACCATCCGCCCTGCTCGACGTCCAAATTACAACTCCAATTATTCTGCTCAGCTAACTAGAATTACGTAACATACACATACTTCCGTCAGCTAATCAGATGCTTCCGGTAAACTTGTCTATGATATGACTTTATTATACTTTGACAGTTTTTTATTATTCGCTTGTTTATCTCTCCTGTTAGATAGATAGATAGATAGACAGATCGAAATGGATAAATAGATAGATAAATAGATCGATAGATAGATAGACAGATCGAAATGGATAAATAGATAGATAAATTGATAGATAGATAGATAGACAGATCGAAATGGATAAATAGATAGATAAATAGATCGATAGATAGATAGACAGATCGAAATGGATAAATAGATAGATAAATAGATAGATAGATAGATAGACAGATCGAAATGGATAAATAGATAGATAAATAGATCGATAGATAGATAGACAGATCGAAATGGATAAATAGATAGATAAATAGATCGATAATACACATAGATAAATAGATAGATAGACAGATCGAAATGGATAAATAGATAGATAAATAGATAGATAGATAGACAGATCGAAATGGATAAATAGATAGATAAATAGATCGATAGATAGACAGATCGAAATGGATAAATAGATAGATAAATAGATAGATAGATAGACAGATCGAAATGGATAAATAGATAGATAAATAGATAGATAGATAGGTAGATAGACAGATCGAAATGGATAAATAGATAGATAAATAGATAGATAGATAGATAGACAGATCGAAATGGATAAATAGATAGATAAATAGATAGATCGATAGATAGACAGATCGAAATGGATAAATAGATAGATAAATAGATCGATAGATAGACAGATCGAAATGGATAAATAGATAGATAAATAGATCGATAGATAGACAGATCGAAATGGATAAATAGATAGATAAATTGATAGATAGATAGATAGATAGACAGATCGAAATGGATAAATAGATAGATAAATAGATAGATAGATAGATAGATAGATAGACAGATCGAAATGGATAAATAGATAGATAAATAGATAGATCGATAGATAGACAGATCGAAATGGATAAATAGATAGATAAATAGATCGATAGATAGACAGATCGAAATGGATAAATAGATAGATAAATAGATAGATCGATAGATAGACAGATCGAAATGGATAAATAGATAGATAAATAGATAGATCGATAGATAGACAGATCGAAATGGATAAATAGATAGATAAATAGATCGATAGATAGACAGATCGAAATGGATAAATAGATAGATAAATAGATCGATAGATAGATAGACAGATCGAAATGGATAAATAGATAGATAAATTGATAGATAGATAGATAGACAGATCGAAATGGATAAATAGATAGATAAATAGATAGATCGATAGATAGACAGATCGAAATGGATAAATAGATAGATAAATAGATCGATAATACACATAGATAAATAGATAGATCGACAGGCCGATAATTAACAAATACTTTCTTGTGTTCGACCTACTACATAGCAATACTATTTAATGATTCCAACAATATTCTATACTAGCGGGGGTACCCGGCGTTGCCCGGTCGTTCGTAGGTGTGTGTGTAAGGGGGGAGGGAGTAAGAATAAGCAAATCGGCAAAACCAAAACAAAACAAACAAACAAAAAAAACAGTGAACAAACGTAAAACTTCTTTAAAAAAGAAATTGGAAAACCAAAGGCATAAATCAGGGAAATAAATGATGCACGTGTTCGGAAAAAAAAAAAACACTGCGAAAAGTGAAAAAAAATGGCATAAATAACCCTTCGATTCGTTAAAATTTCATTCCAGTTTTTTTAAGCAACTACGAAGTAAAGAAAACCCAAACCGGTGTTCCTTCGTAACTGTCTCTTGTGGACGATCGATTAATTTCACTTTATTTATGCATAAAAACACCAACAAACACACGGCAGAATGAAATAGCGCAAATTTTATAAAAAGTCAATCTCAATAAATCTGGACACGACGTTCCTTCACAAATCGTAGATATTATGATCTAAGAGGTATATAAAAAGTTCTAAGTCATAATACTCCCCCCCCCCGAACCCCAGCGGAAAAAAAACCTTTGTTGGACATATAGAAACGCGCACGCCACTTTTGCCTTTTATATATATAGATTTCGGAATGAATTCATTGATATATATAGCCATGTTACATATCATTTGGAAGCGCGTTTTTCACTTTTAATCTCTTTAAATCTTTAATTTCGTTTTTAATCTCTACATTCATTTTTTTGCAAAATCTTTGACAGTATGGGCAAAATTCAAATCGCCGCGATTTTCTTATTCCAGTTCAAACAAGGCCGAAAAGCTGCCGAGACAGCTCGTGATATCAATGATGTGTTTGGCCCAGGAGCCACTAACAAACGTGTGGTACAACTGTAGTTCAAGAAATTTTGCAAGGGTGACGAGAGCCTCGGAGATTAAAATGGCCGCAGCCGGCCGACTGCGGTTGATAATGTACATTTGAAAGCCTTAATTGAAGCCGACCCTCACAAAGCCACATGAGAAGTTGCTGTTGAATTCAAGGTTGACCATTCATTTAAAGCAAATAGGGAAGTCAAATGAATTGAACGATAATAAAAAAAATGTCGTTTTGAGGTGTTTTCTATGCTCCTTTTGCGCAACAAAAACGACCCATTTCTCGAGCGGATTATGACGTGTGATGAGAAGTGGATCCTCTAGGACAACCGGCGACGTTTGGCACAGTGGTTGAATACCAGAGAAGCTCCAAAACATTTCCCGAAGTCAAAATTTCACACAAAAAAAAAAAGGGTTATGGTGACTGTTTGATGGTCTGCAGCCGGTCTCATCTATCACAGCTTCTTGAATCCGGGCAAGTTAAGTTTATTTTTAAATAAAGCTGTAGTGTTATTTTCTTTGAGTCAACACTTTTATCGTTCCATCCTGTAAAAACGCTTAAACGTATCAAATCTCACAGTGAAATCGCACACACCTACGTACTCATGTGCACATACATATATACATCACTCATACCTTTCGAATAAAAAAACAACAACCCTGACCCTTCTCAGATATCCTACTTTTACTAAGGCCTAATAATAAACTTGTTTACCGAAAACCGACGAACTGAAATGGCCTCGTAAATTCCCACTCTTATAAAAGCGCTGAAATTAAGAAGCAAATAAATAAATAAATAAATAAATAAAAACAAATGAAAAAAAAATGGCGGAATATTATGTTTTTGAGTTTATAGTTTTCCGGATATAAACACATCGAAAGAATTTAAATGCATGGAAAAAAACACATTTTCACATCCGCCCGTCACCATTAATACGAAATGCCAGTATAAACAAAAATTTTCAAAAAGGGCAGTAAATCTACGGCACTGTTTTTTATGGGAATCGAATGTAAGAAAATTGGTACAGAATAATAGGATAGTTTTTATGGGCATCAAATGCGGAAACACTTCACATCAAGCTTAGCAATTACTCCAAGATCAACTACGTGGGGGTGTTTAATTTCAGAAAACATTAACCAAATTGATAATAGTAATTCGTTACACATACACACACCTATATATATATATATATATATATATATATATATATATATATATATATATATATATATATTTTTACACAGTGATCACCACTTATCAAGGCCCGGAAGCCACTCAGGGATAAGGGTTATTGCAAGTACATTACGTTAGTGTGGAGATTTGATGGAGTGTTTACTTAAGGGGGCGGTTCATTAGGAATTTGTTAACATTAGACTTGAAGACATCCAAGTTGTAGTCCGGAGGGAAGCAGGCAGACGGAACAGAGTTCCACAGGCGTGCAGTTCTAAGAAAGAAGCTTTGTTCATAGAATCCGCGTTTTGATTTAGGCACAGATATAGAGTGGGGGAAATTTTTCACAGTGGATTCAGCTAGACAGGTGTTTTTCGTGAAAGATTGGCGAGGGGGGACCAGGGATTGGAGTTCAGACGAGCACCTGCCATGAAAATAACGATAAAACAAGGATAGGCTCGCAACGCCTCTTCTGTGGGAGAGGGGTTGCAGGGTAGAGAAAAGGGCATCCCCCACTAAGCCACGAAGTCTATTTTGTACTCTGTCAAGGCATGATAGGCTGTTTTTGGCAGCTCCCGCCCAGATATGGCAACAGTATTCCATCCTTGGACGTACTTGGCTTTTATATAGATAGAGAATTGCATCAGTAGTGAGATATCTTCTGGAGCGGTAGAAGGATCCCACCATCTTTCCAGCGACCTTGGCAACAGACTTGATGTACGTGTTCCATTTCAGATCAGGAGTAAAGGTCAAACCCAGAAGCTTGTCAAAACACGGGGCCTCACCCAGACGAGAGCCATCCATCACAATTGATGCCAGCTGGGGATCAGATATATATATATATATATATATATATATATATATATATATACATATATATATATATATATATATATATATATATATACTAGCAGTT
This sequence comes from Euprymna scolopes, assembly GCF_053919585.1. Lineage (NCBI taxonomy): Eukaryota > Metazoa > Mollusca > Cephalopoda > Sepiida > Sepiolidae > Euprymna > Euprymna scolopes. Next base: position 13,403,474 of record NC_136527.1, on the reverse strand, counting down.
CCGCCCGGCTTTGCTCGGGCCCTATGTATTGTATATATGTATATATTAAAACGTATAATATGTAAAGTAATGCCTTTCTGTATAATAGTCTTCCTTAACAACCATAGAGAAAAGACAGACAGACAGACATTTTTATAGATTATATAGAAAGATTGGATGCAATATATAGTAATGATTTAAAAAGTATTTAAAAAAAAAAGACTCATTCGCCACCACCGAGAATCGAAAATTCCCACTCTTATAAAAGAAATAAAGAAGCAAATAAATAAATAAAAAATAAATAAAAAAAAAAACAAAATGGCGGAATCTTATGTCTCGATTTTATAGTTTTCCGGATATAAACACCTCGAAAGAATTTAAATGCATGGAAAAAACACATTTTCAAATCCGCCCGGCACCATTAATACGGAATGCTAATATAAACAAACATTTTCAAAAATCGGTAAATCTACGGATAGTTTTTATGTGCATCATATATATACAAGCAGTTCCACCCGGCTTATATATGTTACATGAAACGGGCTATCCCCTTTTTCATGTAAGTAAAAATAAAGAGAATTAGTTAAATAAAAATAAAATCAGAGAAAACGGGAATCGAACCCTGAAGATAAGTTTTAAAGAATAATAGGTTACAAATGGAATGTTCAGTAAATTGTTGATTCTGTTAAAATATATAATAAATACAAATTTGGCTGGAAACTATTCACATTGTTAGAAAGAATGCATAATAAAATATGGGTTATAGAATTAGACAAGTAGGTTAAATTCCTTTGTAAAACAACAAGGAGAATGGGAAATTTCCTGGTCGTCAGAAACGGTTTCAAAAACGTGCAAATCGCGCATGTTGATGACACGTGAATTATTGTCACGTTGAGCAGACATAGGTGATTTCTCAATATGGGAAAGAGTTCGAAGTTAGTTAGGGAGTCGAGAGTCAGACGAGAGTCAGATCAGAGTCGGGGAGAAGAGAGAGAGAGAGAGAGAGAGAGAGAGAGAGAGAGAGAGAGAGAGAGAGAGAGAGAGAGAGCTGACATGGAACCTTGGAAGCGAGGTTAGAAGAAGAATCATGTAAGACTTATATCTGCGTCTTCGTGTTGTTATTCAACAGAAAAGGTATTGTCCATTTATGTTATGAGAACCTTTGATAAAATCATCATCTAAAAACTATGTGTTAGAAAGTAAATGTGTCAAACTATAAATGTTATATAAACACTCCCGTTTCATACAGAACTGTCAAAAGCATAAATGCCAATCTCTCGGTCTATCTATCTATATATCAAATCGCCTCTCAAAGTGTATTAATATGAACTTTGTGTTTATAAAAATGTACAACTGTCTCTCTCTTTACATGTATCTGTTAATGTCACCAATATGCTATTATCCCACAGCACACAATATGAACAACAACAAACAAATATAGAAGTCGTCATCTAAACAAGAACACTAAATAAGAACTCACGTAACATACGCGCACAAGTGGTACCTTCTAATAATAAAATAATAACACACTACGTAACATATATATATATATATATATATATATATATATATATAGTGGAGATGGTAATCAATAAGAACTGAAGAAAGTGCTCAATACTGTTGTAGAGCAAATATGCGTTTTATTTATTTTTTATTTTTTATTACCGTATCTTTCTACTAAGTTACATTATTGTTTCGGCTACACTTAACATATATATACATATATATATATATATATATATGAAAATAAAAGGATGTAGTGTTTACCTGATATACGTAATCGTAAACTTCAAACTAATATAAATAACAGTATTTATATACTGAAAATGTAATCCCAACCGAATTTAAAAAGCTCAATACGCAATAGAAGGTAGAGCTTATTATAAGAGAAAGAAAATTAAAACTGTAAGTTGAACTTTACAATAAAAATTTATTGTTCGACTGAATACTCCAAAAACAATTCCGCGGTGTTTCAAAGAATGAGATTCTTATTACTCTTCTCATCAGAGGACATAAAGAAATCAGCAAATTATATTTGTAGCAATGCAAGGATTTGCTAGTTAAGGCATTAAGTGAAACCGCAATTTATTGTAAGTATAAATTGCCCAATAAAAAAAATGAAAAATATTGGATATGTAAAAAACTAATATAAAAACAAACAATTTGGCTGCCAAGGGGTCAAAGTCCAACGATTTGACCTTTGAGAACTCTACCAAACTCCTCCGCAAATTTTGGTATAAACACTTGAAATTTTAGATATATGTTCCTTGGACATGGATCTAACTTAATAACTTGATTTGAGCCCAAAATAATAAATGTTAAGGGGTCATAATAGAGGTCAAAGCTTAAACATTTGACCTCTGTGGTCTCTACCAAATTACTCAGAAAATTTCTGGTTTAAATATTTTAAATTTTACATAAAGGGTATTCAGAGATAGGGCACGCTTTTTAATCGGTTTGGGTCGAAAATTTGAGCAACCAATATGTAAATGTGTGCATGTATGTTTGCATTATTACCTAAAACCTTCGACAGAGGCGACGGATTTTCACAAGATCAGTACTGTTTTGATGTTCGACCCTTCAGGCAACAAATGCCGAAAAATTGACTAAAACATTAATTTATTCACCTTCAACTGGGCACTTTTCTACAGGGGGATCACTTTTTTCGCCGATATTTTCAAAAGTCATCCTCTGTTTTCGATTTTCTATCCTTAATTTAAACCTACGTCACCTCCGGTTTGGCGGTTGTCGTAAAAGCAAAGATGTCAGGTTTTTCCCCCTATTCTTTTCCTCCTTCGCAGACGGGTTCGTGTCTGCCTTCCTACTACCATTTTTTTTTGCTAAAAAAACACCTCCAAACACCCGGGAAACTCCAGGCTGAAATGCTAGTATTAAAATAGAATTAAAAAAAAACTAATTAACACATTTCAGGCCATTGTTTGCTGCGAGACTGTTAGTGTTTACAGGAGCGCGTTTGAACCAAATTCAAACACATCTGATTAAGAGATCTTTTCCAAAATATTTTAGGACACGGATATTCCTTCAGACCAGCTGACACACGTAATCGCGGTACAAATACAAATAAAATGTGTGTATGAAATAAATACGCATTCATTTGTATTAATAAAACTATTTTTCATCGGCTTTAGTTCGTGTCTTTTCGTTACCTCAGCATTATACTTCTTTCTATATATTACATTTAACTACATACTATACAATACTTTAAGCAACTACATTCACCTCATATATATAAATATATATATATATATATATATATATATATATATATATATATATAAATATATATATATATATATATATATATATATACTAGCAAAAGTACCCGTCGTTGACTGGGTTCAAAAACAGCCTACAGAAAATGGACTCTGGTTTATGAAAGTATGATAGGTTATGAAAAGGAAGGTTTGTAAATTTGGGTTGAATTTGGGGGTATCAAAACCAAAGCAAAATATGATGAAAGTAAAAATATAATAGATAAACCCCATAATTTATTATACCATACCTGTTCACACTGAAACACTTATCACAATATTCTGTGGATCTATATTAAAAAACCTTGTTAAACTTTGTGACATATTTCCATTCAATGGAGGTCAGGCGCGAACGAACACCCCCATAATTTTATTATACCATATTTCTTCAAACTGAAACATAATTATCAAAGTATTCTTATGCAGATAGATATGAAAAGTCTTTATTAAAGTTTGTGCCTATTTCCATTCTATGGAGGCAGTGGCGTACCTATGTAAAATGGCGCCCATGGCAAAGTTTGAATGTGCGCTCCTTCTTAATAATTTATACCTTAGATATACCTAACTACTAATTTCAATTTTTGTCAAGCAATTTTTGCGCCCATGTCAGAGTGGCGCCCATGGCACGAGCCATGCCTGCCATACCCTAGATACGCCACTGTATGGAGGCCAGGCGCGAACGCAGACCCCACAATTTTATCATACCATCCCTATTTAAGTTAAAACATACTTATCAAAGTATTGTTATGTATATCTATATCAAAAACACTTGTAAACGTTTTCTTTATTAATTTTTTAATTTTTAATTTCCATACTTATCACAATATTCTATCAAAAAACTTTCTTAAACTTTGTGACATATTTCCATTCTATGGATGTCAGACGCGAACGAACACCCCATAATTTTATTATACCATATTTCTTCAAACTGAAACATAATTATCAAAGTATACTTACGCAGATAGTTTAATCTCGTTCTTCTATTCTCTTTTGATGAGAAGCATTAAGCTTCGGAAGACTATAGTGTAAAAAGTTCTTCCTTTTCCTCATTGATTAAATGCTTTCAACTAGTCAACCATATAGGAGCCTATTCGTGACCAGACACACACACATTTAGCTTTATATATATATATATATATATATATATATATATATATATATATATATATATATATATATGTGTGTGTGTGTGTGTGTGTGTGTGTGTGTGTGTATGTGTATAATTTCTTTCCTGACCATCATTAATTTTATGATATCTTACGTGATATTTCAATAAATTTTGTCAGACTCTAAACATTAGTAATCAGGTTATTGCCCATTATCATAAATGTCAAGAATTTGCGATGTATATGAGCCAATAAAGCGATTATTCATGTGTTGCTGGAATCTGGCAAGCTTCAGAATGAATATGAGATGCTCCTATTCTGCTATCTTGCATACAAAAACTTGCCCAGCCGGAATTATTGCTAGTTGTACACACATGTATATGGAGCTAAATGCACGCAGCAAATATTGTAGGAATCTTCAAACCAAGAAATGCCATCAAAAGTCATAACAATTGAAAGAATTGAGCAGAAACATTCGTCAAACAAGTGGCGGCATTTGTTGATAACACGTGATTTTATTACCAAGGGATACAACTCGTTTTCGGGAGCAAATGCTATCAATTGTAGAAGACAACGTCCTATAATGTTTTAGTTTTCGCCTTTTCTCAAATTGTAAACCCGAAGATAGAGTGTAATATAATTACAGGAAGAAATTAAACAGTAATTTTATTGACAATTGAAATAATTCAATTAACTATTTATTCTAGAGTTAACTTAATTCAGTTAAGTTAACCGCGCCTTTCAATAGATTTGTTCTTGCAGAATAATCTGGCGTTTCCCGGGAATAAAAGATATATTTAGATGTTGAATAGTATTCTGGGCAACGCCGTAATTATTGCTAAGTGTACATAACTTAAAATATTGCCGCATTAAGAATTGATTATATAATGTTATTACAATAGAAAAAATGCGAGCATGAAAAGTAATATGGTTAAGATTAAACATGGAAAAGTAAAGGACTAGTTGTTAAAACTGGAAAAAAGGACAAGATATTCTAGTAAAAAATATGATAAATTTATAACTGAAAATATTGCAGCATTTAAATTGAATTAAAAAAACCCTCAATGCTGCAATATTTAAAGTTATAAATTTATTATATCTTTTACTAGAATATATTGTCCTTTTCGTTTCCAGTTTTAACTACTAGTCTTTTACTTTTCCATGTTTAAGCTTAACCATATTACTTTTCATGCTCGCAATTTTCTATTTTAATTACATTATATAATCAATTCTTAATGCTACAATATTTTAAGTTATAAATTTATTATATCTTTTAATAGAATATCTTGTCCTTTTCTTTTCTAAAACAGATCCTTTGGTCGATAAAATGCATGCCCATTGGCTGATAGGAGGGGGCGCGGTGGATACTAGAAAGCTGATTGGATAACTAGAAATCCTCAACATATATAAAAACAAGAAGCAACCACAAAATTCGCGCATAAGCCTGACGAATCCTACAGTGGATGAAACGCAGAATATTCAGTGTAGCTTAGTCGCCATATATATTTTATAAATTACTATATATATATATATATATATATATATATATATATATATATATATATATATATATAAACTAAAAATTACAATTAAATTTACCAAAATGATCCAAGATGGTAAAACTAAAGTATATTATAAATATTAAAGAATTAATATTTATAAAATTATCTCAACCAGATGTAAAAACTCGATAAAACCAAATAGGAGATAGAGCTTATAATAAGAACAAACAGTTAATAAAACATGTTAAAAACACTTTAAAAAGAGTTAAAAATATATTTAATCTGAAAAGGAAACACTTAATAAGTGGACAGTCCTTAATCCGCGGAGTTTCGAAGAAATACTTTCCTTCTCATCAGAGGGTAGGAATTAGCAAAATGCGGGATCGGATTTTGCATGCAAAAGTATTTGATGAAACAACAAGTAAGTCAAAGATCTTACTTGAAAACAAAAAAGTGAAACAGAGGGAATATGGTGAAGAAAAAGGTGATTACACGTGAATGGATAGTCTGGTGGAAGGTAAATAATCCAATGACAGTAAAATCCAAAAATATTAAAAATATTAAAGGGTTATATATATACATATATATATATATATATATATATATATATATATATATATATATATATATATATATATATATATATATAATTTTCCTTCGCCACGATTAACGAGAACCCTCTCCACCATTTCATCCATGACTGGGACTTAGGTTGCTTGGCACCAGAGCATACTCCACACGCCGGTGGGTCATGTATGCCGGTGCTGACAGGGATGCCTCACGCTTAGCCTTTGGTTAAAAGAACCTTGGTTCACAAGCAGTGGAGGTCCAGTTATACGGCGCAGGACACTCGCCGTTCATCAGAGCCCCGTCTGTGTGGCAGTGGTCACGACGTGCACGTGGGGTTGATTTGTCTAGGAGAAGCACAGTATGACGCTAAGACATCTGTGTGCTTTTAACACATGTCCACATCAGACCTTGACCACCAAACATACATACATACATACATTTAAACAAACAGGTGAATTTTATATTGCAAATAAGAATAATGGAATGAGTATATATATATATATATATGTATATATATATATATATATATATATATATATATATATATATATATATATATATATATATATATATATACATATATATATATATATATATATATATATATATATATATATATATATATATATATATATATATATATATATATATATATATATATATAGGTCGATCGGTAGAACTTCTGACTGTCAACGCGATGGTT
>NC_136527.1:13366342-13393842 GCF_053919585.1 Euprymna scolopes | reverse complement strand
ATATATATATATATATATATATATATAGAGAGAGAGAGAGAGAGAATAAACAATAAAAAGCATTACTAGTATATATCAAAATATTGTTTTATCATTTGCGTGTGTTTCACAAAGAAATAAAACAGTTCACGATTCATCAGAGAAAAGCCAAAGTACCCCACTTATTCACAAAAAGTCACTCCCAAAACCAAGACACATTCTCCGCTTTATTAGAAAAACGCGTCGTTTTCATTTCTTTATTTATTTTCAAGAAAGCCAAAGGATTCAATTTGCAACAATCATGAGAAATATTTTCTGATTAAGAAAAAAAAGAAAAAAAGAAAACGCTTTGAACAGCTTCCGGTATGAATCACGTGACATTCTAAACGTAATCACGTAAAACAAAAAAAAAAAAAAAAAAAAAAAAACGATGCATTGACTTAGTTTTCTTTTTTTTAATTTTCGTATCTAAAATCGACACATAAAAGTTTCTTTTTTCTGCATTTCTGCAATTCCTGTTTTACGTTTAAAGTATATTTTTCATTCTTTCCATTTCTAAATGTATCGTTAACATTTTTTTATATGATTTTCCTGTAGTCCTCTTTTCTGTCGTGTGTCTTTGCTTAAGTTTTTCTCTTCTTTCGAGAAACAATATATATATTTAAAAGAATAGATGCTTAAATTTCAACAGTATTTCCCGCGGTTCATATGATGATTAGATCACTCTGGAAAACGTTTAAAAATTTTAAAAGAATAGATATTTAAATTTCAACAGTATTTCCCGCGGTTCATATAATGATTAGATCACTATGGCAAACGTTTAAAAATTTTAAAAGAATAGATGTTTAAATTTCAATAGTATTTTAAATCATTAGGCAAATCTAAAATCAGTAAATTATCATTAAATTTTGTCATGATTATTAGATTAATTTTAATTTGTAAAAGAAAAAAACGACATTAAAAAAAATCCAAAATCAGCGAATTTATTCATTAAAACGATTGTTTTATTAATATTCCTAAGAAAAGATGTTTTATTTCATTATAATCGATTATACATAAATTATGTCTGTAGTATCTAAAAAAAAATTTTCATAATGACAAAATTTATTAATTATTTGCTGTTTTTGAATTTTTTCATTATCGCTTTGTTTTGCCATTTAAAAAGAATCGAATAATACTTTTTTTTATATAAAATATATTGACAATTTACTTATTTAAAATATTTCAATCGTGTTTTTTTTATTACAAAAAATTAAAATCAATTTAATAAATAATAATGTTTTTACAAAATCTATATAAAAGCCAAATACGTCCAAGGATGGAATATTGCTGCCATATCTGGGCAGGAGCTGCTAAAAACAGCCTATCCTGCCTTAACAGAGTACAAAATAGACTTCGTGGTTTAGTGGGGGATGCCCTTTTCTCTTCCCTGCAACCTCTCTCCCACAGAAGAGACGTTGCGAGCCTATCTTTGTTTTATCGTTATTTCCATGGCAGGTGCTCGTCTGAACTCCAATCTCTGGTCTCCCCTCGCCAATCTTTTACGAAAAACACCCGTCTAGCTGAATCCACTGTCAAAACCTTTTCGTACTCTTTATCTGTGCCTAAATCAAAACGTAGATTCCATGAACAGAGCTTCTTTCTTTGAACTGCACGCCTGTGGAACTCTGTTCCGTCACCTGCTTCCCACCTGACTACAACCTGGATGTCTTCAAGTCCAACGTAAACAAATTCCTGATGAACCGCCCCCTTAAGTAGACACTTTAATAAATCTCGACACTAACGTAGTGTACTTGCAATAACCCTTATCCCTGAGTGGCTTCCGGGCCTTGATAAGTGGTGGCCACCTTGTAATAATGATTTAAAATTTTTCTCCTATTATTTTATATGCAATTAATTTCATTTCTTCTGTCAAAAAATTCATAATCAATATAATAATCGTTTTTTATAATGAGAAAATTTGTAAATATTTAAAATCTTAAAAAGTGCAACAAAATACCAATTACATTTTTATTCGTCCATAAGGCACATCTGATTGAGTGTAAATAAAATATTAGTTCGTTTAAATTCTAGTATCTTCATTTTTATAGTTTAATATCAATAGTTTTCGGTAAAATAATTTTCCAGTTAAACATTTTGTTGAACATTTTTCTGTTGAGGCAGAAATATTTTTCAAGAAAAATTTTATATATTACGCGGCCAACCTTCATCGTCAGTATGTTGCTTTCTTTCTTTTCTTTTCTTTTCTTCTTTCTTTCCATGTTGGAAATCTTGGAGAAAGAAAAGTCTTCTTCTTCTTCTTCTTCTTCTTCTTCTTCTTATTATTATTATTATTATTATTAGGAAAACCCTTGATCTTTGAAGCTTGGAGCCGGGATTGAGGGAAGTCCTCTGGAAATTAATCCAATCTCTTTTCAGGGAGACGTTGATAAACGAAATCAGAATTATTAATATTATTATTATTATCATCATCATCATCAGCAGCAGCAGCTCACATAGAGCTTTCACACAAGTCAACAAAAGATCTGATTGGAAACCTGTGCTGTTCTCTGGAAGCTGTGTTTTTGTATAATAAGGGGACAGGCTGAAGAAATCGGAGAGGCAAGCCAAGAACGTGATATGAGGGTCACGTTTCAACCATGACAACATGGAATGTTTCACGAGCGTCACCTGAGGTAGTGACACACATTTTGGAACGCGGTTATGTTTCAAGGCCAAACAAACAAAAGGAAATTGGCCTACAATCGAAAATAATAACATCAACAAATATTTTATGACCAGATCGGAATGCAGTTGACATTCGTAGCTGGGCTAGAGAAACGTGACCGATATCAATATAAACAAAGATGTTTTGGTTTTTAAGAAGAGAGTAGCGGCCGACGCGGAGAGAACGAGCCTGTCATCTATCAACACCCCCCCCCCCGCCACGCCACCTATTTCTAACACCACCTCTCTCCTCGCTAGTGGAGTCAATAACAACCGACAAAAGTGTAAAGAAAGATTGTTGAAAATAAACTCGAATTCTTTTGCAAACAGTCGAGTCTTTTAGTTGTCATTCAAAATATACACTCGTCGGTAAACTTGTCCGGCGACCATTTTGTCCACGCAGTTATATAGACTGAGTGCACACAACGCAACAGTGTGACAACAAGTCTCCCCAGACGTCCAGCTCTCTCCACCTCCTTCGATAGCCTTTGCAAATAAATTTGTGTCATCGCAACAGCCTCTTTCCATTGATTTCTCGCTGGCAGTGGCCATTAGTCTATTTTGGTATATCTGAGTGGCACTAAGCCTCCCCAAAGTCCCAGTTCTCTTCGTGCTTGTCCAGCGGAGGTCTGGTCAGCGCTCTCTACTCGATCTTTCCATCTTCTTTGACTCTTCTCGGCTCTTTGGTATCACTTTTCTATGGGGGGGGGTGATGAGACGATGGGGCGGGATGCGTGATGGAGGTGTAGAACTTGTAGATATGCAACTTCGGTGTTCTTCATTCTCTGTAACGCTTCTTTGTTATATTGTATTATTCTCCGCATTCAAGGGTTTTATTATTATTATTATTATTATTATTATTATTATTATTATTATTATTATTATTATTATTATTGTTGTTGTTGTTATTATTATTATCTATGTATTAATATAGCGTATGTGTTCGTTTCGACAAATTTCATTGGTTGAGATTTAATTCCGGAATACACATTAATCCCGGAATACACATTTATGACCAACCCAAGCGGCATTTGTTTAGCGTGTTCTCACCGCTATATTTATTTTTAATTCTATAAAATTTAGGGTTTTAACTTTCTGGTAAATATAAATGTTGTTAAGAAATAATTGATTTTAAGTTATTCCGTAGTAAAAAACGATAACACAAATCTCTCCACCGGCGGACGCTATAAATTTTCTAATTTAAAATATTTGCGACAAAAGTTGATGCATCACTGCAGTTCTATATTTTGTAATAATATCTACAGCAGTTATTTGGTTTTTTTTTCATTGTTTATTTATTTTTTTTTTTTACATTTTTCATTGTTTGAGAGAGATAGATAAATAGAGAGAGAGAGAGAGAGAGAGAGAGAGAGAGAGAGAGAGAGAAATACTTTTGCAGTTTTAATAAAAGAGCTACGTCTCCATTTACTCTGAATGCCAACATTAATATATTACATATGGAATTTCCATAGATCCCCCTAGTTATTATTATTATTATTATTATTATTATTATTAATATTATTATTATTATTATTATTATTATTATTATTATTATCATCATTATTATTATTATTATTATCAGACGTAGTAGCAGCAGCAGCAGCAGCAACAACAGCATAAAGATGATACCAGTACCCAAATTTGTCCGCCATTTAAATCAAAACGAGGTGGAAACCTACGACTGGTTCACGAATTCAAAAATAAATTAATGAAACAAATGGAGGAAACGAAACGGCGCCAAAAATGCTAAGCAAACAAAAATCTAATTATTTCATTTTTTTCTTCCACTTTTATCATTTTTCAGTTTCTTTTTTTTTTAATATAGTTTCATTTTTTTTTTCTGTCTCATTTCTTTTTTTTTTAAGGACGTCTAGAATTTTTAGTTTTTGATTCAATGATTGATTTTACGGTCGACCTCTTTAAATTGTAAAATGTCACGTCATCTGATGTCGTTGCAGACAATAAACACATGATCTCGTTCGAAGAGAAAAAAACTTGGTTCAATTAATTTTAGCCATTAAATAAAAGTAATTGTTCAAACTACGATTCTCATCTCTTTTTTTTTTTTTTAATTATTTTACTCATGTTCGCTCCTTACAAAGCAAAATATTTGAGACCATAATCAACCATGCTCTAGTCCGGCACCTTACAGATGCTAAACTTCTGACTGACAAACAATATGGATTTAGACAAGCCTGTTCCACAGCAGACATCCTCACTGTAATCTCTGAACGTATATACCATTCACTGGACAAAGCGAGGGAGTGGTAGCTCTAGATATATCTAAGGCTTTTGACAGGGTATGCCACAAGGGTCTCCTCAGGAAAATTAAATCATACGGTATCACTGGTAGAATACTTAACATAATTAAATCCTTCTTAGATAAGAGAAAAATCCAGGTTGTCCTCGACGGTCGAACATCTAAACAGTGAATCTAAACGGGAGTGCCTCAGGGGTCTATTCTTGGACCTCTATTGTTCCTGATATTTATTAATGACCTCCCCGACAAAACTGCCTCTGAGATGGGTATATATGCTGATGACACTACACTCTATAACAGGAAAACAAATGAACACATATTTAAAGAAATGCTAAAAACACTAGAGGATGACCTCCAATCTGTAGTGGAACGGGGACATAAATGGATGGTCACATTCAATGCTGCCAAGACTAAACTGGTTTCCTTCAATAATTACAAGAAACCTTCTCTGCCACCAATAGCAATGGCCAGTGACTCCCTGTCTGAGAGTACATCTTTAAAACTGCTTGGCCTAACGTTCACAGGAAACATGAGCTGGAACAATTATATCGAAAACATTGCCAGGGCCGCTGCGAAAAAGGTAGGCTCTCTCTCTACCGTGCTAGAAAACTACTGACACCTGAAAGTATCCTGTACCTCTATAAGGCCATTATTCGCCCATGTATGGAGTATTGTTGTCACATTTGGGCTGGTGCATCTGCTACTAGTCTCTCGCTCCTAGACAAGGTTAAAAAAAGAGTCGCCAATCTGGTAGGCCCTGAACTGGCATCTAAGCTTCAGCCTCTGTCCCATCGACGAAACGTTGCATCCCTCTGCTTGTTCTACAAGTATTTTAATGGTGAATGCTCTGACGAACTGCAGACACTTGTGTCCCCACGACGTAGACACCCTCGACAAACCCGACAGGCAGCTAAATCCCACCCCCACACAGTAGAGATCCCTAGATGTAAAAGATCTTTCTACTCCAGTAGTTTCTTCCCCAGAACCGCTAGACTCTGGAATTCCATTCCAGTTTCCTGCTTCCCTAAATGTACTGACATGCAGAAGTTCAAGTGCACCGTGAACCGACATCTTGCTGCCCAAATCCCTACATAGTGCCCCAGTAGTTGCTGCCCCTGATAGTAGCCCCCTACACCAAAGTGGCAATGTGCCTTGTTTGGGGTGAAAATGTAAAAAAAAAAAATAAATAAATAAAAATATCGCCACTTGAACGTAAAGGACTACTATTTGGGGCCATGTCTAGAAAAGATTAACAAGATATTTGTCTAAATTACCTTTAAATTTCTGCATATCAGTACAGCTAGGGAAGCAGGCAGCAGGAAGGGAATTCCAAAGTCTAGCTGTTCGAGGGAAGAAACTATTAAAATAAAAATCTTTCTGGAATTTAGAGACAACAACAGTGAAAGGGTGAGATCTTATTGCTAGGCGGGTTTGTCGGGGATATGTACGTCGAAGGGGGCACAAGTGAAACGAGTTCATCAGAACAAATTCCATTAAAATATTTGTAAAACAGACACAGTGATGCAACATTGCGGCGATGAGACAGGGGCTGGAGCTTAGTTGATAAAGTGGGACCAATTAGATTGACAACTCTTTTTTGGACTTTATCTAAGAGGGAGGGACTAGTGGTAGATGCATCAGTCCAGATGTGGCAACAATACTCCATGCATGGGTGAATGGTGGCCTTGTAAAGGTACAGGATACTCTTAGGCATGAGTAGTCTTCTAGCTCGATAGAAGAACCCAGCTTCTTTGCAGCAGCCTTTGCAATGTCCTCTATGTATTTGTTCAGTTCATATTGCCCGCAAACGTTAGGCCGAGGAGTTTGAAGGTGGAATTCTCAGGTAGGGTGCTATTTGTCATGGATATAAGCAGATAAACAGGCGTTTTGTAATTGTTAAAGGAGAGCCGTTTAGTCTTACTAGCATTAAATGTTACCATCCATTTACGGCCCCATTCCACTACAGTCTGGAGGTCATTTTCTAACAATTCTGCCATTATCTTAGATTTATGTATATCTGTTCTTCCCTCATGCATATTATAGAACGTTGTATCATCAGCAAATATACCTATCTCGGACACAATATTATCAGAGAGGTCGTTTATGAATATCATGAATAATAATGCTCAAAGGATCGACCCCTGAGGTACACCCGCATTAATGTTATGCTGCTTGGATATACGCCCGTCAATGACAACCTGTATGCTTCTATTTTGTAAGAATTGGTTGTTAAGTTGTTTTTGTTTTACGGCATATCAACCCTTTTCTGGTTATTCAATGCCGAATCTGGTGATTTTGAAGAAACCTTTTTTAATAAAATATATTTTGTCAGTTTCTACTTAACCCATAGTTAGGACCCTAACAGGCACTACCACTCCAGGTCAGAGTGGACCTGGGAGCAATGACAGTTAAGGGGTGGCTCCACACTCCCCAAAGCCTACAAGCTGGGGCCTCACCATCGGATATAGTTTAAGGTCATATCACGGACCTCTATTGTGTAAGTGTCTAATTATATTTAATATACGTCCAATTATACCGTACGATTTTTTTTGTATTATTCTCCACATTCAAGGGTTTTATTATTATTATTATTATTATTATTATTATTATTATTATTATTGTTGTTGTTGTTGTTGTTGTTGTTGTTATTATCTATATATTAATATAGCGTATGTATTCGTTTCGACAAATTTCATTGGTTGAGATTTAATTCCGGAATACACATTAATCCCGGAATACACATTTATGAACACCCCAAGCGGCATTTGATTAGCGTGTTCTCACCGCTATATTTATTTTTAATTCTATAAAATTTAGGGTTTTAACTTTCTGGTAAATATACAAGTTGTTAAGAAGTAATTGATTTTAAGTTATTCTGTAGTAAAAAACGATAACACAAATCTCTCCACCGGCGGACGCTATAAGTTTTCTAATGTAAAATATTTGGGACAAAAGTTGATGCATCACTGCAGTTCTATATTTTGTAATAATATCTACAGCAGTTATTTGTTTTTGTTTTTTTTTCATTGTTCATTTTTTTTTTTTTACATTTTTCATTGTTTGAGATAGAGAGAGAGAGAGAGAGAGAGAGAGAGAGAGAGAGAGAGAGAGAGAGAGAGATACGTCTAATTATACCGTACGCTTTTTCGTTAGCAGCTCTTTGTTCCAGACTGTTAAAGGCCTTGAATATATACAACCCTCACCTTATCCAGTACATGGTAAATGCGTTCAGAGATGACTTAAAATATCTGCAGTAGAATGACATTGGCTGAATCCATAATGTTTGTCAGAGAGAAGATTTGCGTTTGCGAGGTGGTGAACTAGTGCTTGATTAATTAAGGTCTCAAAGATTTTAGTGAAGAGTGGGAGGAGACTAATGGGGCGATAATTGAGAGGGTCTTTTTTTTTTACACGGTGGTCACCACTTATCAAGTCCCAGAAGCCACTCAGGGATAAGGGTTATTGCAAGTACAGCACGTTAGTGTGGAGATTTGAAAGTGTTTACTTAAAGGGGCGGTTCATTAGGAATTTGCTAACGTTGGACTTGAAAACAAGTCTGTTCTTTTACCAGAATTCTTGTACACTGGTACCACACTTACGATATCTTGAATATCTTGAATATTATTCTTACAACGTTTCGGCCGATGTAACCTTCGAACTTCTTCAAGTGCATCCTGTTGAACTCAGGAATCTTTATTTAGATTCGGGAATTCGCCCGGAATTTCGAACGACCCCCTTCACTTAATCCACGGGGACAGCATGCTCTCGTTCGGTCAGCCATGACTCAGTAGAAGTTCTGAGTAATTCGGAACTGTACAATCTGATCAGCATCTCATTTCATCTTTGGTTCTGATGGATATGATTCTGAACTATATCCGATGGATTTTTTTCGGCCCTGTCGGTGGGGCATTAGAATACGCCGACTGCCCCCCCCCCTGCAGAGGGTAAAAGTCCCTCAATGGGGGTCCTGGATATGACCTTAAACTATATCCAGTGGTGAGACCCCAGCTTGTGGGCTTTGGGGAGTGTGGAGCCACCCTTTAATTACCATTGCTCCCAGGTCCACTCTGACCCGGAGTGGTAGTACCTGTTAGGGTCCCTACTATGGGTTGAATAGAAACCGACGTGAAAACAACAAATATATTCTATTAAAAAAATTTTTCTTCAAAATCTTTGGATTCGGCATTAAATAACCCGAAAAGGGTTGATATGCCGTAAAACAAAAACAACCAACCAACCATCGTCTTTCAGGACTGAATCCGTGCGAATTATCCAGTTCTCTCGACCCCGCATGAAAATTTACAGGTCCCTAATACTTTTCAATCCTTCTCTGCTGTACTTTCAGTGATCAAAATTTATGGAAGATGAAATCTCTCAAGGTTTTTTTTTTCAGGCTAATACACGTGACTCCTAAGGTGGTGGGGGTAGGAGATCACTGCTAGCCGAATCACAGAGACTTAAGCAGGAGCAGCAACATAAATAAATTTCCATACATTTTCATCATTTTTTATTAGACTAAATGTACGATATTCGAGGCCGCCGTATTGCTTTTAAAATTTGGCTTTTCTGACAGATTGGCCTTTTTTACACTTTCATTATATGGCGACCAAAAATAGTTGATG
This sequence comes from Euprymna scolopes, assembly GCF_053919585.1. Taxonomy (NCBI): domain Eukaryota; kingdom Metazoa; phylum Mollusca; class Cephalopoda; order Sepiida; family Sepiolidae; genus Euprymna; species Euprymna scolopes. The sequence continues at coordinate 13,384,275 of NC_136527.1, read as the reverse complement.
GAATACCATAAAAAAGGCCAAATGTGGCCTTAAAAAGGCGAATCTTAGAAAGGCCAAATTTTAAAATCAATACGGCGGCCTCGAATGTTGTACACGTAGTCTAACAGAAAATAATGAAAAAAAATAAATAAAAATAAATTTTTTTCTTGTTTAATTTCAGCCTTTGCATCTAATGTGCTTGAGTTTTTATAATTTTTTGTCTGTCAAATAATTTACACGACTAAACTACAAATTTGCCGAATAACTTTTACAAAACAACTTCACTTTTTTATTTTCTCATCATTTTTTTCTAGCTTGGGATGGGGCGTCCTACCGGATGCCAGCCATTTACCCGCCATCTTGTACATTCCGGCCGAGAGATTCATTGGTGGTTGTATAAAGACAGACGACAGATCGATGATCGATTTTTTTAATGTCCTTTTATGCAAAAACAATATTAGGTTCGAAAATATTAATATATCGCAAAATTATGAAAATTCTTCAGTAAAACTTAAAAGTAATTCTTACGGAAAATTGGAGAAAATTGCATTTTTTTGTGGAGCATCTCATCTCATCGTCTCCGTCGCCTTTCACCACCGAATCAACACCACTTCTCTCGATCTCACATGACAGTTTACAGGTCTCGAACACTTTCCGATCCTGTGTCCTGTATCAGGTTGTCAATGTAGGTCATTCTTTTTCTACCACGGTTTGGGTGTCCGTCTGTTGGTATCCAAAGAACTAGCTTGCTTCCTTCCTCTTCGCTGTGTCTCATGCAGTGACTGGCTACTCTCACCCTTCTCTGCTATACTTTCAGTGATACTGGTGTTGGGTCACAATAAAGCTGGTTTGCTGCGTGTCTCCTCCATTGAGGATCATCCTGAGCATCCGTGTTTAACAGCCATCAAGTCTCTTCTTCAGCGCATTTGTAAGAGTCAATGCCTCAACACCATAGAGAAGGACTGTTTTTGAGAAAGTGGATGACCGTATCTTCCTCAACTTGTGACATGCACTCCATGCCAGCGCTTTTCTCACTTCAAAATCTTTTTCAGTGCTCTCTGACTATGCTCCAAGGTACTTGAAGTTTTTGACAACCCTGAGCAATGTTCCATCAAGTGCTTTCACTGCAATTGGGTCAACGTGATTGAAGGCTTGTATGTCTTGTATGAGCTGAAAGCCGCGAAAAGACGTAAAAACGCAGACGACATTAAAAAACTTCAACAAAAATTGTTAGCAGCAGTCTAACAAATACGTGTAAAAATCCAACGCAAACCAACAAGGTGACGAGCAAAAATAATCGTGTGACGTAACCGTCTTGAGGAGCGATACTGCTCCCCCATTGGGGAGGTTAAAATCCCCTAAAACCCTGAGTAAGACCGGGTAAATATGCTGAGAGTGTCCGTTAAACCTTAATTGAATCTCGGACAGCGGCAAGTGACCTATACAAAAGGGACGAGTATATTGTGTTTAATAAAAACCAAACAGATATTTTTATTGTTAAGGTGAATGACAGGAAATGTCAGAATAATGTAGAAACGAGATCTGTTTTTTACATGGAATTCACCACTTATCAAGGCCCAATGGCCACTCGGGGATAAGGGTTATTGTGTGTACAGTAATCAATGGGATAGCGTAGCAGTTCTAAGAAAGAAGCTTTGTTCATGGAATCTACGTTTTGATTTAGGCACAGATAAGGAGTGGGGAAAATTATTGACGGTGGTTTCAGCTAGTCTGTTATTTTTTTAAAAAGATTGGTGAGGGGGGGGGACCAGAGAATGGAGCTCAGACGAGCACTTGCCATGGAAATAACGATAGAACAAAGACAGCTCGCTACGTCTCGTCTGTGGGAGAGAGGTTGCAGGGTAGAGAAAAGGGTATCATGTACTTGTTAGCCTGAGGAACCCCGGCTCAGCCGTTCTGGTTCGCTGAGTAGAAAAAATTGACAGGATTTGACTCCTTGGGGTCGTGTGAACGCACAGTTGAGACTTGATCTCAGATTTACGAAACGGCGGACGATTTGCTGAAATGCACACATGCAAACACGTTGTGTATTCCCCGTTTAACGTGGCTGGCCCTGATTGGTTCAGCAGATCGCCAGACCCACCCCGTGACCTAAGTATAAGAGTGCATACTCGGGTCAGAAGAGACAGATTGAAGCCAAATCTCAAGAGAAACAAATGCCCCTGGAAGACGTCAGACACCCCCTCCTCCATCCATCCTGACTGCCATCCAGTGAAGAATAATATTTGTGAGACTGAAACGTTTTGGTGAACTGAACAATGTACATATGTAAAAACCTGTAACTTTTGTCTTCTTTCTTTACATTCGAAGTTTTGTTCTTGCTTTTTAGCAGAAACACGAAGCCGAAAACCTATAAGAATTCATGTGAAGATCTACCAGTAGAGGCGATCACGAGCCACAGTTTTCAATGAGGTTAGAGGTCAGTTGCTGACCTTGATCGAGAGACCTGTCACATCGTTACAGATTCTCGTAGTGCATTTTTGTCTCTCAAGACTTTGCAAGACAACATGTTATAAAAACTAGATTCTTTTCCTTTCTCAACCCGACCCCGCACGATGCACACACGTGAGAACGCTTAAGCGGTAAGCCTTCTCTGTTTTCCCCACAGACCCCCCTCTCACTATTATTTTAGACAACAATTCTCACAACGTTTCGGCCGAAGTAATCTTCCACCATCTTAATGTATATCTTTCCAACTCAGGAATCTTTTTTTGCAGACTTGGGAATGTGCATAGAATTTCAAACGGAATCCTTCATTTAATCCTTTATTTAATACCTAACAGAATCCTTTATTTAATGCCTAAATCAAAACGTAGATTCCATGAACAAAGTTTCTTTCTTAGAAGTGCACGCCTGTGGAACTATCTTCGGTTTGCATGTTTCTCACCTGACTACAATTTGGGTGTCTTCAAGTCCAACATAAACAAATTCCTGATGAACCGCCCCCTTATGTAAGACACTTTATCAGATCTCCATTACTAACGATTACTATGATATTGTCCCATTGATTACTGTACAAGCAATAATCCTTATCCTCGAGTGGCCTCCAGGCCTTGATAAGTGGTGACTTCCATGTAAAAAAAAAACTAATCCACGAGGGTAGCATGCTCTCGTTCCGTCAGCCATGACTTAGTAGAAGTTCTGAGTAATTCGCAACTGTACTGTGAGTGCTGCCCGCACTGAGGATTGAACCATCAATCTCCAGAAATGTGTGAAATACAGCTGTATTTAACCAAGTGCTTTATCCATTACGTCACACGCCCTTGTACAAAATTCCGTACAGGTTCTCGAATTTGATAGGAAGATTTCCGAGTTCAAGAAGACGTACGTGAAGAAAGTCTGACATGAAGGCCTCTTAATGAAAATATGGTATAACAGGTTGTCCTTGATTGACGTACGTGCAAATAGCATAAAATTGACGCAGGAGTACCTAAGTCATCGGGTTAGCAAAAAAGATTCACAAATTATTAATTCGAATGTGTCCTATTTACAATGCCTCTCTACGAGGGCAGAGTTAGACACTAGGGTCGTTTTTTAATGTGGAGAAAGGAAGAAAAATTAAAAATTGTCTCAGCCGTGAAGGATTTCTCCTCCACTGACCGAGAACAAAAAATTGAAGTATAAAATAAGAACAGATACTACACTTTGAGTTATATATTTTTTATTCAATCTGAAAAGTTTACAACCAAAACAGTAATAAACCAAAAATTAGACACAAGGCCACTCAAAAATCGGGGACGAGGTGCCTATGGTCATTCTCGTCCCTGTATCTTTGCTAGTATATGCTTGATTCTAGCTAAAGTTCTCATTCATCACAATACCTCAAGGACACCGGGGTCTCCCTTTACCTTATATATATATATATATATATATATATATATATATATATATATATATATATATTATATATATAATACTAAACCTTGGTTGTTTGCTTGTTTGCTTGCACAATCCTCCTCCTCCTACTACTACTAGTATGCCTCCTCTTCTTGCTACTACTATTACTTCTTCTCTTTACAACTACTACTACGCCCTCTTCCTCTTCTTACTACTACTACTACTACTACTACTACGCCTCCTCTTCCTCATCCTACTATTACTACTACTGGTTGACATGTATTTTCCCTACTACTCCACTACTTCTCTTACTACTAATACTACTAATGAAGAAGAAGTTTTTCTTTTCAAAAATAAACCATTATAAACAGAACGACTCATAGAAATCTATCTATATTCTTTTTTTCATTTTAATATACTTTCATAGAAATGTTTCTGTTATGTCACTTAGGGGATGTTTTGCAACTATTCTATATTACAACTATACTGTCGCAATTTTCTCACAAATAAATCAATTTTGACCTGTTGACAACATATTTTCTTTTTACTGTGTACGTTTACAGCGGCCTAATTTTTTTTTTTTTTGCGTTTTAAATTATCCAAATAAACAATTGTTAATACTATCTGCATTTTTTTACATCGTTCATTTCTGTATTACGTTTAAGTTATTTTAACGCAATTTTCTTACAAATAAATCTACTATTTTACAATGTATTGTTTTACTGTGTACGTTTTCAGCGACCCAATTATTTTTTTCCACGTTTAAATTGAAAGATATTTCAAAATTTTAATTTAACTTTAAGTATTATGGTATCTGTTCAGTGCACATTTACCTATAAGTATGGCAAACCACTTATAATTCAATGGATGTAAGTTTTTTTTTCAAGAATAAACAATTATAAACAGAACGACTCATAGAAATATATCTATATTCTTTTTTCATTTTAATATACTTTCATGGAAATGTTTCTGTTATGTCATAAAATACTATTTTCTTTACGTCACAAGTGTCACGCTCATACATGAATTCCATAGCTAATATATACTGACCCAACGGGTCATGGGTAGTCTAGTATATATATAAAGCTGAATGTGTGTGTGTGTGTGTGTGTGTGTGTGTGTGTCTGGTCACGAATAGGCTCCTATATGGTTGACTATTTAAAAAAAAACTACATATAATGATAAAAGATGTATCGAGATACAGGAATGGGTATGTTTGATCTGGCAGAACGGTAGTTCATTAAAATTGTAGGGTCTGCGTTCGTGCCTTGTCCACAAAGTATGGAAATTAAAAATTAAAAAATTAAAAATTAACGTTTACAAATGTTTTTGATATAGATGTACAAAACAATACATTGATAAGTATGTTTTAACTTAAATATGGATGGTATAATAAAATTGTGGGGTCTGCGTTCGCGCCTGGCCTCCATGGAATGGGAATAGGCACAAACTTTAACAAAGACTTTTCATATCAATCTGCGTAAGTATACTTTGATAATTATGTTTCAGTTTGAAGAAATGTGTTATAATAAAATTATGGGGGTGTTCGTTCGCGCCTGACCTCCATTGAATGGAAATATGTCACAAAGTTTAACAAGGTTATTTTAATATAGATCCACAGAATATTGTGATAAGTGTTTCAGTGTGAACAGGTATGGTATAATAAATTATGGGGTTTATCTATTATATTTTTACTTTCATGATATTTTGCTTTGGTTTTGATAACCCCAAATCCAACCCAAATTTAAAACCCTTCCTTTTCATAACCTATCATACTTTCATAAATCAGAGTTCATTTTCTGTAAGCTGTTTTTGAACCCAGTCAACGATGGGTACTTTTTCTAGTATATATATATTTCTGTAGAAATATATTTTCTTATTCTCTGTCTGTTTAAATGTACGTATGTATGTCTACCTAAAACTTTTGACAGAGGCGACGGATGTTCACAAGATCGGCATCGTGTTAAAGCCTGACCCTTCATACGACAAATATTGACAAATTGGTCACAAACATTAATTCTTGCATCCTCAACTGGCCACTTTTCTACAAGGAGAGGTCGCTTTTTTTCGCCAATATTTTTTAAAGTCGTCCCCCTTTTTCGATTGTCTAGCCTTAATTTAAACCTTCACTACTCCCGGTTTAGTGATGGACACAACGGCAAAGACGTCACCCCCCCATATTCTTTTCCTCCTTCATAGTACTGGTTGAAGCCTGCCTGCCTGCCTTCTACCACTTTTTTCTTTCTTTCTTTGCTCAGCACACACCTCCAAACACCCGGGCTAGTATAATAAAATAATAAAATAAAAGAGCAAAATGTGTGTGTGTATGTGTGCGTGTGTTTGTGTGTGTGTGTGTGTGTGTGTGTGTGCGTGTGTGTGTGTGTGTGTGTGTGTGTGTGTGTGTGTGTTTGTGTGTGTGTGTGTGTGTGTGTGTGTGTGTGTCTCTCTCTCTCTCTCTCGCAAAATTTTTTGACAGAAACGATGGATCCTGACAAGATCGGTATCATTTTAAAGCTCGACCCTTCGGACGACAAATATCGAAAAATTGGCCCAAATCATTATCGGCCGTTTTGTACAAAGAGGTGACATTTTTTTTGCATCGCTATTTTAGCGAGTCATCGTCTCCTTTTCGATTGACTACGCTTAATTTCAGCGCTCTCCACTTCCGATCGTAGCTTTGAGACATCTCCATTTCGTCCCATCAAGAGGGGACCTCCACTTAGAGACTGTCCTGTAAGAGCTGAGGTTCTTTACAAACCAAAGTGGAACGGGCAGTCTATAAACTAGACAGATTTGGGAGGGTCCTACTAATTACTGCTTGTATTTTTTCTTCCCCCGCCCTCGACACAAATAAATTATTGTATTGTCGTTATTGTCATCTTTTTTGTTTTTACACGCTAATAAATTTTTTTAAAAAATTGAATACAAAGTAGGACGTCCCCAAGTACGAAAAGGTGAATGCGGTATTATGGTAGAAGAAGATTCTAGCTAAGAGAAACTTTTGTTTAGTTCTAGAGTGACAAGGATGACCAACGACCCCCATGTTTTCCCCCCTTTTGAGTTGGCCTTGTGCCTAAGTTTTTTTTGTTCATGTTAATTTTAGCCTGATTTACTATCTCAAAGTGTAGTATCTGTTCTGATGCTACACTTAAGTAATTAGGTTTTGGTCACCACTTATCAATGCCCAGAAGCCACTCAGGGATAAGGGTTATTGCGTGTACAGTAATCAATGGGATAATATCGTAGTAATCTTCTAGTATTGGAGATTTGATAAAGTATCTTACTTAAGGGGGCGGTTCATCAGGAATTTGTTTATGTTGGACTTGAAGACATCCAAGTTGTAGTCAGGTGGGAAACAGGCAAACGGGAGAGAGTTCCACAGGCGTGCACTTCTAAGAAAGAAACTTTGTTCATGGAATCTACGTTTTGATTTTGGCACAGATAAAGAATGGGGAAAATTATTGACAGTGCTTTCAGCTAGACGGGTGTTTTTTGTGAAACATTGGCCAGGGGGGGACCAGAGATTGGAGCTCAGACGTGCATTCATACAAGACAATTACTTTTGAAGTCAATTGGTCCTTGGTCAAGGTAGGGGAAACCCTTCATATTGAGGCGATTACTATTTATTTGGACACTGTCAAAGTGCCCCCTTTTTTTTGGGGGGGGGGCTGGTTTTCCCCCACATTAAAAAACGTCCTTGTTTTTAATTTGATTTCACGGGGAAACACATAAATACCATCTGTTCTTCAGATTCTTCACTTAAATTTTTTGGTTTCGGTTAATGGATGAGAAATCCTTCATGACTGATGCATTGTTTTTGTCGCTAGACAAAGTGCCCCTTTTTGGGGGGAGCTTGTTTCTTACCACATTAAAAACCGACCTCATGTATAACTCTTCCCTAATGGTTAAAAAGAAATTGAGGCAAGCACAAACATAAGCGTTTTTACCTAATTTGAAGATGCTGAATTCAAATTTGCAATCCGTTTTAACTCATCACTTTTTCAGATATGTATGCTGTGCATTTTGTGCATCTACGATACCTTGTGTCTAACTCTGCCCTCGTCGGGAGGCAAGTAAATAATATATATATTTATCTCTCGCTCCTTGACAAGGTTCAAAAGAGAGTCGCAAATCTGATAGGCCCTGAACTGGCATCTAAGCTTCAGCCTCTGTCCCATCGACGAAATGTTGCATCCCTCTGCCTGTTCTACAAGTATTTTAGTGGTGAATGCTCTGATGAACTGCAATCACTTGTGCCCCCACGACGCGAGCACCCTCGACAAACCCGACAGGCTACTAGATCCCACCCCCACACTGTAGAGGTCCCTAGATGTAAAAGATCTTTTTACTCCAATAGTTTCTTCCCCAGAACCGCAAGACTCTGGAATTCCATTCCAGGTCCCTGCTTCCCCAACAGTACTGACGTGCAGAAGTTCAAGTGTAACGTGAACCGACACCTTGCTGCCCAAATCCCTACATAGTACCCCAGTAGTTGTTGCCCCTGATAGTAGCCCCCTACACTAAAGTGGCAATTTGCCTAGTTTGGGGTGAAAATGTAATAAAAAAAAACAATATATATAATGTATATATATATGTATATATATATATATATACACACACACACACACACACATATATATATATATATATATATATATATATATATATATATATATATATATATATATATATATAACTACTTCATTTACTCACATAAAATTAATATACGAGAGTATAAATTTATGCGTAAACTTTAAGTATTTACTTCAAAAGTGCTCAATACGTAGGTAGAGCTAGTTAGTAAGTTATAAAATATATATGGCGATTAAGCTACACTGAATATTCCGCGTTTCATCCACTCTAGGACTCTTCAGGCTTATGCTGAAGAATCCTAGAGTGGATGAAACGCGGAATATTCAGTGTAGCTTAATCGCCATATATATTTTATAACTGACTATATATATATATATATATATATATATATATATATATATATATATATATATATATATATTAAGTAATGTGATTGATAATTTAAAATTTAAAAATCAAATTATAATTAAATTAAAAATCCGTTTCATAAGAAGGAACAACAAAATCAATTATCTGTACGATCGTAAATAACGCTAGCATTAAAAGTAAGGCAGATGTATCTTTTAATTTTTCGCCTTTAATGCTAGGTTTATTTGTGGTGTCTTTTAAATTTAATAAAACCCCTTCAAAATTTGCTGACGAGGAGACCTTGCTTATTAAAAAAACTATATGTAATAATTATTGTCCGTAACTTAATGTCTACCACAATAAAAAGCATTGTTTTCCGAAACGATCGTACAGATAATTGATTTTGTTGTTGTTCCTTCTTATGAAACGGATTTTTAATTTAATTATAATTTGATTTTTAAATTTTAAATTATCAATCACATTACTTAATATTGAATTATTATATTTACCTATCGAGCTTATTATATATCTAAATTACAACGAGCACTTTCTCTTTCCTGTATTTGTATAATTACTAGTTTAATTAACTAGTAATTTCACTGTTACATTGAAATACACTCAGCTCTTTAGACTATTGTTCTAATATCCTTTAAATTATATATATATATATATATATATATATATATATATTGTTAATTGGTCCTTGGTCAATGTAGGAAAAACCCTTCATACTAAGACAGAGTGTCCCCTTTTTGCCCTTTCTTGGTCTCTTCCTAAACCCTCCCAGTAAATGAAGCGCGTGGCCTAAGAATGAAAAAAATATATATCTGAAAAAAAAAAGCACAATCGCAAAGATGATTCATAATAATAAAAATAGATTTTTTTTTCCCGAAAGAAATTCAATATTAGAAAATGAACTATTTAAATTATTTCTATGTAAAATATTTTGAAAAATAAAAAATGTAATTCAGAGAAAAATACTGACAGAACTTCATGGAGTTTCACAGAGCTCTACGGAAACATCCGAAATGAGCCGAAGTGATCCGGAGATGTAAAATTGTTTAACTTATCCTTTTTGTCGTATTTTGCTTCATAATTTTTTTTAATTATTTGTAAAGTTTTATTTTCAGCATTTTTTGTACTAAAAACGAAAATTTATTTTTAATAGAAAAAAACAAAAAACAAACACGAGTGTCTTCTAAGGAAAATCAGATCATATGGTATCACTGGAAGAATACATAATGTAATCAAATCCTTCTTAAGTAAGAGAAAAATCCAGGTTGTCCTAGACGGTCGTACATCTAAACAATATGATATAAATGCGGGAGTACCTCAGGGGTCTATCCTTGAACCTTTATTATTCTTGATATTCATAAATGACCTCCCTGATAAAATTGTTTCGGAGATGTGTATATCTGCTGATGACACCACCCTCTATAACAGGCACGAGGGGAAAACAAATGAACACATATCTAAGGAAATGGCAGAAGCACTAGACGAAGACCTCCAATCTGTAGTGGAATGGGGACAAAAATGGATGATCAAATTCAATGCTGCCAAGACTAAGCGTGTTTCCTTCAATAATTACAAGAAACCTTCACTACCACCAATAGCAATGGCCAAGAACACATTACCCGAAAGTACTTCCTTTAAAGACATCGGCCTAACGCTTACAGGGGACATGAACTGGAATAGATACATTGAGAGCATTGCCAAGGCTGCTGCGAAGAAGGTGGGCTCTCTCTACCATGCTAGAAAGCTACTTACGCCCGAAAGTATCCTGTACCGCTATAAGGCCACCATTCGTCCATGTATGGAGTACTGCTGTCACATTTGGGCTGCTGCATCTGCTACTAGTCTCTTGCTCCTTGACAGGGTTCAAAAGAGAGTCGCCAACCTGATAGCTCCTGAACTGTCATTTAAGCTTCAGCCTCTGTCCCATCGCTGAAATATTACATCCCTCTGCCTGTTCTACAAGTACTTTATTGGTGAATGCTCTGACGAACTACAAGCACTTGTATTACCTCGACATGAATACCCCCGACAAACCCGAAAAGCAGCTACATCCCACCCTTTCACAGTAGAGATCCCTAGATGTCAGAGAGCTTTCTACGACAATAGTTTCTTCCCCAGAACTGCTAGACTTTGGAACTCTCTTCCGGAATTCTGCTTTCCCAACTGTACTGACATGCAGAAGTTCAAGTGCAATGTGAACAGACATCTTGCTACTCATCTCCCTTCATAATACTCCTGCAACTTATGTCCCCAATAGTAGCTCCCTATTTCAAAGTAGCACTGTGTGGATGCTAATGTTAATATTTTCAATTCTCTTTTTTTTTTAGTCTGTTTACTTGTCTCCCCACGAGGGCGGAGTTAGACATGAGGTCGGTTTTTAGTGTAGTGGGAAACCAGCTCCCCTCAAAAGGGCACTCTGTATCAGAAGTAATGAAAGATTTCTCCTCCAATTAACCGAAACCAAAAAAGTGTAGTGCTACATCATTAGAACAGATACTACACTTTGATCTTGTCAATTCTTGATTAATATTTGTATTTTTACCCAATATTTGCAATAGAGAAATTAAACGTTTTAGGGTGTGGTCTTGGTTGAGGAGTGGGTGTACGACCGATGCTACTGCACAAGAGATATGGGTTTTGAAAAGCAATGTTCATCGGAGAAGCAGCCAATTTGCCGCTTGTTGTTTGTGCTCGTTTTAATTTGTACCGACGGGTCAGTATCTCTTCTGCTTTGCCTCATACACGTCACAACGCCGCCTCAGGCGTGGGTTGAATTTTGATATCCCTGGGAAAACGGTAATAAAATTACTGGAGCAGCTTCTATGTAACTGGACCTTTCATCTCTTCCCCCTGCTACGCAATAATTACCTGCCTCTCTCTCTCTCTCTCTCTCTCTCTCTCTCTCTCTCTCTCTCTCTCTCTCTGTCTCTGTCGCTGTCTGTCTGTCTGTCTGTCTGTCTCTCTCTCTCTCTCTCTCTCTCTCTCACTCTGTATATATATATATATAGTCTTGGAAGTTTTTAACCTTTAAAACTATACAAAAAAAATTATCATTTGTTAGCAAACCAGTTAGTCAGTAAGTCATTCAATCACCTGCAATCACTGCATAAACTTGCTCTCTCGAATTCACTATAGTACCAGTAATAATTTATTTTTTAAGGGATAATCAGTTGTTGGCCATGAAACATTGTTTCGAGGATTTAAAAACAAAACTGTATATTAAATCATGGCTACCCAGCAGTGCTGATCAAACACCACCTCGCTTAATCTTAGGAAAAAAAACATGTTATAAATATTAAATTTAGTTTCCTATTCTTAATTACATTATCTAACCTATTCATAATATAAAAATGAATTTCTTACCTACTTATGACTTATAACTCCTTATATATATATATATATATATATATATATATATATATATATATATATATATATATATATTACATTTTCTTCCCAAACAAGGCACGTTGCCACTTTGGTGTAGGGGGTTACTATTAGGTAAATAAGTTATAAGGATACTATGTAGGGAGTTGGGCAGCAAGATGTCTGTTAACGTTACACTTGAGCTTCTTTTTTTCTTGCTTTTTCCTGAATTTGCAGATATCGGCCATCCTCTCCCCTTAAATAATTTTTTATTTTATATTTTATATTTTATTTTTTATTTTTATTTATTTATTCATTGTTTATTTATTATTTATTTTCTATTTATTTATTAATTAATTTATTTATTTTCCATTTAGTGTCTTCTAACAACTCTTGCTGACATTTTTTTAAGTGATGACCTGTACATTTCAGTTGACCTATATTATTTTGCCCTATATATTTTTTTCGCGCCTTTAACATTTCCCGTTTGGGTCATTTTGACATTTGTTTCTCTATCACCATTTTTTCTCCTCTTTTTCTTCCCTGATTTTTCTTATTTATATTTATGTCTCGGCAGTAGAGTGAAAAGCATATCTTATTTTTCTTTTATTAATATTATTGGAATCTTTTTTCCTTTTTTCCTTGCACACATTTTTGTGAATTATTCCATGAATTTCTGCCTTTGGATTATTATGGACCATCTTCTTCCAATTACGGGGTTTCCTTGAATTTTACTTGTGCAAATTGAAATTCAATTAACTTTCTTGAAGTTATACATTTGGACTTTACCGTCACTGGATTATTTATCTTCCACCAGACTATCCATTCATGTGTAATAACCTTTTTCTTCACCCTATTCCCTCTGCTTCACTTTTTTTGTTATCAAGTAAATCTTTGACTTACTTGTTGTTTCATCAAATACGTTTGGATGCAAAATCCGATCCCGCATTTTGCTAATTCCTACCCTCTGATGAGAAGTAGAGTATTTCTTCGAAACTCCGCGGATTAAGGACTATCCATTTATCTAGTGTTTCCTTTTCAGATTAAATATGTTTTTAACTCATTTCCAAGTGTTTTTTAACAATTATTTTATAACCAAGTTGCTGGTATGTCCGTTGGTGGTATGGAACTTTGATTAATTTCGGGAGAGAAGGGACCTCCCCTTTTCAAAATAGAAAACAAAAGTATATATTCAACGGACTTTATATACGCAGGATATACCAGCAACTTGGCTATAAAATAACTATACATTGAGGTGAGGAATGATAGATGAATAAACAGTTAGACATTTCTCTTCTCAAACAAAACCGTCTATTTGTTTTTCTTTTCTTTACTCTCATGATTCCGGTCTTTCTTCGCATTGTTTTTGGCTTTTAAAACTTCCATATATTCCTTTACCAACAATGCTTCAAGCAAATTACTACCTACTTATATATATATGTGTATATGTATATATATATATATATATATATATATATATAAATTTTAGTAATTCAATAAATTTGAAATTTATGACATTAAATGATTAAATTTCAAATCAATTTTTTATTATTCTATGTAAGACAAAGAATACATTAGAAATATTATATTTCCTTATCCTATAGGATTTCGGTGTCTACCATCTCTTCGGATTTATTTATTCTATCTTTGTTAAATCGTAATAAACGAAAGGAACACAGGATATAAGGAACGAAACGTATTCACATATCGGAAGTGACGTCATGATATTCGATATCGGAAGTGACGTCATGAGGTAGTCCATTAATCCCATGGACGGCGTCTCGAACAATCTTGTATATTGAGCAATTTTTATTTAGATGGGATTGTAATTTTGGAATATTATTGCCAATAATATTTTGTAAGACATATAATCACAGGTTTCCATACCAGTTGAATTGTTGGATAACATTTTTTGGAAGTATATATATATATATATATATATATATATATATATATATATATATATATATATATATATATATATAAATTAAAATTACAATTGAATTTACCAAAATAATCAAAGATGGTAAAATTAAAGTAAATTATAAATATTAAAGAATTAATATTTATAAAATTATCTCAGCCAGACATAAAAGCTCGATAAAACCAAATAGGAAATAGAGCTTATAATACAAGCAAACAGTTAATAAAATATGTTAAAAAACACTTTGAAATGAGTTAAAAACATATTTAATCTGAAAAGGAAACACTAGATAAGTGGATAGTCCTTAATCCGTGGAGTTTCGAAGAAATACTTTCCTTCTCATCAGAGGGTAGGAATTAGCAAAATGCGGGATCGAATTTTGCATGCAGAAGTATTTGATGAAAAAACAAGTAAGTCAAAGATCTTACTTGAAAACAAAATAAGTTAAGCAGAGGGAATATCCAATGGATTTCTGCCTTTGGATTATTATGGACCATCTTCTTCCAATTACGGGATTTCCTTGGATTTTACTTGTACAAATGAAAATTCTTTTAACTTTCTTGAAGTTTTACATTTGGATTTTACCGTCACTGAATTTTTTTATCTTTCACCAGACTATCCATTGATGTGTAAGCACCTTTTTTTTACCATATTCCCTCTGCTTCACTTCAACAGATTGGATCCCATTACCTCACTCCTACCAAAACTTTCACTTCGCATTTTACCATTGGATGTAAAATTCTATATCCTTTTCATTAACTTCTCTTGCTCTATGATATTTAAATGCTTAAAAAAAACTTTTAATTATGATTTTCCATGTATTAATGGTTGTAGCAAATAAGGTTGCTAATATTTACTCCTCTGAAGAGATGGTAGACTTCGAAATCCAATAGGAAAAGGAGTTAAAATATTTGAAATGTATTCTTTGTCTTTCATAGAATAATAAAAATCTTTTGCTTTGAAATTCAAACATTTCACGTCAAAATTTTTTAAAATCATTGACTAAAATTTTTATTTATTTGCTCCATATTGTATATCGAGCAATTTTTATTTAGATGGGATTGTCCTTATAGAATATTACTGCCAATAATATTTTGTAAGACTTATAATCACAGGTTTCCATAGGAGTGTATTTGTTGAATAACTTTCTTCGGAAGTATATATATATATATATATATATATATATATATATATATATATATATATATATATATATATATATATGTATATATATATATATACTCGGGTTTTTTTATTCAAGAGTAATGGACTAATGAATTCAACGAGGTTGTTAGATAGTGCTCAATAAAAAGAGCTGATAATATTTGTTTATTGTTATATAAACATGGTCACATCCTGCTGCTACAAATAGCCACTTGTTTCAATCAAACAACAGATATCATCAGGCAGCGACTTGACTATTCAAAAGTTCAATGAATAACCTATTTTTTCGATTATTCATTGAACTTTTGAATAGTCAAGTCGCTGCCTGATGATATCTGTTGTTTGATTGAAACAAGTGGCTATTTGTAGCAGCAGGATGTGACCATGTTTATATAACAATAAACAAATATATATATATATATATATATATATATATATATATATATACACGTTTGTTTTATTACCGTATATTTCTGTTAAGTTACATTATTGTTTCAGCTACCCAGCCGTTTTTTTTGGGCCGTCTGTAGCTTCCTCAGACTTTTACAGAAACGTCTGAGGAAGCTACAGACGGCAAAAAAAAAACGGCCAGGTAGCTGAAACAATAATGTAACTTAACAGAAAAATACGGTAATAAAAAATAAAACGCATATTTGCTCTACAACAGTATTGAGCACTTTCTTCAGTTTTTATTAATTACCATTTATACTACATATATATATATATATATATATATATATATATATATATATATAGAGAGAGAGAGAGAGAGAGAGAGCAAGAGCGAGAGAGAGAGAGATAAAAATGGCTATGGGAACGAAAACTGTTTTGCTTTAATATATTATTCTTTTCAAGTTTAAAATAGAATTCTTTTACTTGTCATGCTTAAGTTTACAATAGCATTTCACTATATATGCAGTTCTAATCTGATATAGAATTATTGGTTTCATTGAAAATACAATGTCTGGTAATGTTCGTCCATCGCTTACAACCAGGACCATGGTTCTTTAGATTCAGAGGTAGCTCTTCAGTTCGACCTGCACTCCTTCTGAATGTAGCTACTTGAGATGATTCTACAGTGAATATGGAACGATAAAATTGTCGCCCTAGAAAAGACAACATGATTCCATTTCCGTTTAATGAAAACCAGTTTTCTTTTTTCTTTTTTTTTTTTTGTTGCAGACCATCTATTAGTTGGCCAGTTGTGTACAAATCCCAAGAGCGATAAGAGCCTTTTATCATGTTTGAAAATAACACAATGTTCAACGAGCGAGATTGGAGATGCGCCGCTGTATAACTCATGCTCTCTACCGATCCAAGTAATGACAACAGGACCATGGTCAGCACCCTCAAAATGAAACTCCGGACGGTTCAATGTTTGAAGGTACAGCTCAACGAAGTTTCCAGCCACGGTTATGATCTTTGGTGTTGTTTAAAGTCGGCTTGAACGTCAACACCAAAATGTACCTAGATGTGCTGAAGAGCGTGGTGATTCCCTAGTGCAATCCAATGGCCACTGGCAGTTCTGGGTGTGACAGTAGGACTCGGACACAGCCCACAAGTCCAAACAGACCCAGGCTTGGCTTCAGGAGTAGTGCAACGTCTTTGTACCTTTTTCTCACTGGCCATCCTCCTCCCCCGACCTGAATCCGCTGAACTACTTCATTTAGTCATACGCCGAGAACAACACCAACATGACCTCCTACAACACTAAAGTCAGCAATGCCAAGTATGTGTCGATCTCCCGCCGGTCCTTTTTTTTTTCTTTGGACACGGTGGTCACCACTTATCAAGGCCCGGAAGCCACTCAGAGATAAGGGTTATTGTAAGTACAGTACGCTAGTGTGGAGATTTGATGAAGTGTTTACTTAAGGGGGCTGTTAATTAGGAATTTGTTAACGTTGGACTTGAAGACATCCAAGTTGTAGTCAGGTGGGAAGCAGGCAGACGGAACAGAGTTCCACAGGCGTGCAGTTCTGAGAAAGAAGCTTTGTTCATGGAATTTGCTTGTGGAAATATCATGCTCTCAGTTTCGGAGCCATACCGATGCGGTCATTGAGGCTGAAGGCGGCTACATTGAATAGATGTCAGCTGTATTACATAATCAAGTTACCTGAATTAGTTTTTGTTTAAATAAAAGTTATAAAATTACCACCTGACGAACGCCAGAGGAATAGTTGGTCGAAACGTCGTAAAAAAACAACAACTAATAAAGATGCGAATAATAAAGCTGTAGTGTTATTCTCTGTTGGGCGACGATTTTATCGTTCCACCCTCTATAAATAGAATGTTATGTTGTTCGAACACGTCTATGTGCAAAAAAAAAAAAAGAAAGAAAGTGAAGTTAATAATATGCCTTTTTGTCTCTTTTTTGCTATTTTGAATGTCGGTTTTGTTTTTTGTTTAACGTTAAGTCCGTTTTAGTAAGCAAGGTGATATCGCAGAAGATGGATACGTGTCGGTAAAAATGGCCGCGCTTTTCATTTTTTTAATTGTTTTTTTTTTTTGGGGTATGCCACCAGCCAATAGACCACGCCTAGCATTTGTAAACTTTAGTTTTCGTTTCTATTATTATTTTCAATTCTTTTTCTTCTTCTTCTTCTTCTTCTTTTTCTTCTTCTTGTCCATCATCATCATCATCATCATCATCATCATCATCATCTTTTTATTAAAATTCTGCTTTTAC
>NC_136527.1:13278842-13363842 GCF_053919585.1 Euprymna scolopes | reverse complement strand
AAACACACACACACACACAAACACAAACACACACACAAACACACACACACAAACACGCACAAACACACACACACACAAACACACACACACAAACACACACACACAAATAAACATACACACACAAACACACACACACAAACACATAGACACACAAACACACACACACACAAACAAACAAACACAGACACACAAAAACAAACACACGCACAAACACATACAAACAAACACACGCACACACACAAACACACACACAAACACACACACGCAAACACACAAAAACACATACACAAACAAACACACACACAAAAACACACACACACAAACACACACACACAAACACACACACAAACACACACACACACAAACACACACAAACACACACAAACACACACACACAAACACACACAAACAAACACACACACACGAACACACACAAACACACACACACAAACGCACACACACAAACACACACACACACGTGCACACACACACAAACACACACACAAACACACACACACAAATACACACAAACACACACACACAAACGCACACACACGTGCACACACACGTGCACACACACGTGCACACACACACACAAACACAAACAAACACACACACAAAGTTATTCTTTTTTCCGATTTTATATATATTTTTAAAAATATTTTTTATATCTTTATTATATCAGGTATGGTGTATATTATGGCGGCCAAAAGTTGTGTTCAGCCGTATTCATTATCTACCCTATTTGTCATTTGGAGGGTCACCACTAATCAACACCGGAGGCCACTCAACGATAATGGTTAAGTGTTAATTAGATAGCGACACAAGATCAGTTCCGGAGAGCTACATTATCTAAATGGATGTCTTATTAGGAATTTGTTCACATTAGACTTGAAGACAACCATGTTATAGCCAAACTGGAAGTAGAGAAACAGTATTACGTTCCATAGACAGATAGCTCTAGGAAAGAAACTCTGATCATGGAATTTTTATATAGCTTTTCTACAGATAGGGAGTAAGGAAAGTTGTTTGCTGTTGTTTCAGGTAGGCAAGTATTTGATGTGAATATTTTACATGAAGAGACCATAGACTGGAGCTCAGTCGAGCATCTACAATAAAAGGATCGAAAGGACCTCGCCCACTAAATTTTAGACGGTTACGTACCCTGTCAAGGCAGTACACGGCAGATATCCTAACTGTAATCTCTGAACGTATATACCGTTCACAAAACAAAGAGGGTAGAGCGGTAGACCTCGATATATCTAAGGCTTTTGATAAGTGTTTTTTGTACTTTCACTTATTTTAAAAAGTAAAACATATATATCTACAACTCGAAATATTGAATAGAGAATAAGCACTTCACTTTCATAATAATCATTACAAGAACAATACAAATTCACATACTAATAACATATAGATATTTGATTCAAACTAACCTACATGGTATATCAATATTTTATTCAAACTAACCTACATAACATATCGATATTTGAGTCAGACTAACCTACATAACATATCGATATTGGAATCAGTCTACCATAAATAGTATATCGATATTTGATTCATACTAAACTACATAGAATATCGATATTTAATTCAGACTAACCAACATGGCAGATTAATATTTGATTCAGATTACCTACTTAGCATATGGATATTTGATTCAGACTAACCTACATAGCATATCGATATTTGATTCAGAATAATCTACATAGTATATCAATATTTGATTCAGACTAACCTACATAGCATATCGATATTTGATTCAGAATAACCTACTTGGTATATCGATATTTGAATCTGTTATGCCCTTAACTCACCAGAAGAAATAACAACAATCAATCCGGATTGATTGTTCCTATTTAATAGATTCATTGATTGATATAATAATAAAGTGATTGATTTTGTGCCACGAAACAGATACTGTCAAGAATTGTATAAGCCAACTGAATTAAAGGAATAAATTATAAGATGGTCAACATCGTGAATTTTTTGTCATCTATATTTATGTCTTTATATTGCTCTGTAATTACATTGAGCTTCTTAAATAAGGATTGATATATATTATAAGAAATATATTTATACAGAAATATTTATATATATATATATATATATATATATATATATATATATATAATTGAAAGTGTCTGTGTGTGTATGTCTGTGTACATTTCCCTACGCAATAACTCTGTCAATATTTAGTCTACCGACTCGAATTTGATATACAGGGTACTGAGATTTGTTGAAAATCGATGAGATCGGTTTTTGGCTAGAAATTTGGCGATTAAGGAGTGAAAGTTCAACAATTTGACCTTTGAGAACTCTACCAAACTCCTCCGACAATTTTAGGTCTACACACTTGAAATTTTAGATATAGGTTCCTTGGACATGGATCTAACTTAATAACTTGATTTGAGCTCGAAATAATAAATTCTCAGGGGTCATAATAGGGGTCAAAGTAAAAAAAAATCGACCGTTTTTTGTTTTTGCTCAACATACCCCTCCAAATACCCTGGCAACGCCGGGCACCCATGCTAGTATATATATATATATATATATATATATATATATATATATATATATATATATATATATATATATATATATATATATATATGTGTGTGTATATATAAATAAATATATATAAATATATATATATATATTCGGCCAACAACAGTGTATGTCTCTGATGAAATGATTTTTATATGGCTTGGATGAAGTCCAACTCCGGGTTAAAGTGAAATATGAGTATAACTTTGAAAACCTCATGATTCTTAACGGATGTAGCATGAAATGTAAAGCTCAACATATTTGCAATTCCATTGAAATGTTGTCATCTAAAGAGTTATCATCTAATAAATATAAATCGCTCCAGACAAGGCATGGAGCCACTTGTAAGGAGCTAACCAGAATGAAAGATTATTATGAGGACAGAATATGCCTGTCGTCCTTTTCAATAAAAATACCTAAAATCTTATGAACTTTATATATATATATATATATATATATATATATATATATATAGTAAATTATAAAATGAATATGGCGATTAAGCTACACTGAATATTCTGCGTTTCATCCACTCTAGGACTCTTCTATCCCTCGATATCCGAAGAACGTTTTAACATTGCCCTAGAATTTGCCGAGGCATACACTGATATATCCTCGGAAGAAATCAACATCATTAAAAAATGTAGAAAATCAGTTCTAATAAATAACAATAACCAATGGATAAAAACTAAAATGACAAATTCGTTTGATTTGGCAATGGGTGCCATGGATTCTGCAGAGGCATCAGATCTTGTGGAATTATTCATTCTATATACCCTCACAAGCATATTCGATACTACGGATATCGGCCTATATAGAGATGACGGACTAGCTATAATAAAAAACTCCAACAAAGTCAAGGGAGATAACTTTAAGAAAATCATACACAAGGAAATGAAAAAATTAGGCCTAAAAGCAGACGTATCGGCTAACATGAAAATAACAAACTTCCTGGACGTCACGTTAAATTTAGATAAAAACACATATGAACCCTACTTAAAAGATAATGCTACTCCAATATACGTAAACCCTAAGTCCAATCACCCACCATCAATTATAAAACAGATTCCTAACTCGATCGTAAGTAAACTCAGTAATAATTCAAGCGATGAAAATGCATTCAACAGGTCAACCAATATTTATGAAACAGCCCTATATAGTAGTGGATACAAAAATATCGATATCAAATATAAGCAACAAAACACCAATAACTACAATAAAATTTAAAATAGAAGAAAAAGAACTATAATTTGGTATACGGCCCCATACAATCAAATGTTAAAAACAAAACTTGGCAAAAAATTTCTAGATCTTATTGAAAAACACTTTCCCGCAACCAACCCCTTGCACAAAACTTTCAATAAAAATACCTTAAAGTTATGCTATAGCTGCTGTGAAAACTTAGAGATGATAATTAAAGCACATAATAACAAAATACTAAATAAAAACAATGTAAACAACAACAAAATAAACAATAAAAAGTAGACACCATGACAAAAATAAAACTAACACTAGCAGAAATAATAATAATAATAATAATAATAATAATAATAATAATAATAATAATAATAATAATAATAATAATAATAATAAACAAACCCCGGAAACAACAACCATACTAGAAATAAAAATAAAAATACTAATAACGAACAAGATAAATGTAACTGTAGACACCGCACACTTTGCCCACTTTAAAATAAATGTCTAACTAAAAGCGTAGTTTACCAGGCTATAATATTCGCGAAAGAAAACCCGAATAACAAGAAATATTACGTAGGAATGACTTCCTTAGATTTCAAAAATCGATATTATGACCACAAAAGTACATTCAACAATAAAAAAAACACCGTATGAAAACAACGCTAGCAAATAAATACTGGGAACTCAAGGAAAGCGACCATTCGCCGGTAGTCGAATGGAAAATAATAAGACAAACTACCACATGTAGAGACCTAGAGACCCATAGCATGCCTTCATGAAAAATTTGCTATCCTGCACTTTAAAGAACCCCAACATCTAGTTAGATGTAGAAGAGGAATAGCGAACAACTGTGTTCACAAGATAAAATTTACACGGGGATAGCGAGACAAAATAATTTTAAAACTACCAAAAACAATAGAAAATAAACAAATAAATAAATTAAATAAACATGAATATACATAAACTATCACATATATATGTATGTGTATATGTGTGTATATATATATATGTATATGTATATATGTACATATATATAAACTAACATAAAAAAACAAAAAAAAACCCTAAACTAGATTTAAAACAGGTCAAGAAACTAGATATCCAGGCTATATAGAGCACGCACAAAGGAACCGGTCAACCAGACGTCAAATAGGCCTTTGTCCGGTAAGTGCATGTTCATTGGCTGATAGGAAGGGCGCGGTGGATACTAGAAAGCTGATTTGCTAACTAAAATCTCAATAGAAGGTGCGTATATAAAAACGACAGACAACCACAAATTTCGCGCATAAGCCTGAAGAGTCCTAGAGTGGATGAAAGGCGGAATATTCATTGTAGCTTAATTGCCATATATATTTTATTACTTACTATATATATATATATATATATATATCGAGTATAATATTTCAGCTTGCATGAAAATCATCTCAAGTTGATCCGAAATGCAAAATAGAGAGAATGGAGCCCAAAATAAGTCTTTTTTCGGGCAGTGCAGTAGCCCAAAGAGAAGTCTGTCGCCAGTTAAATGAGACGTTATAGTAACAAGAGAGAAAACCAGTATGAGAACCTTCATCATCGGCTTAATTAGAAAAATTCGGTTGGGATTACATTTTCTATATATAAATACTGTTATTTATATTAGTTTGAAGTTTACCATTGCGTATATCAGGTAAACACTACATCCCTTTGTTTTTATTAATATATATATATATATATATATATATATATATATATATATATATATATATATATATATATCAAGTTTGGTAATTATTATAGAAAAATCAACAAGAAATCTATATATACACACACACACATATATATGTATGTATATGTGTGTGTGTTTTTGTGCGTGCGTGCATGTGTATGTGCGCGCGTTTGTGTAGATTTCTTTAACGATATCATCTTCGCCGCAAAGATCATTTTACTAAGAAAGTCGTCCATTTTCGTTTCGACGTATATAACATTTTTATTTATTTTATTATTTTTAAAACAGTAATCTACGTACATGCATGTTTCAAGCGTAGCTTGACTGTGTCTAGGAATCGAACTCCGGACCATGCATATAACAGTCTGGCACGTTAACCTAGATAATTTTCCTTTTTATTTTTATCGTGTATAAACTTTTACACGTTGATTGTTTTTAATTCGTCTTTGTTTTATTTGGACATCTATAAATATAAAAGCGAAAATTTATGTATGTATGTGTGTTCGCTTTTTCTGTATGTCTACAAAAGGCTTCTTTCAGAGAAGCGGTCGGCCGCCTAAAAACATTTAAAAACGTTTTATATCACATATAAATCTTAATATATCAGAGTTAATAACGAAGCTCGCCTGTCTATTTAATTTGCTCGATTTCGGGAAGATAAATATTCAACATTTGTAGCTCGCCGCATGTGGGTTAGTCTTTTTCTTATAACATCTTGGGAGAATAAAAATCCCGCAGTCAAACTTGACCTCATTAACTCATTTAAACGGGCACCTGCTAAATCCAAGTAATTAAATAAATTCAAACGTGTTTCCGTTAATATCTGGCGGGGGAGCAATCGTTAACGTCGCACGTTTTTTTTTTCACACTTTAATTTACAACTTTGCCTCAACGGTTCGGGTTCGATCCTCATACTTACTTTTTTTAACCCACCCCGGAGTTTCCACACATACCTCTTAACACCCTGGCAACGCCGGGTACCCCTCGCTAGTATATAATATTTCTATTTATTTTATAAAACAGTGATCTACGTACATGCATGTTTCGAGGTATCTACCTTAACTGGAATCGAACTCTGGACCATGTGTATCATAGTTCGGCACGTTAACCGTTACGCCATGAACCCCTAGATAATTCTACTGTTTATTTTTATCATTTATAAACTTAGATTTCTTGTTATTTTTTTTAACGATAAATACGGTTAAATAGCGCCTTCACCTCGAAGATCATTTTACTTAGAAAATCACCCATATTTTATTTTGACGTATAAAATATGTTGTTTTTTTTAAATATTTTTTTTCTACGTACACGCATGCTTCGAGATATCTACCTGACTTTAGCGTAGCTTGATTGTGTCTTAGAATCGAACTCCGTACCATGGGTATCACAGTTCGGCGCGTTAACCACTACGTCATGAACTCCTAGATAATTTCCCTGTTTATTTTTATCGTTTATAAACTTAGATTACTTGTGGATTTTTTAAGGATAAATGTGGTTTAACAGCGTCTTCACCTGGAACTCATTTTGTTATATATATTATAGTAAAAATAATTATATGTATAAACATCTAAAGAAGTTGGTGGGGACAGGATATTTTTATGGAAACATAAATCGTAAAATTGCCAACTCCTCAATGAAACAGCTGTAATGGAAAAAATATTAACTCAAAATTAACGGTGACTGGTTTTAAAATAACTCTCTAGACCCGTTAAACGAAAACGGTATACATTGAAAGTAACGACATTTAAAAAACAAACTTAAAAAATTACACACATATATATGTGCGTGTGTGCATTATTTGTTATTGCCGTTTTATCTGTTTGGTTACATATGTTTCGGATGTTGGACCATGTTTACAATCCAACAGCCTCGTCAGACCTTACAGAAATGGTTGTTAGTATTTGGAAGCTGTCCAACATCCGAAACATATGTAACCAAACAGATAAAACGGTAATAAAAAAATAAGACACATATTTGCTCTGCAATAGTATTGAGCACTCTCTTCAGGTTTTTACTAATTACCAGTTTTACTAAACTATATATATATATATATATATATATATATATTATTAGAAAATATATTTCTGTAGAATCCTTATTTAAGAAGCTCAATGTAATTACAGATCAATATAGAGAATAAATGACAAAAAATATATTCAAAAATTCATGATGGTGACCATCTTATAATTTATTCTTTTAATTCAGTTGACTTATACAATATATATATATATATATACATATATATATATAAAGAGATAGATAGATAGATAGATAGATAGATAGATAGATAGAAAGTCATGAAAAAACCCCACAAATTTCGGCCTGTCTTTCTAATTGTGATATTGTTGTATGAAATTTTGAAATGTCTTTTACTGGCCCTGTAATTCACTCGTTGACAGAAATGTTTCTGTTCCCTGCTGATGAATGTAGAGTATGAAACACGAAACCTTTAAGTACAAAATTGAGTAAACGTATAAATCATTACTCGAACGCTGAAGTTTAGCTTTTAATAAATGATTTATTATAAAGAATAGAACTGATTCGTATGTGTAGAAGATAAGTTTATGAACGACTGGAAACTGAGGCAATTTGGATTTCAATAAAAAACAAGTGAAGCATTCATGATCCCCCGTAAGTGCACAGTGAACGAGGCATAAAAATGACTAGGTCAATCATTTGCCCTCACTCCATTTAGCCCCCAAATCCCAAGGCCTTAATATATTTAAATTTGATTTCAGCACCATGCAAAACTGCTAAATAGACACACACAGAAAAATTTGGACAAATATGGTAAAATAGTCCCAAAAATGGAGTGTTTTTATTAGCCCTAAAAGAGCCCCTGGGGCAAACTCAAGAGTTATTGCGAAGTATAGGCAAACAAAATTATATAGAAATCAATTAGTTACAACAAAGAAAGTTTTATAAAAATCCAAACGATCAATTTTTTAATAAGCACAAAAGTGTCAATTTTAGCAATTTTAACACAAAATGCACCCTGGGGGGATGGGGACCTGAGTTTACCCGGAAAATCCGTTCTGTTACTTTTTTACTCATATCATGTTTAATGTTTATGCAAATTTTCAAAAGATTTCAAACAGTAGTTATTGAGAAAAGTACGGATAAACGAACAAACCTTTTAGATAAGAGGAAAATCCCTGTTGTCCTCGACGGTCGTACATTTAAACAATATGATATAAATGCGGGAGTGCCTCAAGGATCTATCCTTGGACCTCTATTATTCCTAATATTCATAAATTACCTCCCTAACAAAATTGCCTCTGAGATGGGTATATATGCTGATGACACCACGCTCTATAACAAACACGACAGGAAAACAACTGAACACATATCTAAAGAAATAGCAAAAACACTAAAGGATGACCTCCAATCTGTAGTGGAATGGAGATAAAAATGGATGGTCACATCAATGCTGCCAAGACTAAACTCGGTGCCCTCAATAATTACAAGACACCTTCTCTACCAACAATAGCAATGGCCAAAGACTCTTTATCTGAAAGTATTTCTTTTAAACTCCTCGGCCTTAACGTTTACAGGAAATATGAGTTGGAACAATTGCATTGAGAGCATTGCCAGGACCGCTGCGAAGAAGGTAGGTTCTCTCTACCATGCTAGAAAACCACTAACGCCCGAAAATATACTGTACCTCTATAAGGCCACCATTCGTCCATGTATGAAGTATTGTTGTCATATTTGGGATGGTGCATCTGCTACTAGTTTCTCACTCCTAGACAAGGTTCAAAAGATAGTCGCCAATCTGATAGGTCCTGAACTGTCATCTAAGCTTCAGCCTCTGTCCCATCGACGAAATGTTGAATCCCTCTGCCTGTTCTACAAGTATTTTAATGGTGAATGCTCCGACAAACTGCAAGCACTCGTACCCCCTCGATGTAAATACCCCGAAAAACCCGACAAGCAGCTAAATCCCACCCCTTCACAGTAGAGATCCCTAGATATAAGAGAGGCTTCTACTCCAGTAGTTTCTTCCCTAGAACCGCTGGACATTGGAATTCCCTTCCGGGTTCCTGCTTCCCCAACTGTACTGACATGCAGAAGTTCAAATATAACGTGAACCGACATCTTGCTGCCCAACTCCCCACATAGTACCAAGGGTGAATTTACAGGTTCACCTTCTTTTTGTTGGAGAACTAAATAGATAATTAATAACAAAAAAAAACAAAATCAAGCCAGAAATGCTTTAGTTTTTAAAAACTGGACGAGGCAGGAGGAACCATAGTGAGACGGGCAGAGGGGGGGGGTAGAGAAATGTTACACTTTCACCCCGAACAACACCGAGTAGCCCTGCTAGTTTTTAATAAAGCTTTATTTTAAAGCGAATTAAAGCCATTGTAAAAACTCTGGGTGACGGATTACTTTTGTATCCGTATGAGAGAAAGAGAGAGAGAAAGAGAGAGAGAGAGAGAGAGAGAGAGAGGAAAGACATAGAGAGAAGGTAAATAGACGAATATACTCTATACATATTCTCGGTTGCTTCCCCTTTCATATTATACTAGCGGGGGGTACCCGGTGTTGCCCGGGTGTTTCGAGGTGTGTGTACTCAAGCGGGGGTGCGGGCTGTTTATCTAAACATAAGAATAAGCTAAGTAAATATTTTAAAAAACTAACGTAAGGCAAACGAACGATGTAAAAATGGGAAAAAACAAAAAAGAAAACAGAAAAACGAACGCTAAAACTGCTTTAAAAAATCTGAAAAATAAAAACAAAAAAAAAAACACTGGCTAAAATAACCCGTGAAAACACGTGAAAACCTCTGTTTCAATATTAAAATTCGAAAGAAAAAAAAAAGACACCTCACACCATGATTCGAACCCAAAACTTTTAGATAATGAGGATGCGCTCAAAGCAACTGAGCTAAGACGACGTCGACGAAATTGGATCGTTTTTTTTTAAATTTAAACTAAATCATGTTCCGACGTCGTATGACGCATGCGTAGAAGCGAACTTGTCATGAGAGGACGGTTTTTGCTGACCCCTCCCTGTAGAAAACTGATGATTTTAGGCTGAAGAAAATAATGTTTTTGGCCAATTTTTCGATATTTGTCGGGGGAAGGTAAGAACTTTAAAATGATACTAATCTCGTGAAAATCCAGGACCCATGTCGAAAGATTTTGTGAGACAACAAACACACACACATACATACATACATACATACATACATACATACAAACATACACACATTTCGCTGATATATTATTATATAGATGTAATTAGGAATAAACTATATTTAAAAAAGCACAGCTTTTCGACCTCTCTTTCCAATTGTGACATGGTGACGTGATATTTCAGTGGATAAAATTATTTTTATTCCTCGTTTATTCATACGTTGGTTGATTCATTCACCTGCGCGCCCATAAATCATTATACACCGAGAAATTTGCCTCTGGATACAGACTCACTCGACGTTTAATTTTTAATAAATGATTTATTACAAAAGAAAAGAAACAGTCATCCTGCCTTGACAGAGTTTAAAATAGACTTCGTAATCTAGTGGGGGACGCCCTTTTTCTCTTACAAAAGAAAAGAAACAGTCATAGAACACATCAGAGATTAGTCCCTTGGTCCAATAAAGAGTCTCCCGACTGTCAACTAAGCTCCAACATCTGTCCCATCGCCACAATGTTGCATCCCTATACCTGTTTTACTAGTATTTTAATGGAGTGTGCTCTGATAAACTCCTCACACCCCCTCGATGTACATATCCCTGACATACCCATTTAGCAACAAAATCCCACCTCTTCATTGTTGAAGTCTCTAGATGCCAGAAAGCCTTCTACTCTAATAGTTTCTTCCTTCAGACTACTATACTTTGTAATTCCGTCTTTATTACCTACTTCTCTGACTGTACTGACATGCAGAAGTTTAAATGTAATGTAAACCGCTTCTTACATAATGCCTTGTCAGCACGATCCCAAATAGTAACTACTTAAGTCCAAGTGGCAATGTGCCTTCTTTTGGGTGAATCTTGAGTAAAAAAAAAAAATGAAGAGTTACTAGCTTTGAAGCTATTTTCGTATGTGTTGGAAACATTAGAAGAGGGAAGGAGACAGAGATAGAAAAAGAGTAAGAAGCACTTATCCTGCCTTGACAGAGTTCAAAATAGACTTCGTAATCTAGTGGGGGACGCCTTTTTTCTCTTCCCTGCAACCTCTTTCCCATACAGGAGACGTCGCGAGCCTGTCTCTGCTTTATCATTATTTTCATGGCAAGTGCTCGTCTGAGCTCCAATCTATGGTAAATCCCTGGCGTGAGTTTCACGAAAAACACTCGTCTAGCTGAAAACACTATCAATAATCCCTCACTCTTTATCTGTGCCTAAACCTAAACGTAGATTCAAGAAACAAAGCTTCTTTCTTAGTACTGCACGCCTATGGAAATCTGTTCCGTTTTCCTGCTTTCCAACTGACTACAATATGGTTGTCTTCAAGTCTAATGTAAACAACTTCTTGCTGGGCCATCCCCTTAAGCAATCCAATTTACCAAATTTCCACTACTAACGATGACTGATATGTTTCCCTTGACCACTATACCTTTATTAACCCTTATCCTCGAGTGGCTTCCGGGCCTTGATAAATGGTGGCTCCATTGTAAAAATTAAAGAGAGAGCGAGAGAGAGAGAGAGTGAAAGAGAGAGAGAGAGAGAGAGAGAGAAACAGACGGATAGGCATATACTTAGTAACGGAATGTATGGCAGCTAGATTCCATGAACAAAGTTTCTTTCTTAGAACTACACGCCTGTGGAACTCTCTTCCGTTTGCCTGTTTCCCACCTGACTACCACTTGGATGTCTTCAAGTCCAACATAAATAAATCCCTGATGAACCGCCCCCCCTTAAGTAAGACAGTTTATCAAATCTCCAATACTAACGATTTACTACGACACTATCCCATTGATTACTGTACACACAATAACCCTTATCCCCTAGTGGCTTCCGGGCCTTGATAAGTGATGACCTCCTTGTAAAAAAAAAAAGAAAGAAAGCTGTATGCAAATGACCGAGTAATATTTCTATTCTAATAGTTTATTTCCTCGATTAAGTAGAGTTTGGATTTCCTTTCCTTTCGTCTTTCTTGGCTGTACTGTAGACTATTTTTAGGATCGAGGTTTTTTTCTGATTTTCGATACTTATCGGATGCATTTCCGTATGAAACACATCTAAGAACACTTCCAGACATATAAGTTACCTTTGTGTAAAATTTACAAAAGATAACCTCAGCCGTTTTGGAACCTACGAGGAAGGAACACACAAACACACATACACACAGACACACACGCACGCGCACACGCAAGCACACGCACGATCGCACACGCACATACACACACATACACACACACGCAGACACACACACAGACGCACACACACAGACACACACAGATACAGACACGCGCAGACACACACAGACACACACACAGACACACACACACACGCAGAGACACACACACAGACACACACACAGACACACACACAGACACAAAGACACGCACACACACATACACATACACAGACACAAACACGCACACACAGAGACACACACACAGACGCACACAGATACAGACACGCGCAGACACACACAGACACACACACACAGATACAAACACAGACACACACACGCAGACACACACACAGACACAAAGACACGCACACACACACATACACAGACACACACAGACACAAACACGCACACACACATACACAGACACAAAGTGACTTATATATTACAAGGAATAATTTGCCCGGTGGACTAATTGTAATAAACTATTTATTAAAAACTAAACGTCGGCGTCCGAGTGAGTCTGTATCCACAGGCAGATTTCTCGTGATGACACCGGTGTCCAATGATTAGGGCTATGACAACAGCATATTCTTTTCCTTGTTTTGACTCTTGAGTATATATCCGACACAGTTAATCAACCGAGAACCACATCACTCTACATAAAATCATATAAGATATCAATGGATATAAACCTGAGGATGAAAACAAGGAAAAGAATATGCTGTTGTCATAGTTCTAATAATGATTTATGCGCGCGCCCGTAAATAAACACCAATCAACGTTCACCCAATCCTGTACTTGCAAAAATGTCTGCCAACAAATGAATGAAAAGACGCATAAAAGTATTTTCATCCACTGAAATATCACATCACCATGTCACAGTTGGAAAGAGAGGCCTAGATTTGTGTATGTTTTTTTTGTTTTTTGTTTATTCATGGCTATATAGAATGTGAAAGAAATCGCGCAAGAATAGCACAGATGAAAAGAGTCTATGTGTCTGTTTGCCCCCCCCCTCTCTTTCTTCTATCTCCCTCTCCCGGACACGAAAGTTATCCGTCGCCCAGAGTTTTCTTCGCTTTGAAACAAAGCTTTATTAAAGACCAGCAAGGCTATCCTGTATTGCCCGGGTGAAAGTGTAGCACACTTTTACCCCTGTGTATTATTATTCATCGGACAACGTTTCGGCCGATATAACCTCCGACCTTTTTCAGATCTATCTTGTCGAACTCGGGAATGTTTCTGTCGAAATCGGGAATTTGGACGGAATTTCGAGCGGAACCCTTTATTTACTTCACGGGGGTAATATGCTCTTGTTTCGTCAGCCACGACTGGATAGAGGTCCTAAGTAATTTACAATTATATTTTTTTGTCATCCACACTGAGGATTGAACCTTCAACCTTCAGGAGAATATCACTTTTTGCAATTGATTTTTCCAAGTATTCTAACCACTGCGCCACGGGTCCTTGCGGACAATTCTAGTACGAATTTTAGGAGCCTTAAACCTACTTTTATTTCTAGTTGAAAATATCACTATTTATTACTAATTATTACTAAAAATAGGTCTAAGGCTCCTAAAATTCGTACCAGAAATGTCCGGAAGGACCTGTGGCAGAGTACTAGGAAAAATCAATTTTAAAAGTGATATTTTCCTGAAGGTTGAAGGTTCAATCCTCAGTGTCGGCGACCGAAATATACATTTGCGAATTACTTAGGACATCTATCCAGTCATGGCTGACGGAACAAGAGCACGCTACCCCCGTGAGGTAAATAAAGGGTTCCGCTCGAAATTCCGTCCAAATTCCCGAGTTCGACAGAAACATTCCCGCGTTCGACAAGATACACCTGCAGAAGGTCGGAGGTTATATCGACCGAAACGTTGTGAAAATCACACTCAAGATGAGAACAATAGTCCGATGAATCCAAATAATGCGAACTCGGGAATCCTCATCTAAAAAAAATCAGAAACGTCATTGTTTACCTAAAGCATTTATGTTAATTATCTATTTATTTATTCAAATCAAATTTGTCCCAGTTTGAAGTCGTTCGTAAACTGCTTGTCAATTGAAATGGACGGCTCTCGTCTAGGGGAGACCCCATGTTTCGACAAGCTTCTGGGCTTGACTTTTACTCCTGATCTGAAATGGAACACGTATATCAAGTCTGTTGCCAAGGTCGTTGGAAAAATGGTGGGATCCTTCTATCACTCCAGAAAATATCTCACCCCTAATGCAATTCTCTATCTATATAAAAGCCAAGGATGGAATACTGCTGCCACATCTGGGCAGGAGCTGCTAAAAACGGCCTATCCTACCTTGATAGAGTACAAAATAGACTTCGTGGTTTAGTGGGGGATGCCCTTTTCTCTTCTCTGCAACCTCTCTCCCTCAGAGGGGACGTTGCGAGCCTATCTTTGTTTTATCGTTATTTCCATGGCAGGTGCTCGTATGAACTCCAATCTCTGGTCCCCCTCGCCAATCTTTCACGATAAACACCCGTCTAGCTGAAACCACTGTCAAAAATTTTCCCCACTTTTTATCTGTGCCTAAATCAAAACGTAGATTCCATGAACAAAGCTTCTTTCTGAGAACCGTACGGCTGTGGAACACTCTACCGCTTGCCTGTTTCCCTCCTGACTTCAACATGGATGTCTTCAAGTCCAACATAAACAAATTCCTGATAAACCACCTCACTAAGTAATGACACTTTATCAAATCTCCAATACTAATGAATACTGCAACAGTATCCCATTGATTACTGTACACAAAACAACCCTAATCCCCGAGTGGCTTTTGGGCCCTGATAAGTGGTGGCCTTCATGTAAAAAAAAAAATTAACCAGTCTCTAATCTTGTCTGACTGTTTTTTCTTCTTCTTTATAATGAACCATTTACTAACACCTAAACGTCGGCGTCCGAGTGATTTATTACGAACTTATAAAGATAGGATTTGCCAACATGTATCCAATTTTGTACTTTAAAGTTTCTGTGTTTCGTAATCTAGATTCATCAATGAAGATCCTGTCCTAGAAAAGAACATAAAAATTTCTGCCAACGAGTGAATGACATGACGAGTAAAAGAAATGTCATGCAACCATCTCTCTCTCTCTCTCTCTATCTCTCTCTCTCTCTCACTCTTTCTCTCGCTCTCTCTCTTCTTTTTCTAATCTTTATTCTTCTTTCTTGCCGTGACGTTATAACCCACCTGGCTCAGCCATCTTTCACGAAAAACACTCGTCTAGCTGAAACCACTATCAATAATTTTCCCCACTCTTTATCTGTACCTAAATCAAAACGTAGATTCCATCAACAAAGCTTCTTTCTTAGAAATGCACGCCTGTAGAACTCTCTTTCGTTTGCCTGTTTCCCACCTGGATGTCGTCAAGTCCAACATAAACAAATTCCTGAAAAACCGTCCCCTTAAGAAAGACACTTTATCAAATCTCCATTACTAACGTTTACTACGATATTATCCCATTGATTACTGTACTCGCAGTAACCCTTATCCCCGAGTGGCTTCCGGGCCTTGGTAAGTGGTGACTACCATGTAAAAAAATAAGAAGACATGGCCGAGATTTGATTTTTTTTTAATTATTTATTCATATAATATGAAAAAGAAATCACGTATGTATAAAGAACTAGCTGGACGCCCAGCGTTGCCCGGTCGTACAATACGCTTAAACATGATATTTTAATTTATGCAGATTGCATATGTATTATTATAGAATCAATCCTTTATTCATTATTATATACTAGCAGGACCTGTTAACTGGCGTTGCCCAGTCGTACAATACGCTTAAACATGATATTTTAATTTATGCAGATTGCATATGTATTATTATAGAATCAATCCTTTATTCATTATTATATACTAGCAGGACCTGTTAACTGGCGTTGCCCGGTTGTACAATACGCTTAAACATGATATTTTAATTTATGCAGATTGCATATGTATTATTATAGAATCAATCCTCTATTCATTATTATATACTAGCAGGACCTGTTAACTGGCATTGTCCGGTCGTACAATGCGCGTAAACATGATATTTTAATTTATGCAGATTGCATATGTATTATTATAGGATCATAACTCTATTCATTGATTATTATATACTAGCAGGACCTGTTAACTGGCATTGTCCGGTCGTACAATACTCTTAAATATGATATTTTAATTTATGCAGATTGCATATGTATTATTATAGAATAACTCCTCTTAATTAACCAGTCCAGTCTCTAATGTGGTCTGTGACAGTTTTTTTTCTTCTTTATAATGAACCATTTATTAAAAAGTAAACGTCGGCGTTTGTTGAGTTGTTATCTCTAATAAGGGGGATCGTGTGTGTGTGTGATCGTCTAGTCAGAGTTCATGTCGTGTGATCGTCTAATCAGAATCATTGTCGTGTGATCGTCTAGCTGTTCTTTCTATTAAATGATATGTTCATATGCCATTGTGTGTGTGTGGTACATGTATTTTTCAGCAAACCTTCTGCGTCTTGGATGTTAGTCCATCTGGAATCATCTCGTCTTGGAGGGGAGACTGGTACTCCAACACGATGAATTTGTTTTATAGTTTTCACTTTCGAGATGTCTCGCAGAATGATGGGAAGTGAATCTGGTCTGTGTGGTTTCTTGATCTCGTTTCTACACACGTCAGCGCCCCCCCCCCGGTGAAGGGGAGGAGAAGACAACGGTGAAGCCGTCCGTCCTCTTTTACGCCCAAACCAAATCTCCACGATTCAGCTAACCTGATTACGTGACTCACACGCAATCCGATCAGCTGATCTTGACTTCCGGTCAACGTGTCTACGATATAATTTACACACCTCCCTCCCCCCTCTCCCTCTCGATCCATTCTCTAACAGTAGGGCTACCCGGTTTTGATCGGGGGTGAAAGTGTAATATTTCTCTACCCCCCACCTCTAGCCGTCTCCCTATAGTTCATCCTCCCTCGTCCATTTGTAGAAAACTAAAGCATTTCTGGCTTGATTTTCTTAATCAATTATCTATTTATTTATTAAAGTTTCGAGTTGTTCATGAACTTACCTTCTAATCTTTCCTTACACGTACGGAATTAACCAGTCTCTAATGTTTTTTGTGACCATTTCTTTTTTGTAATGAACCATTTATTAAAAACTAAACCGCCAGTGTCCGAGTGACGACACCGGCGTATAATGATAAGAGAATATTCTTATCATTGTTTTGACTCTCTAGTATATATTGTGAGGTTTCTCTCACAAGGTTTTTGCCCGCGACAGAATGGAAGAAAACCAAACAGAAAATTACAACAAGCTCACCTTAAGACTTCAACGTAAATTTTATTAAATTCCCCACTCTTTTTCTATGCCTAAATCGAAACGTAGATTTCATGAACAAAGCTTATTTCTTAGAACTGCACGCCTGTGGCCTCTGTTCCGTCTGCCTGCTTCCCTCCTGACTACAACCTGGATGTCTTCAAGTCCAACGTAAACAAATTCCTGATGAACCGCCCCCTTAAGTAGACACTTTAAATATCCACACTAACGTACTGCACTTACAATAACCCTTATCCCTGAGTGGCTTCCGGGCCTTGATAAGTGGTAAAAAGTAAAAACGGTCTATGTTGCAAAAGATACGTCATCTTCAACTATCTGCGACTATGGGCTGGTAACGTTCCCGGAGGGAATGATAGTTTGTCTTCGATAAAGGTGGGTAGAATTCCCGCTGACAAAGAATGCGAAGGTTGAAGTGTTGAAGTGACGTCCAAGTCGGATACTGCTAGCTGGGCATCCACGAGGTGTCCTTCGAGTCAGTCCAATGGAGGACAAGCAGGTCAAACCGTAGACCTTAATTTTTACATCAAATTGTAGCACAAGCGTGCAAATATAATTCGCCCTACTGAAGGCAAATGATAATGTTCTGCTCCACGTTTAGACATTAAAACGTCTCAAAGCAACAAAGTATTTTTCGCTGCCTCGATTCGAGTGAGAAATCCACGTGTATCCAACGCGGCGTCTTTTTGGATTCTGGTCTGAAAAAGGGAATATTGGCGCCAAGAACATTCTCGGCAGTAAGTTATTACATGCAATTTCATTGGTTAAAATTAATCTGTGGGCGGAGAAACCGTCCAATAAAAAGCTTACTTATTTCTGCAGAATTTCTTACGACACAGTTCGACACAGATAATCAATCGAGAATAACATCACTCTATCTAAAAACATATAGGATATAAACTGCTATATATTCGAGAGTCAAAACGATGAAAAGAATATGCTGTTGTCATAGCCCTAATAATGATTTATGCGCGCGCCTGTAAATGAAACAACGTTGAGACAATATAGCACTTTAAAGTTTTCGTGTTTTGTAATCTAGATTCATTGATGAAGATCGTGTCCCAGCGGGGGACAAAACATTTCTGTCAACGAATCAACCAACGTAAGTGAAAAAAGTAATTTTGATCCGACAAAATGTCATATAATCATGACACAAGTGGGAAGAGACGCCGAGGGTTTTTTTTTTAATTTATTTTTGTTTATTAATAGTGACTGCATAAAATGTAAGAAAAGAAAATCACTCGAGAATAGCACGGCTTGTCGCGAGATTCACGATATGTCATTCAGAAAAGATGAAGAAAAATATTTGTTTAATGATGGTAAGAAATAAAATCTGCGAATGACATGACATGTTGTCATGATTTGTCAAAGAATTGCGAAGAAAGTATATATATATATAATTATTTTTTTTACTATAATAATTAAATACCTACAGACACTAGTGTTTCATCCTTTCGGGATTCTTCAGTGCAGGGTGTCACGATTACTACCAGTCTAACGATTCGAACCCCGCGATACGAGACATCTCTGGCTCGATTAGCGGAGGCCGTATCCATTCGGCTACTATCAACCGTGTGAAATAGCGTTGAATTTTAAACATTTTAATTTAAATGTTCATTACGTCAGGCAGACAGTGATCAAATCGTTATACGATGATCTACGCATAAGAGCTAAATTGACCGACTTTTTAATTCAACTGAAAGTGCTCAACGATAAGAAACGAATTTCTTAAAGGGGCTGTCATAATTATTTTTTTACTATAATAATTAAATACCTACAGACACTAGTGTTTCATCCTTTCGGTATTCTTCAGTGCAGGGTGTCACGATTACTACCAGTCGAACGATTCGAACCCCGCGACACGAGACATCTCTGGCTCGATTAGCGGAGGTCGTATCCATTCGGCTACTATTAACCGTGTAAAATAGCGTTGAATTTTAAACATTTTAATTTAAATGTTCATTACGTAAGGCAGACAGTGATCAAATCGTTATACGATGATCTACGCATAAGAGCTAAATTGACCGACTTTTTAATTCAACTGAAAGTGCTCAACGATAAGAAACGAATTTCCTATATATATATATATATATATATATATATATGAAGGCGTGCAATAAGTAATGCCCCTGACCCACTTCCCATACCAGTAGAACAACGAAACTTGGCACAGTTATTAGTCTTTCTATACATAGGAACCACCCACAGTTATGCATTTCTCCCATCGTTTGATGCAGCTCTGGAGACCGTTTTTGTAGAACATCCCAGGTTGGTCCTCCAACCACGACGTGACTTCAGAAATCAAGGCTGCATCATCTGGGAAACGCTTTCCTTTCAAAAACAACTTCATGGCTGGGAAGAGGTAAAGGTCAGGAAAGTAGGGAGGATGGGAGAGGATTTCATAACCACACGCCCATGCTTCTGATCTGGCAACATGCGAGTTGTGGACCGGAGCATTGTCCTGCAGGAGGAGAGTACCTTTGCTGATCTTGCCCCGCCTCTTGATTTTGATAGCTTCCCTTAATTTCCTCAAAAGTGAAGCATAATAGGCTCCTGTAATTGTGGTACCCTTTGCCAGGAAATCTGTCATCACTACTCCGTCCTGGTCCCAGAAGACTATGAGCATGACCTTGCCAGCGGAGGGCTGCACCCTTGCCTTCTTTGGAGGTGGTGAGTCCAAGTGCTTCCACTTCATTGACTGGTCTCTGGATCATAGTGATGGACCCAGGTTTCATCCTGTGTAATCAGTCTTTTGAAAAACTTTGACTCATCTTCTTGGCACATAAAATTCATCCTCGAGCACTCGACGCGTTCTCGCTTCTGGAATGGAGTGAGCAACCTGGGAATCCATCTGGCAGACACCTTATGCATATGCGAAGGGTCATGAATGATAGTTTCCACAGATCTTGTACTAATCTTGACATCTTGGGCTATTTGGCGAATAGTAATGCGCCGATCTTCCAAAATGGCAGCCTCAACTTGACGGACAGATGCCTCATCAATGGCAGAAGAGGGGGGGGCGACCAGGCCTGGGAGCTGTTTCCACATACTTCTAGCCATGTTTGAATTCACTATGCAAACGTAATACAAGATCATATGATGGGGCATTATCACTATAAGTTTCTTTCATTTCATCAAAAGTCTCCTATGGTGTGCGTCCTTTCAAATACAAAAAATGGATCACTGCTCGACATTCAACAGACTCCATTTTACACCTGCCTCAGTTCAAACACATGTAAAACAGAAACCAGAATTAATTCAAGCTGTAATTTGCCACATACCCCGTAGAGCATAAATCATTGCACATG
This sequence comes from Euprymna scolopes, assembly GCF_053919585.1. NCBI lineage: Eukaryota > Metazoa > Mollusca > Cephalopoda > Sepiida > Sepiolidae > Euprymna > Euprymna scolopes. Next base: position 13,342,461 of record NC_136527.1, on the reverse strand, counting down.
ATGGGTCAGGGACATTACTTATTGCACGCCCCTCGTGTGTGTGTATACATATATATATATATATATATATATATATATATATATATATATATATATAATTTGATTAGTTTTTTTTGGAAAAAGAATTCCAGCAGAGTGCTCAAAATTGGCGAATATTGGCTGAAGAGAGCTTGATAAGGATACCTTAAACGGGCCTTATTATCGGGCTTGAAACCGACGGTACCAATGACCTGTCTCAACTAACAGACGAATATTGGCTGAAGAGAGCTTGATAAGGATACCTTAAACGGGCCTTATTATCGGGCTTGAAACCGACGGTACCAATGACCTGTCTCAACTAACAGACGAATATTGGCTGAAGAGAGCTTGATAAGGATACCTTAAACGGGCCTTATTATCGGGCTTGAAACCGACGGTACCAATGACCTGTCTCAACTAACAACTTTCTGTACACAAAATATATATATATATATATATATATATATATATATATATATATATATATATATATATATAAAATGAAAATTACAATTGAATTTACCAAAATGATCCAAGATGGTAAAATTAAAGTAAATTATAAATATTAAAGAATTAATATTTATAAATTTATCTCAGCCAGATATAAAAGCTCGATAATACCAAATAGAAAATAGAGCTTATAATATGAGCAAACAGTTAATGAAATATGTTAAAAAATACTTTGAAATGAGTTAAAAACATATTTAATCTGAAAAAGAAACACTAGATAAATGGATAGTCCTTAATCCGCGGAGTTTCGAAGAAATACTCTCCTTCTCATCAGAGGGTAGGAATTAGCAAAATGCAGGATCGGATTTTGCATGCAGAAGTATTTATAATATTAGAAAAATGCAGGATCGGATTTTGCATGCAGAAGTATTTATAATAAAAAAAATTGAAAAAAATTCCACAGAATCGTGTGGAGTGCTTCAGATTGCTTTTGGGCGATCTTGCATTAATCGAGCATCAGTTTTGGAGTGGCATAAAAGATTCAAGGAAGGCATAAATAATGATTAGATGTGTGGAAAAGGTTAGGAAGTCAAGACACCATAGTTGATTGGCCAAATAAAGAATTTCAAGGAAAAAGACCATCGTGTGTCTATGGAGACAATAATTGAACAGTTTGATGTTATTCGCGAGAAACTAAAGATGCTGAGGATTGTAGACATGGGCATCGAGGCAATTCCCCACCCTCCCTACAGTCAGATCTTGCCCCCTGTGAGTTTTGGCTATTCTCTAAGCTGAAGGAAAATCTTAGATGCTATCGCTATGAGACAATTGAGGAGTTGAAGGAGGCTGTGAAAAGAGTCATATATATATATATATATATATATATATATACATATCAGAGTGGACCTTGGAGCAATGGTAATTAAAGGGTGGCTCCACACTCCCCAAAGCCCGCAAGCTGGGGCCTCACCACTGGATATAGTTTAAGGTCATATCCAGGACCCCCGTTGAGGGACTTTCACCCTCTGCAGGGGGGCAGTCGGCGTATTCTAATGCCCCACCGACAGGGCCGATATATATATATATATATATATATATATATATATATATATATATTATAAAAGTCAGTTTGTGAAGGCGTGTGTGAGTTTCTTCCTCATACGTTATATATATATGTGTATATATACATATATACGTTCCGAAAGGCTGAACCTATATTTTGGCAAATTTTATATGTCTGGTAGTGTTCTTAGATATGTTTTGTACAAAGATTCATCCGATATGCATCGAAAATTGTAAAAATTCGATCCTACAAATATATATAGTAAGTTATTCCACGTTTCATCCACTCTAGGATTCTTCAGGCTGATAAGTACGAAAGTATTAACTTCAAAAGTGCTCAATACGTAGGTAGAGCTAGTTAATAAGTTATAAAATGTATATGGCGATTAAGCTACACTGAATATTCCACGTTTCATCCACTATAGGATATAAGCCTGAAGAGTCCTAGAGTGGATGAAACGCGGAATATTCAGTGTAGCTTAATCGCCATATACATTTTATAACTTACTAACTAGCTCTACCTACGTATTGAACACTTTTGAAGTAAATACTTAAAGTTTACGCATAAATCTATACTTTCGTATATTAATTTAATGTGAGTAAATTAAGTAGTTATATATATATATATACATATATATATATATGTGTGTGTGTGTGTGTTTGTAGATATATATAGTCTTATTTATAGTATTCCGAATTTTACTGTGTTTATATAATTCAGTAATCGTTCATATACCAATAAATTTTAAGCCAAAAAAGAGATGACTGAAACTTATCATATTTCATAATTGAACATTCATATATTGTTTTAACAAAAACCAAGACATCAGAGAATGGATTGATAGCAACAAATAGTTTATTTCATCGTTAGTTACAATTGTTTCAAGACTATTCGGACAAATCCAAACAGACTTATTGAATAAAATACACGTTAACAATAGAACAAACAATTTATATAAGGTATTTTTAAAAATATTCATATATCTAACTATTTTCGTATCACTATTTTAAAAACTATCATACGATGTTACCGCTAATTACCTATGACCATTTAATATGTTTTATTAATAATATTCGTTGATTTCTTAAGTTAGATTTCTTTTATTTCTTTATTTAATATAACTTATTTTTAAAATTGTTAAAATTTTATTTTCATAATCTGTCCATATCAACTAAGTTAAATCGTTTCGATTCTATGTTAGTTTCGTATCATGCTTTGTTTATTTACAAAAATATCGGCTACTTTATTTTTTGTGATATAAGAAAAGTTTTGGTTTAAAACTTATTTAATAATGAAATGTTTAACATTACTTTGTACTATCAACCTCTATCTCACAGAAGAGATGTTGCGAGTTTGTCTCTGATGTATCGTTATTTTCATGGAAAGTGTTCAACTGAGCTTCAATCTATGGTCCCCCCCTCGCCAAACTTTCACAAGAAACACTCGTCTAGCTGTAAACACTATCAATAATTTCCCCCACTCTTTATCTGTGCCTAAACCTAAACGTAGATTCCATGAACAAAGCTTCTTTCTTAGAACTGCACGCCTGTGGAATTGTCTTCCGTTTTCCTGCTTTCCGGCTGACTACAATATGGTTGTCTTCAAGTCTAAAGTAAATAAGTTCTTGATGAGCCGTTCCATATAAGTTATTAAATTTACCAAATTTTCATTACTAATGATTACTATATTGACCAATTTATACTGTACACTCTTTAACCCTTATCCTTGAGTGGCCTCTGGGCCTTGATAATGTGGTGATGCCTTTGTAAAAAAAACAAAAAACAAAAAAAAACTTAGTTCATTCTCATTTTTCGTTTGAATATATATATTTGGTTGGTTGTTTGTTTTTGTTTTACGGCATATCAACCCTTTTCGGGTTATTTTATGCCGAATCCAAACATTTTGTGTATATATACATATATACGTTCCGAAAGGCTGAACCTATATTTTGGCAAATTTTATATGTCTGGTAGTGTTCTTAGATATGTTTTGTACAAAGATTCATCCGATATGCATCGAAAATTGTAAAAATTCGATCATACAAACAGTCTTTTTATCTATTTTTATAGATAAAATGTTTTACAGGCTAATATTTTACGTTACGGAAATAATTCTTAGTAAATCAAGGAATATATATATATATATATATATATATATATATATATATATATATATACTCGGGTTTTTTATATTCAAAAGTAATGGACTAATGAATTCAACGAGGTTGTTAGATAGTGCTCAATAAAAAGAGCTGATAATACTTTTTTCTTTTCCTCTCCATATTATATATATATATTTTTTCTCTCTATTTTCTTTCTCTATTTATTTTCTTTCTCTATTTCTTTTTTTAATCACTCTCTCTCCATTATAATGTTTTAACTTTATTTAAATTGCCCCTCCCTCTTTACATCTTATAATTAAAGTTCTGTGTTTTAAGTTTTTTAACTCCAACTTTTAAAGAGTTCCTACCTAAAATAAAAATCCATTATTCATTGAACTTTTGAATAGTCAAGTCGCTGCCTGATGATATCTGTTGTTTGATTGAAACAAGTGGCTATTTGTAGCAGCCGGATGTGAGCATGTTTATATAACAATAAACAAGTAATATATATATATATATATATATATATATATATATATATATATATATATGTGTGTGTGTGTGTGTGTGTGTGTGTGTGTGTGTGTGTGTGTGTGTACCTCCTGTGGAGGGGAAACTTGAAGATTTCTTTTTATTGACGTTTCACCCCAAACAAGGCACTATTTGGGACCAGATTTGTAGGGATACTATTGTGCAACGAGACGTCCGTTTACTTGAACTTCTGCATGTCAGTACAGTAAGGGTAGTCCAGCATTCCGAGAGAAAAATCTATTCGAGTAGTAGTATCTATGGATCTCTACAGCGTAGGGCTGGGATTTTGCTGCTTGTAAGTTTTGTCGGTGATATTGTCGTCGAAGGACTACTAATGTTCGGGGTTCATCGGAGCACTTGCCATTGAAATACTTGTAAAACAGGCAAGAGGATGCCATGTTTCGGCGATGGGAGAGAGGTTGGAGTTTAATTGATAGTTCAGGACCTATCAGGTTGACGAATCTTGTTTGAATCCTGTCCAGAAGCGAGAGACTCGTGACAGATGCACTAACCCAGATATAGCAACAATACTCCATGCATGGGCGAACGGTGTGAGTAGCCTTTTAGCACGGTAGAGAAGGCCCACCTTCTTTGCAGCAACCTTGGTAATTGCCTCAATGTATTTGTTTATATTAATCTTTATAGTAATCTGCTTGGAATAGTAGGATAGAGCAGCCTTAACCAACACATTATCAAAAAGTCAACGGTATTCCTGAAACTCGGAAGTTATCAATTGAAGTACACATTATCAATATATATATATATATATATATATATATATATATATATAGATAGATAGATAGATAGATAGATAGATAGATAGATAGATAGATGACACTTGGTCAAGGAAAAACAGATGTTTATGAGAGAAGAAATAGTGAATATTTTGATGGGAAATAAATAAATAAATAAAAATGATAACGAGATCTTCGAGGGCAGAAAAAGCAATACAGGGTCGTTTTCTGGTTTAGATTAGAACAACAATGCAAATTATTAAGGAAATAAAATCCTATCAAAAGGTACGTGGGGCGATGCGGTCTTACTGGCCGACACCTATAGGAATTTAGGGTCAGAGGGGGCAATACAGACTCGCCAGCCGAGAATGGTTGACTCATGGTAATAAATAGTTGTCGCTTATCACATCAGGGCCGGGGTGGGGTCTTTAAAAGAAAGACAAACGAGAATTTGTTTCGAGATAATGGCTGGTAAAAAAAATCTGTTAACAATGAAGAGGTTGTTTTTACACCCTGTGGAGTGACACGGTCGACCTGGAAGTGACTAATTATTGATAAGTAACACCTCAGTACAATGATGAGGGTTAAAAATTGGTATAGATAAAAGCCGAGAGAAGGAGTAGAAATTAGGGAGTACAAATTGATACGATAAAAGAAGAGAGAGAGAGGAGGGGAAAGGAAGAAAGAATAACTCCAAAAAATTGGACGGAGGAATTACTGTTTTGATAAAAACAAGACACTTAGCTAATTGGGGTCTGTGTTCGCTGATCCCTACCCGTGGACGGACGGTAGATGAAGAACGGAGAACTTGATGGAAGAACCAAAACGGCCAGCCCCTAAGTTGCATGACTAGGCAGTGTGTAACTATTATATTGTAAGTCAAAGATAATAATCAATTCTGTGTTAAGAAAAACCAATTACGTTTTGACTTTCTTTTCTTTGATTGGAACGCCGTTGTGAATGCAATATATTTCTCCGATAGCCCAGGTGACGGTTGGAAGCTGATTTGAAAGCAGAACTGGGAGAGAAACCGACGACGACCGAAGACGAATTCGACCACTAGACGAAACCACGGGTAACGTAGCGCCACATGTATCGGCTACAGGTGCACTTCAATCACGAGTCTATGCACCTGAGCTGAGCTGCACGGGACGCGTTACACACACACACACACACACACACACACACACACACACACACATATATATATATATATATATATATATATATATATATATATATGAATAGAGACACAGAGATAGAGAGAGAGAGAGAGAGAGGAGAGAGAGAGTGGAGAGAGAGAAATGAAATCAAAAGTTGGCTGATTTCTCTCTCTGATGAGAAGAATAGATTCTTTGAAACTCCATGGAATAAGGATTTTGAACACTGTTTTTTGGAGTATTCAGTCGAAAAATAAACTTTGATTGTAAAGTCCAACTTAAGTTTTAATTTTCTTTCTTCTATAATAAGCTCTCTATTTTATTCTGTTGGGATTAAATCATCTCTTTCTCTCTCTCTCTCTCTCTCTCTCTCTCTCTCTATATATATATATATATATATATATATATATATATATATATATATATATATATACTAGCATTTCAGCATGGTGTTGCCCAAGTGTTTGGAGATGCATGTTTAGCAAAAAAAGTGGTAGTAGGAAGGCAGGCTCGAACCCGTACCGAAAAGGAGGAAAAGCACGGGGAAACCCACTAACGTCTTTGCTGTTACGACCACTGCCAAACCGGAGGTTACGTAGGTTTTAATTAAGGCTAGACAATCGAAAGGAGAGGATGACTTTCGAAAATATCGGCGAAAAAAGCGTAGATGCAGATATTAATGTTTTTAGCCAATTTTTCGATATTTGGCGTCTGAAAGGTCGAACTTGAAAACGATACAACTGATCTTGTAAAAATCCGTCGCCTCTGTCGAAAGTTTTAGACAGACATGCAAACATACATACATACATACATACATACATACATACATACATACATACATACATACATACATATATTTATATATTGGTAACTAAAATTTTCGACCAAAACCATTAAAAAACTTTCCCTATCTATGAATACCCTTTATGTAAAATTTTAAATGTTTAGACCAGAAATTGTCTGAGTAATTTTGTAGAGACCGAAGCGGTCAAATTTATTTTTTTTACTAGAATCCCTATTATGACCCCTTAACATTTATTGTTTTGGGTTAAAATCAAGTTATTAAGTTAGATCCATGTCCAAGTTACCTATATCTAAAATCTCAAGTGTTAAGACCCAAAATTTTCGGAAGAATTTGGTAGAGTTTTCAAAGGTCAAATCGTTGAACTTTGACCTCTTAAAAGTAAAATTTCTGGCCCAAAATCGATCACAAAGATTTTCCCAAATCTCAATACCCTGTATATCAAATTTCGAGTCTGTAGACTGAAAATGGACAGAGTTATGTCGTAGGGAAATGTACACAGACAGACAGACACACACACATCCACACTTTCACTTTTATATATATATATATTTAATTAACGCTTTTTGTCTATTAAGTATATTTTCGATCCTTTCCAACTTCCGAATAACAGTCTTCACTTCTAGTTTATAATTGTTTATTTTGGAAATCCATTTTTACATCCATTGAATTATAAGTGGTTTGCATACTTATAGGTAAATGTGCACTGAATAATACTGAAAGTTAAATTCAAATTTTGATATACCTTTTAATTTAAACGCGAAAAAACAAACAATTCGAACGCTGAAAACGTACGCAGTAAAACAATCCGTTTTATTGTAGCGTTGATTATTCATGTGAAATGCTCTTATGGTTGTCAACGGATTGAAGTAGATTTATTTGTAAGAACATTGCTTTAAAATAACTTGAACGTAATACGGAAATGAGCAATGTAAAAAAAAATACAGAAAGTATTAACAATTGTTTATTTGGATAAAAAAATTAAAAAAATTTGGACGCTGCAAACGTAATCAGTAAAACAATAAGTTTTATTGTCGCGTTCATTATTTGTTTATGTACGCATGCGCAACCGGAAGTCGTAAACCGGATGTTTGGTTAAAACACCCGTTATAAGATCATTTGAGTCACTGAAGAATCCCGAAAGGATGAAACACTAGTGTCTGTAGGTATTTAATTATTATAGTAAAAAATAATTATGACAGCCCCTTTAAGAAATTCATTTCTTATCGTTGAGCACTTTCAGTTGAATTAAAGTTGGTCAATTTAGCTCTTATGCATAGATCATCGTATAACGATAGGATCACTCTCTGACTGACGTAATGAACATTTAAAATGTTTAAAATTCAACGCTATTTCACGCGGTTAATGGTAGCCGAATGGATACGGTCTCCGCTAATCGAGCGAGAGATGTCTCGTGCTGCGGGGTTCGAATCGTTCGGCTGGTGTTAATCGTGACACCCTGCTCTGAAGAATCCCGAAAGGATGAAACACTAGTGTCTGTAGGTATTTAATTATCATAGTAAAAAATAATTAGGTATATATATATATATATATATATATATATATATAAGAGAGAAAGAAAATTACAACTGTAAGTCCAAAACCCAATTTACAATGTCCTTATTCCGCGGAGTTTCAAAGAATGCTATTCTTCTCATAAGATGACATAAAGAAATCAGCAAATTATATTTGTAGCAATGCTAGAATTTGCTAGTTAAGGCATTAAGTGAAACCGCAATTCATTGTAAGTTATAAATTGCCAAATAAAAAAGTGAAAAATGTTGGATGTGTAAAAAAAAAAATATTGTAAAATATTATCTTTCATCTAGCAATTAATGATATAGATATAAAATTTTCAATGATTTTTTTAAAAGTGCAACAGAATGTAAATTACGTAAAATAAATCCAAGGTAATTTTTTGATTCAATTTAAATTAAATTTTTAAACCTTACTTTGTAAAATTTATAAAAGTGCACTTTTAAGATAAATAAATTTCAAATTGAATCTTGTACCTGTATTTCTACAGTAAACTTTTTGTTTAACAATTTTCATGCCTTGGATTAAATGGTTTTCTAATATATATATATATATATATATATATATATATATATATATATATATATATATATATAACTACTTCATTTACTCACATAAAATTAATATACGAAAGTATAGATTTATGCGTAAACTTTAAGTATTTACTTCAAAAGTGCTCAATACGTAGGTTGAGCTAGTTATTAATTTATAAAATATATATGGCGAATAAGCTACACTGAATATTCGGCGTTTCACCACTCTAGGGTTCTTCTGAGGAATCCTAGAGTGGATGAAACGCCGAATATTCAGTGTAACTTAATCACCATATATATTTTATAAATTACTATATATATATATATATATATATATATATATATATATATATATATATATATATATTTATAAATTGAAATAAAAATTACAATTAAATTTACCAAAATGATCAAAGATGGTAAAATTAAAGTATAATATAAATATTAAAGAATTAATATTTATAAAGCTTGATAAAACCAAATAGGAGATAGAGCTTATAATACGAGCAAACAGCTTAAGTGTTTGCTCGTATATATATATATATATATATATATATATATATATATATATATATATATATATATATATATATATATATGATTAGTGGTTGGTTGGTTGTTTTTGTTTTACGGCATATCAACGTTTTTCAGGTTAGTTATTGCCGAATGCAATGATTTTGAAGATCAATTTTTCTTATAGTATATTTGTTTTTTGTTTTTATTTTAAGTTGGTTTCTATTTCAACCCATAGTTAGGACCCTAACAGGTACTACCAGTCTGGATCTGAGTGGGCCTGGGAGCAATGGCAATTAAAGGGTGGCTCCAAACTCCCCAAAGCCCACAATCTCTGGCTGCACCATCGGATATAGTTTAATGTCATATCCAGGTCTGGCGAAAGGACTGACCCATCAAATTATCGCCCCATTAGTCTCCTCCCACTTTTTGCCAAATATTTGAGACCTTAATTAACCATCATCTTACAGATGCTAAACTTCTGACTGACAAACAATATGGATTTAGACAAGCCCGTTCCACAGCAGACATCCTAACTGTGATCTCTGAACGTATATACCATTCACTGGACAAAGCGGGGGAAGGCAGAGCGGTAGCTCAAGATATATCTAAGGCTTTTGACAGGGTATGGCATGAGGGTCTCCTCAGGAAAATTAGATCATACGGTATCACTGGTAGAATACTCAACATAATTAAATCCTTCTTAGATAAGAGAAAAATCCAGGTTGTCCTCGACGGTCGTACATCTAAACAATATGATATAAATGCGGGGGTGCCCCAGGGTTCTATCCTTGGACCTCTATTGTTCCTGATATTCATAAATGACCTCCCCGACAAAATTGCCTCTGAGATGGACATATATGCTGATGACACTACACTCTATGGCAGGCACGACAGGAAGACGAATGAACATATTTCTAAAGAAATGGCAGAAACACTAGAGGAAGACCTCCAATCTATGGTGGAATGGGGACAAAAGTGGTTAGTCGCGTTCAATGCTGCCAAGACTGAACTAGTTTCATTCAATAATTACAAGAAACCTTCTCTACCACCTATAGCAATGGCCAACGACTCTTTATGTGAGAGTACATCTTTCAAACTCCTTGGTCTAACGTTCACAGGAAACATGAGTTGGAACAATTACATTGAAGGCATTGCCAGGGCAGCTGCAAGAAAGGTGGGCTCTCTCTACCGTGCTGGACAACTACTAACACCCGAAAGTATCCTATACCTCTATAAGGCCAACATTCGCCCATGTATGGAGTATTGCTGTCACATTTGGGCTGGTGCATCTGCTACTAGTCTCTCGCTCCTTGACAAGGTTCAAAAGAGAGTCGCAAACCTGATAGGCCCTGAACTGGCATCTAAGCTTCAGCCTCTGTCCCATCGACGAAATGTTGCATCCCTCTGCTTGTTCTACAAGTATTTTAGTGGTGAATGCTCTGACGAACTGCAATCACTTGTGCCCCCTCGACGTGAGCAGCCTCGACAAACCCGACAGGCTGATAAATCCCACCCCCACACAGTAGAGGTCCCTAGATTCAAAAGATATTCTTACTCCAATAGTTTCTTCCCCAGAACCGCTAGACTCTGGAATTCCAATCCAGGTACCTGCTTCCCCAACAGTACTGACGTGCAGAAGTTCAAGTGTAACGTGAACCGACATCTTCCTGCCCAAATCCCTACATAGTACCCCAGTAGTTGTTGCCCCTGATAGTAGCCCCCTACACCAAAGTGGCAAAGTGCCTTGTTTGGGGTGAAAATGTAAGGTTTGATATAATAATCGATAGAGAATTGTCTCTATAATGTTGAATACGTAAAAATTAAAATATCATATTTAAGCGTATCTTATGACCGAGCAACGCCGGACGGCCTGCTTGTATACAACATATATGAAGAGACAGAGAAAGGAAGAGAAAATGGTGGAACAAACAGAGGAGAAAAGGTTACGTTATGGCTAAACGATTATGTACCGACGTCACAGAACTACATAAAAAAAAAAAACAACAACGCGCAACAACGCAAATCTGGTTGAAAAAGAAAAATCATTAAAAAAAAATGTATGGAAAGTTTTTAAACTTCCATAACTAGCAGAACTGAAGCGAGTGTTAAAAACGAGACAGGAGACGGCAGTGTTTAACATTCATTCCAATTGCATGGCGTATTGATCGCATTGAGTCTTGCAAGAAAAAAAATGTAATTTCTTTTGTCGTGCGACTTATTTACTTACGTTGTTGACGCATTATGAAGGAACGATGGAAGCAGATATGTATGTAAGTCTGCCTCGCTTTAATTATCTCTCTCTCCCTGTCCTTCTCTCTCTTTCTCTCTCTCTCTCTCTCTCTCTCTCTCTCTCTCTATATATATATATATATATATATATATATATATATATATAGATATAACGACTTAATTTACTCACATGAAATTAATATACGAAAGTATAGATTTATGCGTAAGCTTTAAGTATTTACTTCAAAAGTGCTCTATACGTAGGTAGAGCGTATAAGCCTGAAGAATCCTAAAGTGGATGAAACGCGGAATATTCAGTGTAGCTTAATCGCCATATACATTTTATAACTTACTATATATATATATATATATATATATATATATATATATATATATATAAACTACTTCATTTACTCACAGAAAATTAATATACAAAAGTATAAATTTATGCGTAAACTTTAAGTATTTACTTCAAAAGTGCTCAATACGTAGGTAGAGCTAGTTAGTAAGTTATAAAATATATATGGCGTTTAAGCTACACTGAATATTCGGCGTTTCATCCACTATAGGACTCTTCATATAGTGTGCAAAATTTTGTTGAAAATTCAAAAACTCGCGTTTTCTTTTTTTATAACCTTCGTTTATTTCCTGGATTTTTTCCATTAAACATTGCTATGTTTTGGGGACTGAAAGTTATTTTCTACTTATTCAACATATATCTCTCTCTCTCTCTCTCTCTCTCCCTCTATCTCTCTCTCCCTCTCTCTATCTCTCTCTCTAAACATAATTTTCAATGAAAAACAAAGACACGGAATAATAAAATAATGTTAAAAAATACACATCGTTGGTGACTACCCCCTTATTTAAACATATGTATATGTATATATATATATATATATATATATATATATATATATATATATATATATATATATATATATATATATATATACTCGGGTTTTTTTATATTCAAAAGTAATGGACTAATGAATTCAACGAGGTTGTTAGATAGTGCTCAATAAAAAGAGCTGATAATACTTGTTTATTGTTATATAAACATGCTCACATCCCGCTGCTACAAATAGCCACTTGTTTCAATCAAACAACAGATATCATCAGGCAGCGACTGACTATTCAAAGTTCAATGAATAACCTAGATTATTCTTTGAACTTTTGAATAGTCAAGTCGCTGCCTGATGATATCTGTTGTTTGATTGAAACAAGTGGCTATTTGTAGCAGCGGGATGTGAGCATGTTTATATAACAATAAACAAATATACATATATATATATATATATATATATATATATATATATATATATATATATATATATATACTTGGTGTTATGTAAAGATATTATAATTATTATTATTATTATTATTATTAAACCTACAAATGTGTCAAATCATTATATATATATGTATATATATGTATATAAATATATATATATATATATATATATATATATATATATATATATATATATATATTCCTCCTGTAAAGTTATTCATTTTGTTGAAATATTTAAGGAAAAACGGTTAGCCAGGATCTGTTTTGATATTTTGTTCTTTGATTATTATTTTCCCTATGCTAGGGGCTAAATGGTAGAAGCCTTTTCTTTGCGTAATAGTATTAGTATTTAATATTAGTGCTGATTCTAAAAGTCTTCTTTTCGCTCTATCTATCACGTATTTAATAATTTTCGCTTGATCTAAATTAAATGAGTGATCGTGTTCTGCACATATATATACATATATACATATATATACATATATATACACATATACATACATATATACACATATATATACATATATACATATATACACACACACACACATATATATATAGGCTGACAATGAGCTCAAAGGGTATTTTCAGTCGACAGATATGAAATGAAGTCGTTTATTCCAGGAACCGTTTTTCCCGCCAGTTTGTACAATGCAAACAATGGCGCCCGTCACTTGATTCATTTCCTCGCGTTTTTTTTTCTTTCCCAAACGCAATTCTAATTGGCCGGAAAGGAGAGAACTGCGACACATTTCTGTTGTCTTTCATTTCACATAAAGGGACAAACGGAACAGGACAAATGGCCACCTGGGCGCCAATATCTCTCGACCGTTTTTTTTTTTTTTTTTTTGAGATGAGGTTTTGCAATTGTTTCCTATTTATATGCTTCGTATTGTTGTCGACTCTACGGCCTTCTTGGTTTTTCTTAACATTTATTATTAAGAATGTTATTTTTATATTGCTTGTTAAATACGCGACGTTTCGGCCGCTGTCATTTTTCGCTGATAGGTCATCCGCAGTTAAACGTATATATATTAGAACAAGTTGTTAATAAAACATGTTAAAACACTTTGAAAAAGAGTTAAAAACGTATAAATATTTTTAAAAATAAGTGGATAGTCCTTAATCCGCGGAGTTTCAAAGAAATACATACAAACACACACAGAATACAGTTCTGCCCCTCCAGACCACGGAAGTGACGCCCGTAAATAATCTGTCCGAATGACACCCGTGTGTGTGTGTGTGTGTGTGTGTGTGTGTGTGTGTGTGTGTGTGTGTGTGTGTGTGTGTGTGTGTGTAGTGGCACTTTACACAGATTCTGGACAGTAACTCCGTCATAGTTCAATAAGATTCACGGTTGACGAAATACCAGACGGAACAACACTGCCATACACCTGTCATTTTATTGTATATTCAAATTCAGCAAACAAACAAAGTAATAATAATAATAATAATTAATATTATTATTTATTATTATTGTTATTAATTTTATTTTTAGTAGTAGCAGCAGCAACAGTAGTATTAGTAGTATATTAATAATAATATTAAAATAATAATGATAATTAAAACAATATAATAAAAAATCAAAACACAAGAAAGAGCAAATGCAGATTCTATGGCCAAAGAGACGAAACGACAACCCACATAATAAATGAATGCAGCAAACTAGCTCATATTGAATACAAGAACAGAATCTTATCTTAATCCTGGCTGTTAATCGCCACAACAATAAACTCTTCTAAATTATATCTATACTTAAAAAAAAAACACACCTACTTGATCCCAGAAAATGACGTAAAGAAGAGGTAGTCTTATCACGTATCCGGATAGGACACACATATATAACTCCCGCCTCCATACTAAAAAGTGAAGAACCTTCCATATGTATATCATGTCACGGACCTTATACAATGAAGAACGTTTTACCTGTCTGCTATGACGTCACACAAATTTGTCAACATTACTACAAGGCCACAAACTCAAAATAACCCTTAAAAAAAAAACTCTAAAACCATCCTAAACTTCCTAAAAAAAAGCAAATCTCTATCATAAAATATAAATACCATCAAATAACAAACTATACCAAAACATTATTCGACTATACACAAGCGAAAATCAACTTCGAATGTATGTAAAATTTAAAATTTTATACACAGCATAAAATGACCCATCGATATGCTGGTCAAACAAACAAACACACAAACAAACAAACAAACAAACAAACTACCCTGTTTGTTTTATACGCAGCGTTTTAGCCGCTGTAATTACTACTACAAGGGCACAAACTCAAAAGAACCCTTCAAAAAAAAAAAGAAAGAAAACTATAAAACCATCTTAAACTTCCTAAAAAAGCAAATCTCTATCATAAAATATAAATACCATCAAATAACAAACTATACCAAAACATTACTCGACTATACACAAGCGAAAATCAACTTCGAAAGTATGTAAAATTTTAAGTTTTATATACAGCATAAAATGACCCAGAGGAGAGCGATATGCTGGTCAAACAAACAAACAAACAAACAAACTACCCTGTTTGTTTTATACGCAGCGTTTTAGCCGCTGTAATTTTTAGCTGATAAGACATTATTTTTAGTTATATAACGCGATCAGCCGGTCACTGAGGTGTGACTGGCTTCACATGTTATACAAAATGTCTTATGGAGTAGTTTCATGAAGATATGAAGATGGCCGTCATTAGGGTATGTAAGAAGAAAAGCATACAAGAGCTGTTGGATGTGGGTGTGGCTCCTTCTTTTCCCAGGGAACGTCTTGACCTCTGGTGGCATTCGGGTTGGAATCTTCCATTTCCTCAGGGCTGTCACGTACTTCAACGAAGGTATTTATGGCAGACACAAAAAAAAAATCTTAACTATTTATTTTACAAATAATCCTCTTTTTTTTCTATTTTTAAATAATCCTCTTCATAGGTAGACCATTGCTATCGATAGAAGAATCTAAATTTGTTTGACAAAGAGCAAGAATGTGATTCTAGCTATGCAAAAGAAAGGACTGAATATCAGGAAAGTTTGACCTGAGACCTCTGATGTTATTATAAGAAATAATAAATAATGTCTACCTTTGAGTGTGTGTGTGTGTGCGTACGTGCGTGTGTGTGCGCGTGTGTGTGTTTATATATATATATATATATATATATATATATATATATATATATATAGAGAGAGAGAGAGAGAGAGAGAGATTTTATACCCCCAGTTTCTAGCTTAGTAATAAGGATGATAAAACAAGGTGGAGATAAAACTAAAATATAGCAGTTGTTTGTTATCCTGTTATCGTTTAAGATTAACCAGAATATATTAATAAAGGAAATCCAAAACTATATTAGTAATGTGTAAAATGTATTATAGAAAATAAAATATTATAAAAAAATGTATATATTTATAAATAATGTCTACCTTTGAGTGTGTGTGTGTTTATATATA
This sequence comes from Euprymna scolopes, assembly GCF_053919585.1. Lineage (NCBI taxonomy): Eukaryota > Metazoa > Mollusca > Cephalopoda > Sepiida > Sepiolidae > Euprymna > Euprymna scolopes. The sequence goes on along the minus strand of NC_136527.1, from coordinate 13,326,051 downwards.
TATATATATATATATATATATATATATATATATATATATATATATATATGTGTGTGTGTGTGTTATGTGTAACTGTAGAAGATTTGGTCAAATAAATAAATTAATAAAAATCAAACCTGAAAGAAACACTACTACCAGCGTTAAATCTCCTGGATTCCAAACAGGTTAACTTTCACAAGACCAAAGGGGTTACTAATATAACACTATCAGAGAGAGAGAGAGAGAGAGAGAGAGAGAGAGAGAGAGAGAGAGAGAGAGAGAGAGGGGGGGATGTTGTGAGAGAGAAATTGTTCGTTTTATGACGTTTCATATATATTAAAGATGTGTTGATGGAAGCTCTTAGAGGGAGGAGATAGTGTTCAGACATTGTGTAGACAGTCTTCAGACAGTCTTCAGACAGTCTTAGTGTAGATATGAGATGTAGATTCACATTGTGGATATGAGATGTGTATGCCAGGACATTTTATAACACAGATATATAGACATATAATAACAATTCACTTTACCTTTTTGTAAGAATCACAAACACAAAGACGAGCTTTATCAAAAATACATGATGGGTTTATTTCTTCACGACCGGCCGTGGTGTTCGTCATCAAGAATTCAAAGCTTCACATATTAAGTTTCAAAGTGACCGTCTCGCTTCTAGACGTTCGAATACTCAGACCCTCTCTGACTTTCCCCGCTTCTGTCTGCTTTACTCTCACGTTTTTCTATCTATTTCTAGAACTTTCTAGTTTCCATGACGTCATGCACATGTTAAAACATGTGCCTATCACTGGTGAATGACCGACATACCTGTTATACTAATCGTCTTAGACGCGGTTCCATGATGATGTGGCGATGGGCCGTCATTAGGGTATGTAAGAAGAAAATCATATAAATAATAATTAAAAATAGGTTAGATATTGAACAATAAAAATTGGGAATTCTTTGTTTTCCAAAAGTGTGTTTGGACAGACATGTGTAAAATCCATGTGAAATTTAGTCATGTTGGTTAACAGCACACCTCTGACGTCACAAACAAAGTAAATTCTCAATAGAGATGAAAATAACACACAACCTGTTATACTAATCGTCTTAGACGCGGTCCCATGATGATGTGACGATGGACCGTCATTAGGGTCCGTAAGAAGAAAATCATATAAATAATAATTAAAAATAGGTTAGATATTGAACAATAAAAATTGGGAATTCTTTGTTTTCCAAAAGTGTGTTTGGACAGACATGTGTAAAATCCATGTGAAATTTAGTCATGTTGGTTAACAGCACACCTCTGACGTCACAAACAAAGTAAATTCTCAATAGAAATGAAAAGAACACACAACCTGTTATACTAATCGTCTTAGAAAAGCATACAAGAGCTGCTGGATGTGGGTGTGGCTCCTTCTTCTCCCAGGAAACGTCTTGACCTCTGCTGGCATTCGGGTTGGAATCTTCCTTTTCCTCAGGGCTGTCTCGTTCTTCAATGAAGGTATTTATGGCAGACACAAAAAAAACAAAAAAAAAACAAAACGATACACGAAACAATTATAATATATATTGTATAATCTTAACTATTAATTTTACAAAAAATAGATTACAATACAGTATACAAATTATAATTAATTTTTACAATTAAACCTAGGCAATAGACTTTTCAAAACTAACTAACCTGCCCTAACTAGTGTTGAGGGGGGGTGCTCCACTCCCCACCTCATTTACGGAGAGACAGAAATATGCGTGTTCACCTCATGACGCTCCGGACAGAAAAAGGTCGATCTAGAAAAGGAATTCTGGGAATGCAAATCACCACTCGTCTTGACCTCTGCTGGCATTAGGGTTGGGATCTTCCTTTTCCTCAGGGCTGTCTCGTTCTTCAACGAAGGTATTTATGGCAGACACAAAAAAAAAATAAATAAACGACACGCGACACAGTTGTAATATATATGAAACATTACTAACTATTTTATTTTACATTATGGATACAATATATATATGAAACATTACTAACTATTTTATTTTGCATTATGGATACAATATATATATGAAACATTACTAACTATTTTATTTTACATTATGGATACAATATATATATGAAACATTACTAACTATTTTATTTTACATTATGGATACAATATATATATATGAAACATTACTAACTATTTTATTTTGCATTATGGATACAATATATATATGAAACATTACTAACTATTTTATTTTACATTATGGATACAATATATATATATGAAACATTACTAACTATTTTATTTTGCATTATGGATACAATATATATATGAAACATTACTAACTATTTTATTTTACATTATGGATACAATATATATATGAAACATTACTAACTATTTTATTTTACATTATGGATACAATATATATATGAAACATTACTAACTATTTTATTTTACATTATGGATACAATATATATATGAAACATTACTAACTATTTTATTTTACATTATGGATACAATATATATATGAAACATTACTAACTATTTTATTTTGCATTATGGATACAATATATATATATGAAACATTACTAACTATTTTATTTTACATTATGGATACAATATATATATGAAACATTACTAACTATTTTATTTTACATTATGGATACAATATATATATGAAACATTACTATTTTATTTTACATTATGGATACAATATATATATGAAACATTACTATTTTATTTTGCATTATGGATACAATATATATATGAAACATTACTAACTATTTTATTTTACATTATGGATACAATATATATATGAAACATTACTATTTTATTTTACATTATGGATACAATATATATATGAAACATTACTATTTTATTTTACATTATGGATACAATATATATATGAAACATTACTAACTATTTTATTTTACATTATGGATACAATATATATATGAAACATTACTATTTTATTTTACATTATGGATACAATATATATATGAAACATTACTATTTTATTTTACATTATGGATACAATATATATATGAAACATTACTATTTTATTTTACATTATGGATACAATATATATATATGAAACATTACTAACTATTTTATTTTACATTATGGATACATATATATATATGAAACATTACTAACTATTTTATTTTACATTATGGATACAATATATATATGAAACATTACTAACTATTTTATTTTACATTATGGATACAATATATATATGAAACATTACTAACTATTTTATTTTACATTATGGATACAATATATATATGAAACATTACTAACTATTTTATTTTACATTATGGATACAATATATATATGAAACATTACTAACTATTTTATTTTACATTATGGATACAATATATATATGAAACATTACTAACTATTTTATTTTACATTATGGATACAATATATATATGAAACATTACTAACTATTTTATTTTACATTATGGATACAATATATATATATGAAACATTACTAACTATTTTATTTTACATTATGGATACAATATATATATGAAACATTACTAACTATTTTATTTTACATTATGGATACAATATATATATGAAACATTACTATTTTATTTTACATTATGGATACAATATATATATGAAACATTACTAACTATTTTATTTTACATTATGGATACAATATATATATGAAACATTACTAACTATTTTATTTTACATTATGGATACGATATATATATGAAACATTACTAACTATTTTATTTTATATTATGGATACAATATATATATGAAACATTACTAACTATTTTATTTTATATTATGGATACAATATATATATGAAACATTACTAACTATTTTATTTTACATTATGGATACAATATATATGAAACATTACTAACTATTTTATTTTACATTATGGATACAATATATATATGAAACATTACTAACTATTTTATTTTACATTATGGATACAATATATATATGAAACATTACTAACTATTTTATTTTACATTATGGATACAATATATATATAAAACATTACTATTTTATTTTACATTATGGATACAATATATATATGAAACATTACTAACTATTTTATTTTACATTATGGATACAATATATATATGAAACATTACTAACTATTTTATTTTACATCCTGGATACAATATATATATGAAACGTTACTAACTATTTTATTTTACATTATGGATACAATATATATATGAAACATTACAAACTATTTTATTTTACATTATGGACACAATATATATATGAAACATTACTAACTATTTTATTTTACATTATGGATACAATATATATATGAAACATTACTAACTATTTTATTTTACATCCTGGATACAATATATATATGAAACGTTACTAACTATTTTATTTTACATTATGGATACAATATATATATGAAACATTACAAACTATTTTATTTTACATTATGGACACAATATATATATGAAACATTACTAACTATTTTATTTTACATTATGGATACAATATATATATGAAACATTACTAACTATTTTATTTTACATTATGGATACAATATATATATATGATACATTACTAACTATTTTATTTTACATTATGGATACAATATATATATATGAAACATTACTAACTATTTTATTTTACATTATGGATACAATATATATATGAAACATTACTAACTATTTTATTTTACATTATGGATACAATATATATATGAAACATTACTAACTATTTTATTTTATATTATGGATACAATATATATATGAAACATTACTAACTATTTTATTTTACATTATGGATACAATATATATATGAAACATTACTAACTATTTTATTTTGCATTATGCATACAATATATATATGAAACATTACTAACTATTTTATTTTACATTATGGATACAATATATATATGAAACATTACTAACTATTTTATTTTACATTATGGATACAATATATATATGAAACATTACTAACTATTTTATTTTACATTATGGATACAATATATATATGAAACATTACTAACTATTTTATTTTGCATTATGGATACAATATATATATGAGACATTACTAACTATTTTATTTTACATTATGGATACAATATATATATGAAACATTACTAACTATTTTATTTTACATTATGCATACAATATATATATATGAAACATTACTAACTATTTTATTTTACATTATGGATACAATATATATATGAAACATTACTAACTATTTTATTTTACATTATTGATACAATATATATATGAAACATTACTAACTATTTTATTTTACATTATGGATACAATATATATATGAAACATTACTAACTATTTTATTTTGCATTATGGATACAATATATATATGAAACATTACTAACTATTTTATTTTACATTATGCATACAATATATATATGAAACATTACTAACTATTTTATTTTACATTATGGATACAATATATATATGAGACATTACTAACTATTTTATTTTACATTATGGATACAATATATATATGAAACATTACTAACTATTTTATTTTGCATTATGGATACAATATATATATGAGACATTACTAACTATTTTATTTTACATTATGGATACAATATATATATGAGACATTACTAACTATTTTATTTTACATTATGGATACAATATATATATGAAACATTACTAACTATTTTATTTTACATTATGGATACAATATATATATGAAACATTACTAACTATTTTATTTTACATTATGGATACAATATATATATGAAACATTACTAACTATTTTATTTTACATTATGGATACAATATATATATGAGACATTACTAACTATTTTATTTTACATTATGGATACAATATATATATGAAACATTACTAACTATTTTATTTTACATTATGGATACAATATATATATATGAAACATTACTAACTATTTTATTTTGCATTATGGATACAATATATATATGAAACATTACTAACTATTTTATTTTACATTATGGATACAATATATATGAAACATTACTAACTATTTTATTTTGCATTATGGATACAATATCTATATGAAACATTACTAACTATTTTATTTTACATTATGGATACAATATATATATGAAACATTACTAACTATTTTATTTTACATTATGGATACAATATATATATAAAACATTACTATTTTATTTTACATTATGGATACAATATATATATGAAACATTACTAACTATTTTATTTTACATTATGGATACAATATATATATGAAACATTACTAACTATTTTATTTTACATCCTGGATACAATATATATATGAAACGTTACTAACTATTTTATTTTACATTATGGATACAATATATATATGAAACATTACAAACTATTTTATTTTACATTATGGACACAATATATATATGAAACATTACTAACTATTTTATTTTACATTATGGATACAATATATATATGAAACATTACTAACTATTTTATTTTACATTATGGATACAATATATATATGATACATTACTAACTATTTTATTTTACATTATGGATACAATATATATATATGAAACATTACTAACTATTTTATTTTACATTATGGATACAATATATATATGAAACATTACTAACTATTTTATTTTACATTATGGATACAATATATATATGAAACATTACTAACTATTTTATTTTATATTATGGATACAATATATATATGAAACATTACTAACTATTTTATTTTACATTATGGATACAATATATATATGAAACATTACTAACTATTTTATTTTGCATTATGGATACAATATATATATGAAACATTACTAACTATTTTATTTTACATTATGGATACAATATATATATGAAACATTACTAACTATTTTATTTTACATTATGGATACAATATATATATGAAACATTACTAACTATTTTATTTTACATTATGGATACAATATATATATGAAACATTACTAACTATTTTATTTTGCATTATGGATACAATATATATATGAGACATTACTAACTATTTTATTTTACATTATGGATACAATATATATATGAAACATTACTAACTATTTTATTTTACATTATGCATACAATATATATATATGAAACATTACTAACTATTTTATTTTACATTATGGATACAATATATATATGAAACATTACTAACTATTTTATTTTACATTATTGATACAATATATATATGAAACATTACTAACTATTTTATTTTACATTATGGATACAATATATATATGAAACATTACTAACTATTTTATTTTGCATTATGGATACAATATATATATGAAACATTACTAACTATTTTATTTTACATTATGCATACAATATATATATGAAACATTACTAACTATTTTATTTTACATTATGGATACAATATATATATGAGACATTACTAACTATTTTATTTTACATTATGGATACAATATATATATGAAACATTACTAACTATTTTATTTTGCATTATGGATACAATATATATATGAGACATTACTAACTATTTTATTTTACATTATGGATACAATATATATATGAGACATTACTAACTATTTTATTTTACATTATGGATACAATATATATATGAAACATTACTAACTATTTTATTTTACATTATGGATACAATATATATATGAAACATTACTAACTATTTTATTTTACATTATGGATACAATATATATATGAAACATTACTAACTATTTTATTTTACATTATGGATACAATATATATATGAGACATTACTAACTATTTTATTTTACATTATGGATACAATATATATATGAAACATTACTAACTATTTTATTTTACATTATGGATACAATATATATATATGAAACATTACTAACTATTTTATTTTGCATTATGGATACAATATATATATGAAACATTACTAACTATTTTATTTTACATTATGGATACAATATATATATATGAAACATTACTAACTATTTTATTTTGCATTATGGATACAATATATATATGAAACATTACTAACTATTTTATTTTGCATTATGGATACAATATATATATGAAACATTACTAACTATTTTATTTTACATTATGGATACAATATATATATGAAACATTACTAACTATTTTATTTTACATTATGGATACAATATATATATGAAACATTACTAACTATTTTATTTTACATTATGGATACAATATATATATGAAACATTACTAACTATTTTATTTTGCATTATGGATACAATATATATATGAAACATTACTAACTATTTTATTTTACATTATGGATACAATATATATATGAAACATTACTAACTATTTAATTTTACATTATGGATACAATATATATATGAAACATTACTATTTTATTTTACATTATGGATACAATATATATATGAAACATTACTATTTTGTTTTACATTATGGATACAATATATATATGAAACATTACTAACTATTTTATTTTACATTATGGATACAATATATATATGAAACATTACTATTTTATTTTACATTATGGATACAATATATATATGAAACATTACTATTTTATTTTACATTATGGATACAATATATATATGAAACATTACTAACTATTTTATTTTACATTATGGATACAATATATATATGAAACATTACTATTTTATTTTACATTATGGATACAATATATATATGAAACATTACTATTTTATTTTACATTATGGATACAATATATATATGAAACATTACTATTTTATTTTACATTATGGATACAATATATATATATGAAACATTACTAACTATTTTATTTTACATTATGGATACAATATATATATATGAAACATTACTAACTATTTTATTTTACATTATGGATACAATATATATATGAAACATTACTAACTATTTTATTTTACATTATGGATACAATATATATATGAAACATTACTAACTATTTTATTTTACATTATGGATACAATATATATATGAAACATTACTAACTATTTTATTTTACATTATGGATACAATATATATATGAAACATTACTAACTATTTTATTTTACATTATGGATACAATATATATATGAAACATTACTAACTATTTTATTTTACATTATGGATACAATATATATATGAAACATTACTAACTATTTTATTTTACATTATGGATACAATATATATATATGAAACATTACTAACTATTTTATTTTACATTATGGATACAATATATATATGAAACATTACTAACTATTTTATTTTACATTATGGATACAATATATATATGAAACATTACTATTTTATTTTACATTATGGATACAATATATATATGAAACATTACTAACTATTTTATTTTACATTATGGATACAATATATATATGAAACATTACTAACTATTTTATTTTACATTATGGATACAATATATATGAAACATTACTAACTATTTTATTTTACATTATGGATACAATATATATATGAAACATTACTAACTATTTTATTTTATATTATGGATACAATATATATATGAAACATTACTAACTATTTTATTTTACATTATGGATACAATATATATATGAAACATTACTAACTATTTTATTTTACATTATGGATACAATATATATATGAAACATTACTAACTATTTTATTTTATATTATGGATACAATATATATATGAAACATTACTAACTATTTTATTTTATATTATGGATACAATATATATATGAAACATTACTAACTATTTTATTTTACATTATGGATACAATATATATGAAACATTACTAACTATTTTATTTTACATTATGGATACAATATATATATGAAACATTACTAACTATTTTATTTTACATTATGGATACAATATATATATGAAACATTACTAACTATTTTATTTTACATTATGGATACAATATATATATAAAACATTACTATTTTATTTTACATTATGGATACAATATATATATGAAACATTACTAACTATTTTATTTTACATTATGGATACAATATATATATGAAACATTACTAACTATTTTATTTTACATCCTGGATACAATATATATATGAAACGTTACTAACTATTTTATTTTACATTATGGATACAATATATATATGAAACATTACAAACTATTTTATTTTACATTATGGACACAATATATATATGAAACATTACTAACTATTTTATTTTACATTATGGATACAATATATATATGAAACATTACTAACTATTTTATTTTACATTATGGATACAATATATATATGATACATTACTAACTATTTTATTTTACATTATGGATACAATATATATATGAAACATTACTAACTATTTTATTTTACATTATGGATACAATATATATATGAAACATTACTAACTATTTTATTTTACATTATGGATACAATATATATATGAAACATTACTAACTATTTTATTTTATATTATGGATACAATATATATATGAAACATTACTAACTATTTTATTTTACATTATGGATACAATATATATATGAAACATTACTAACTATTTTATTTTGCATTATGGATACAATATATATATGAAACATTACTAACTATTTTATTTTACATTATGGATACAATATATATATGAAACATTACTAACTATTTTATTTTACATTATGGATACAATATATATATGAAACATTACTAACTATTTTATTTTACATTATGGATACAATATATATATGAAACATTACTAACTATTTTATTTTGCATTATGGATACAATATATATATGAGACATTACTAACTAGTTTATTTTACATTATGGATACAATATATATATGAAACATTACTAACTATTATATTTTACATTATGCATACAATATATATATATGAAACATTACTAACTATTTTATTTTACATTATGGATACAATATATATATGAAACATTACTAACTATTTTATTTTACATTATTGATACAATATATATATGAAACATTACTAACTATTTTATTTTACATTATGGATACAATATATATATGAAACATTACTAACTATTTTATTTTGCATTATGGATACAATATATATATGAAACATTACTAACTATTTTATTTTACATTATGCATACAATATATATATGAAACATTACTAACTATTTTATTTTACATTATGGATACAATATATATATGAGACATTACTAACTATTTTATTTTACATTATGGATACAATATATATATGAAACATTACTAACTATTTTATTTTGCATTATGGATACAATATATATATGAGACATTACTAACTATTTTATTTTACATTATGGATACAATATATATATGAGACATTACTAACTATTTTATTTTACATTATGGATACAATATATATATGAAACATTACTAACTATTTTATTTTACATTATGGATACAATATATATATGAAACATTACTAACTATTTTATTTTACATTATGCATACAATATATATATGAAACATTACTAACTATTTTATTTTACATTATGGATACAATATATATATGAGACATTACTAACTATTTTATTTTACATTATGCATACAATATATATATGAAACATTACTAACTATTTTATTTTACATTATGGATACAATATATATATGAGACATTACTAACTATTTTATTTTACATTATGCATACAATATATATATGAAACATTACTAACTATTTTATTTTACATTATGGATACAATATATATATGAGACATTACTAACTATTTTATTTTACATTATGCATACAATATATATATGAAACATTACTAACTATTTTATTTTACATTATGCATACAATATATATATGAAACATTACTTACTATTTTATTTTACATTATGAATACAATATATATATGAAACATTACTAACTATTTTATTTTACATTATGGATACAATATATATATGAGACATTACTAACTATTTTATTTTACATTATGCATACAATATATATATGAAACATTACTAACTATTTTATTTTGCATTATGGATACAATATATATATGAAACATTACTAACTATTTTATTTTACATTATGGATACAATATATATATGAAACATTACTAACTATTTTATTTTACATTATGGATACAATATATATATGAAACATTACTAACTATTTTATTTTACATTATGGATACAATATATATATGAAACATTACTAACTATTTTATTTTACATTATGGATACAATATATATATGATACATTACTAACTATTTTATTTTACATTATGGATACAATATATATATGAGACATTACTAACTATTTTATTTTACATTATGGATACAATATATATATGAAACATTACTAACTATTTTATTTTACATTATGGACACAATATATATATGAAACATTACTAACTATTTTATTTTACATTATGGATACAATATATATATGAAACATTACTAACTATTTTATTTTACATTATGGACACAATATATATATGAAACATTACTAACTATTTTATTTTACATTATGGACACAATATATATATGAAACATTACTAACTATTTTATTTTGCATTATGGATACAATATATATATGAAACATTACTAACTATTTTATTTTACATTATGGATACAATATATATATGAAACATTACTAACTATTTTATTTTACATTATGGATACAATATATATATGAAACATTACTAACTATTTTATTTTGCATTATGGATACAATATATATATGAAACATTACTATTTTATTTTACATTATGGATACAATATATATATGAAACATTACTATTTTATTTTACATTATGGATACAATATATATATATGAAACATTACTAACTATTTTATTTTACATTATGGATACAATATATATATATGAAACATTACTAACTATTTTATTTTACATTATGGATACAATATATATATGAAACATTACTAACTATTTTATTTTACATTATGGATACAATATATATATGAAACATTACTAACTATTTTATTTTACATTATGGATACAATATATATATGAAACATTACTAACTATTTTATTTTACATTATGGATACAATATATATATGAAACATTACTAACTATTTTATTTTACATTATGGATACAATATATATATGAAACATTACTAACTATTTTATTTTACATTATGGATACAATATATATATGAAACATTACTAACTATTTTATTTTACATTATGGATACAATATATATATATGAAACATTACTAACTATTTTATTTTACATTATGGATACAATATATATATGAAACATTACTAACTATTTTATTTTACATTATGGATACAATATATATATGAAACATTACTATTTTATTTTACATTATGGATACAATATATATATGAAACATTACTAACTATTTTATTTTACATTATGGATACAATATATATATGAAACATTACTAACTATTTTATTTTACATTATGGATACAATATATATGAAACATTACTAACTATTTTATTTTACATTATGGATACAATATATATATGAAACATTACTAACTATTTTATTTTATATTATGGATACAATATATATATGAAACATTACTAACTATTTTATTTTACATTATGGATACAATATATATATGAAACATTACTAACTATTTTATTTTACATTATGGATACAATATATATATGAAACATTACTAACTATTTTATTTTATATTATGGATACAATATATATATGAAACATTACTAACTATTTTATTTTATATTATGGATACAATATATATATGAAACATTACTAACTATTTTATTTTACATTATGGATACAATATATATGAAACATTACTAACTATTTTATTTTACATTATGGATACAATATATATATGAAACATTACTAACTATTTTATTTTACATTATGGATACAATATATATATGAAACATTACTAACTATTTTATTTTACATTATGGATACAATATATATATAAAACATTACTATTTTATTTTACATTATGGATACAATATATATATGAAACATTACTAACTATTTTATTTTACATTATGGATACAATATATATATGAAACATTACTAACTATTTTATTTTACATCCTGGATACAATATATATATGAAACGTTACTAACTATTTTATTTTACATTATGGATACAATATATATATGAAACATTACAAACTATTTTATTTTACATTATGGACACAATATATATATGAAACATTACTAACTATTTTATTTTACATTATGGATACAATATATATATGAAACATTACTAACTATTTTATTTTACATTATGGATACAATATATATATGATACATTACTAACTATTTTATTTTACATTATGGATACAATATATATATGAAACATTACTAACTATTTTATTTTACATTATGGATACAATATATATATGAAACATTACTAACTATTTTATTTTACATTATGGATACAATATATATATGAAACATTACTAACTATTTTATTTTATATTATGGATACAATATATATATGAAACATTACTAACTATTTTATTTTACATTATGGATACAATATATATATGAAACATTACTAACTATTTTATTTTGCATTATGGATACAATATATATATGAAACATTACTAACTATTTTATTTTACATTATGGATACAATATATATATGAAACATTACTAACTATTTTATTTTACATTATGGATACAATATATATATGAAACATTACTAACTATTTTATTTTACATTATGGATACAATATATATATGAAACATTACTAACTATTTTATTTTGCATTATGGATACAATATATATATGAGACATTACTAACTAGTTTATTTTACATTATGGATACAATATATATATGAAACATTACTAACTATTTTATTTTACATTATGCATACAATATATATATATGAAACATTACTAACTATTTTATTTTACATTATGGATACAATATATATATGAAACATTACTAACTATTTTATTTTACATTATTGATACAATATATATATGAAACATTACTAACTATTTTATTTTACATTATGGATACAATATATATATGAAACATTACTAACTATTTTATTTTGCATTATGGATACAATATATATATGAAACATTACTAACTATTTTATTTTACATTATGCATACAATATATATATGAAACATTACTAACTATTTTATTTTACATTATGGATACAATATATATATGAGACATTACTAACTATTTTATTTTACATTATGGATACAATATATATATGAAACATTACTAACTATTTTATTTTGCATTATGGATACAATATATATATGAGACATTACTAACTATTTTATTTTACATTATGGATACAATATATATATGAGACATTACTAACTATTTTATTTTACATTATGGATACAATATATATATGAAACATTACTAACTATTTTATTTTACATTATGGATACAATATATATATGAAACATTACTAACTATTTTATTTTACATTATGCATACAATATATATATGAAACATTACTAACTATTTTATTTTACATTATGGATACAATATATATATGAGACATTACTAACTATTTTATTTTACATTATGCATACAATATATATATGAAACATTACTAACTATTTTATTTTACATTATGGATACAATATATATATGAGACATTACTAACTATTTTATTTTACATTATGCATACAATATATATATGAAACATTACTAACTATTTTATTTTACATTATGGATACAATATATATATGAGACATTACTAACTATTTTATTTTACATTATGCATACAATATATATATGAAACATTA
The DNA here is from genome assembly GCF_053919585.1 of Euprymna scolopes. NCBI lineage: Eukaryota > Metazoa > Mollusca > Cephalopoda > Sepiida > Sepiolidae > Euprymna > Euprymna scolopes. Next base: position 13,310,502 of record NC_136527.1, on the reverse strand, counting down.
CTAACTATTTTATTTTACATTATGCATACAATATATATATGAAACATTACTTACTATTTTATTTTACATTATGAATACAATATATATATGAAACATTACTAACTATTTTATTTTACATTATGGATACAATATATATATGAGACATTACTAACTATTTTATTTTACATTATGCATACAATATATATATGAAACATTACTAACTATTTTATTTTGCATTATGGATACAATATATATATGAAACATTACTAACTATTTTATTTTACATTATGGATACAATATATATATGAAACATTACTAACTATTTTATTTTACATTATGGATACAATATATATATGAAACATTACTAACTATTTTATTTTACATTATGGATACAATATATATATGAAACATTACTAACTATTTTATTTTACATTATGGATACAATATATATATGATACATTACTAACTATTTTATTTTACATTATGGATACAATATATATATGAGACATTACTAACTATTTTATTTTACATTATGGATACAATATATATATGAAACATTACTAACTATTTTATTTTACATTATGGACACAATATATATATGAAACATTACTAACTATTTTATTTTACATTATGGATACAATATATATATGAAACATTACTAACTATTTTATTTTACATTATGGACACAATATATATATGAAACATTACTAACTATTTTATTTTACATTATGGACACAATATATATATGAAACATTACTAACTATTTTATTTTGCATTATGGATACAATATATATATGAAACATTACTAACTATTTTATTTTACATTATGGATACAATATATATATGAAACATTACTAACTATTTTATTTTACATTATGGATACAATATATATATGAAACATTACTAACTATTTTATTTTGCATTATGGATACAATATATATATGAAACATTACTAACTGTTTTATTTTACATTATGGATACAATATATATATGAAACATTACTAACTATTTTATTTTACATCATGGATACAATATATATATGAAACATTACTAACTATTTTATTTTACATTATGGATACAATATATATATGAAACATTACTAACTATTTTATTTTACATTATGGATACAATATATATATGAAACATTACTAACTATTTTATTTTACATTATGGATACAATATATATATGAAACATTACTAACTATTTTATTTTACATTATGGATACAATATATATATGAAACATTACTAACTATTTTATTTTACATTATGGATACAATATATATATGAAACATTACTAACTATTTTATTTTACATTATGGATACAATATATATATGAAACATTACTAACTATTTTATTTTACATTATGGATACAATATATATATGAAACATTACTAACTATTTTATTTTACATTATGGATACAATATATATATGAAACATTACTAACTATTTTATTTTGCATTATGGATACAATATATATATGAAACATTACTAACTATTTTATTTTACATTATGGACACAATATATATATGAAACATTACTAACTATTTTATTTTACATTATGGATACAATATATATATGAAACATTACTAACTATTTTATTTTACATTATGGATACAATATATATATGAAACATTACTAACTATTTTATTTTACATTATGGATACAATATATATATGAAACATTACTAACTATTTTATTTTACATTATGGATACAATATATATATGAAACATTACTAACTATTTTATTTTACATTATGGATACAATATATATATGAAACATTACTAACTATTTTATTTTACATTATGGATACAATATATATATTACAAAAACTTTTACATGTCTTCAAAACTAAACTAATTAGCCTTACTAGTGTTGAGTGAGGGGTGCCCCCCCTCGTTTACGGAGAGACAGAATTATGCATGCTCACCTCATGATGGTCCGTGCACAAAGAGACAGAGCTAGAAAGGTAATTATGGGAATGAATTTCTTTATATCTCTACACCCATGCCCAAATAACCACTCGGCCATGTTGTAGAGTGCGTTAGAAACAATGACACTGAGAAATAGTGCCACAGTTAAATATTGCGCGCGATGAAATAGTTCTTCTTAGTTCTAATGTCTATAACTCGTAAAATAAATGTGGTTAATAATAATAATAATAATAATAATAATAATAATAATAATAATAATAATAATAATAACTAGCGGGACCTGTGAAAATTCCACAGGAGACACATTCACATATAACATATTGATAGATGTTCATTGTAAATGGAGACGCTCTGATATTATTGTAGCTTTTTTGTTGAAACTGCAAAAGTATTTATCTAAGCTAGCATGAACGCCTGGAAGAGCCCGGTCGTAAAGTACGCATAAATATGATATTTTAATTCTTGCAAATTTCATATACATTATTATAGAGTTCTATCGATGTTTATATGTTGCGATTTCAAAAATATAAAATATATCCATATGATTTGAGTGCATTAGCTTGAATCGAAACCGAAATAAAAACTTATGAATATATATATATATATATATATATATATATAAATATATATATATAAATATATATATATATATATATAACTTGAGTTTCTTCAGCCATAACTGAAACCGAAACCAAAACATATGAAAAATTTTTGATAAAATTATTTATAAAAAAAATAGATGAAGTTCCTTCAGCTATAATCGAAACCGAAACCAAAACTTATGAAGTATTCTTGATAAAATTATTTATGACAAGATATAGAAGAACATAACAATTAAACGGCACAGATGTAAGCGTGACACACAAAGAACACACACGTTATCGTATTAATATATAAATAATGACGTCTCTGATTATTTTTAGATGATGGTTTGTTTTTTCGTATGAGTTTGGATTTATTGGACTACTGTTCTCATCTTGAGAATTCATTTTTGCTATGACGTCAGACGTGTGGTCTCAAAACGTGATCGACTCACGCGGCTTAAACATACATTTCCAAAACAAACCTCTGCAAACAAAGAATTCTCACTAACCTATTTTTCAACCTAACTTATTTTTCGACATGTTTTTAAATTGTATTGTTCATTATTTTTATCTGACCTTTTTTTTATTTACTTTCCATAAAAGAATGAACAATTCAATTCTTTTTACAAACAAACTTATCTTAACTATTTTATATGAAATTTGACAATGTGAAGTTCTAACATTCCATTTTCTGAATCTATTTCTGAACCTTGCTTACCAGGTTCGAATCACGGTCTATCCTCATCTCATTTTCCACTTATCTAAAGTTCTTCTTACTTACAGAAAAAGGGGACAACCCTTTTTCCTGTAACATTTGAATATATTGTTAAGTGCCAGTTTTAGTCATTGAAACAATTATTATAGTTTATAGATCACGTTCTCAGCTATATTGTGAAAAAAATTCAATTTTTGTTCAGTAAAACAAAAGTTATGATAAATTTTCTGGTGTTCAAAATCGTAAAAAATATGTAAGAAATTGAGCGACGCTTTTTATAACTGCTTTCTATAGCAACTACTTCGCTTCATTCACTACTGTTGCTAGTAATTCATTGCTGTCGCGAAAAGAGAAATAACTAGTGAGACAGACAGACAGAAAGCATAAAAGGGATATACTTGGGGAATTTTATTAAAAGCAGACGAGTGCCGTACATTGTTTATGTGCTTATGAGGGCCAAAAAATAAGTTTGAAATTAAGCAAAGAACAAGTTAATTTATTGGAAGCCTAGAAAAATCATGGATTACAATAGAAAAATGCGAGTATGAAAAGTTATATGGTTAAGTTTAAACATGGAAAAGTAAAGGACTAGTTGTTAAAACTGGAAAAGAAAAGGACAAGATATTCTAGTAAAAATACAATAAATCTATAACTTAAAATATTGCAGCATCAAGAATGTTTTTTTTAACTCAATCCATAACATTATATAATCAATTCTTACTGTTGCAATATTTTAAGTTATGAATTTGATTGTTTTATAGTGGAATTTATATGTTTATCTTCAAGTCTAACGTAAACAAGTTTTTGATGAGCCGTTCCATATAAGTTAACAAATTTACCGAATTTCCATTACTAACGATTACTTTATTGTCCAATTGTCTACTGTACACTCTTTAACCCTTGTCATCGAGTGGCCTCTTGGCCTTGATAAGTAGTGATGCCTTTGTAAAAAAAAAGGGGGAAGGGTGAGTGTTGTTTTTGGTTTTGCAAAGCGATTTAGAAAAACAATGCTAGGTGCATTCTCGTCTCAGGAAGCCAATACCTTCAGACAGCCTGATCGGGTAGTACCAGAACTGGATAGACGTATTTGAGAATGTTATTTATAACTTGTACGAGATCATCCCCACCTCCCCAATGACGTAACTTTTAGAAAGCTTTCGACGCATCCAACAAAATCAATTTTACAGAACTGATTTCGGAAATAAATATTATTAGCGCACTAACCCGCCATACCCAGCCACCGCACCTCCTGCCATAAATGTGCTTCCCTTTGTTTCGATGTCGGAGATAAAGAACGATAAATCACAATAATGTCTGCTATAAGTCTTTGCCATGATTGTACGTAATTGAAACAGAGCGATTGAATAATAAGAATGGATGTTTGTATGAGAACTTGTTTTTAACTGACAGACTTAAGCGAATCTTTGCAACATCGAAAAACCAAATGTCGGTCGACTGGGTAGTCGCCATTTTGAAAATAAAAATGTAACTTCCAGGAAACAATAACAACAGTTGATATTCTTAATCTGCGTGGGTTCAATCTACGCTTTTGTCGAAAGAAATATTTTGGTTATAGTCAGCTGACGTACTTAATATCCTGCATAGCGCTATTGTTTAATGGCCTTATTTATCAGGCCGTGTTCGTCTAATCTCTGGATGTATGTCTTAATAGTTGTGTTCGTCTAGTATCTAGATGTGCGTGCGTGTTTACATGTGTGTGTGTGTGTGTGTGTGTGAGAGAGAGAGAGAGAGAGAGAGAGAGAGAACATATAATACGAATATACACGACGACATACCTGTCTTCCGCTAGTACTTTCTTCTGAGAAGATTCGTCATCGTCCTGGCGAAGCTGGTTCTGTTACAACAAAGACGAATGTTTGTTTATATATATATTCTTATTCACTTCCCAGGCATTTCCTCACAGCAGACCAGAGTGAATGACGATATTTGGCTTGTGGTTCTATTAAGAAAACAAGTTTCCTCCTTATGAGGAGACTTGTTTTAACATATCTTTTCTCTTCGGCGTGTTAGAATGAACTCAGCTAAAATTAACTCAGTTTGTTTAAACCTGAACCCTTGACACGTCCCATTCCGGTCATATCCGGTGCAACTAGATCGCTCACCCAGTTTGACTCTTCTGCACCTGCAATCTTATAGTTTCTCACCATTCAACTTTGTTATTCCGCTATATAGACAGATAAATAAAATGCAACAAAGATAGATAGGACAAACAGACAGAACAAAAAGATTGGACGTGGATTCTACATATTATATATGTCTCCAACTATTTGTATAGTTATTTCTAACACATTGCAGCATGTATTCTTTTTTAACTTTTGATTAATGGGTTCGATTCTAGCCTTTTCCTTTAATATTCTGTTTAGCATTTCAGATGAAAAGTCTCCTTAGGGCCAAAAAGAATCGATTAGTATTGCTATGAGGACCGAAATAGAAATAATTATCTTTTGACCAACGATTTTTTAATCTCATCACTACCTGCAAAAATGCATTTTGAGCCTTTGTTGTATTTTTTTTAATAAAACCAGCAAAGATGAAAGTTTTAATAATAAAAAAGTTTAGGAGAAAATGTTTTTTTTTACATGAAAGTCACCACTTATCAAGGCCCAAAGGCCACTCGGGGATAAGGATTATTGCGTGTACAGTAATCACTGGGATAATATCGTAGTAATCGTTAGTAATGGAGATGTTATAAAGTGGATTACTTAAGGGGCGGTTTATCAGGAATTTGTTTATGTTGGACTTGAAGACATCCAAGTTGTAGTCAGGTGGGAAACAAGCAAACGGAAGAGAGTTCCACAAGCGTGCACTTCTTTGTTGAATTGGGTTTCAACTACTTTAATTGTTTGTAGCAAAAGCTGTAAAACAAAAAAAAAGAAAAGAAATTACTAAATTCAAAAGTTCAAATTTTGATTTCTGGGTTCGATTCTAGACTTCTCCTTTGATAAATTTACTTTGTTTCTCTAATTACCGGGAGCTGCCCCCTTCAATATAAAACTTTATATGATTTGTTGAATTCCTTATAAATAATTTTCTTATATCGTTTTTAGTCTTATCAGCGGGAACGAAAGTAGTTGATTTCTTTATTTATCTGCAAAAATACTCACTGGTATGAGCACGATCTGACGTCACAAAGAAAGATAGTAAACAATATATTCATTTAATCTCTCTCTCTCTCTATATATATATATATCTATATATATATATATATATATATATATATATATATATAATTATTTTTTTACTATAATAATTAAATACCTACAGACACTAGTGTTTCATCCTTTCGGGATTCTTCAGTGCAGGGTGTCACGATTACTACCAGTCGAACGATTCGAACCCCGCGACACGAGACATCTCTGGCTCGATTAGCGGAGGCCGTATCCATTCGGCTACTATTAACCGTGTGAAATAGCGTTGAATTTTAAACATTTTAATTTAAATGTTCATTACGTCAGACAGACAGTGATCAAATCGTTATACGATGATCTACGCATAAGAGCTAAATTGACCGACTTTTAATTCAACGGAAAGTTCTAAACGATAAGAAACGAATTTCTTAAAGGGGCTGTCATAATTATTTTTTTTTACTATAATAATTATATATATATATATATATATATATATATATATATATATATATATATATATATATATATATAAACAAATCTTAGATAGCCGCTTAAAATCTGATCTCACACATAACATGACTCGAAGCAAAACAAATATAGCACATTCAATCAGTAACAAAATTCTCCCTCCGTGTGGTTTGTATGTATCGTATTTATGTATTTGAATTATGGCCGTTGGATTATGTTTCGGGAAACAGCAAAGGCCAACATTCGTAGGATGCCGACCGGGTTCGCTCTTCGAAAGCTTACTACTAATCATGGCACTTGAATAGTTCTGCTATGTAATCACCGGGCAACGCCGGGTAGAAAGCATTTATTCAGTTTTCGGTCTATCTATCTATCTATTTATCTATCTATTTATGTTCTTGTTTATCTATCTATCTTTGTTTCTGTTTATCTATCTATCTATCTATCTATCTATCTATATATCTATCTGTCTTTGTTTCTGTCTATCCATCTATCTATCTATCTATCTTTGTTTCTATCTGCCTATGTATCTATCTGTCTTTTTTCTATCTATCTATCTATCTATCTATCTATCATTGTTTCTGTTTATCTATCTATCTATCTATCAATCTATCTTTGTTTCTATCTGTCTATGTATCTATCTATCTTTGTTTCTGTTTATCAATCTTTTTGTCTTGTCTGTCTATATATATGTCTATCTATCTACCTTTGTTTCTGTTTATCCATGCTAGTATATCTATAAAAGTGAAGGTGACTGGGTGTCTGTGTGTGTGTCTATCTGTCTGTGTGTCTGTGTACATTTCCCTACGCAATAACTCTGTCAATTTCTAGTCTACAGACTCGAAATTTGATATACAGGGTATTGAGATTTGGGAAAATCTATGTGATCGGGTTTCGGCCAGAAATTTCGCTGTTAAGGTGTCAAAATTCAACGATTTTCCCTTTGAGAACTCTACCAAACTCCTCCAGTAATTTTTGGTCTAAACACTTGAAATTTTAGATATAGGTTCCTTGGACATGAATCTAACTTAATAACTTGATTTGTGCCCAAAACAATAAATGTTAAGGGGTCATAATAGGGGTCAAATTTTTAAAAAATATTGACCTCTGCGGTCTCTACCAAATTACTCAGACAATTTTTGGTCTAAACATTTGAAATTTTACATAAAGGGTAATCAGAGATAGGGCAAGCTTTTTAATCGGTTTGGGTTCAAAATTTGAGCTACCAATATATAAATGTATGTATGTATTTATGTTTGCATGTCTGCCTAGAACTTTTGACAAAGGCGTGGGATTTTCACAAGATAAATATCGTTTGGAAGCTCGACCCTTAAGACGACAAATATCGAAAAATTAGCTAAAGACATTAATATCTCCACCGTCAACTGGACACTTTTCTACAGAGAGGGGTCGCTTTTTTCGCCGAGATTTTCGAAAGTCATCCCTCTTTTCGATTGTCCAGCCTTAATTAAAACCTACGTAACCTCCGGTTTGACGGTGGTCGTAACAGCAAAGACTTCACGTTTTTTTCTGTTCTTTTCCTCCTTCGCGGTACAGGTTCGAGCCTGCCTTCCTACTACCACTTTTTTGCTCAACACTCACCTCCAAACACCCGGGCAACGCCGGGCTGAAATGCTAGTTTAAAATAAAATTGTAGACAATTAGTCAACTAGTAGATGATCTGCTATAAAAGAAGAAAAACTGGTTTTCATCAAACGGATATGGAATCTTGTCGTCTTTTATCGGGCGACAATTTTATCCTTCCACCCTGTATACATTGAAGGAAAGGACAAACAAATTCAGATAGAGAAAATGGGGAAGAGATAGAGAGCGAGAAAGAGAGAGAGACATAAAGAAAGAGAGAGGAAGAGAAAGAGAAGAAAGTGAAGTATGCAAGGCGGAGGAAGAGAAATGAACAACTCATATTTGAGATTTAAAAACTGTCTTTAAAAGCGTTTTCAATACAGCAATTGACGCATGCGTGGAATACGCTTGCAACACTTCCGGTTGTGACATATCGTTAATTTTATGCAATACTTTAGAACCAGAAAAATAACAATTATCGATTGTGGATATTAATTGCTTCGTAAACGAACATTGGAAATGATATTAATGACACTCTCAAAGCAGCTGAGGCCCAGTTGGATTTGGTCGTTCCTGATTAAATTCTAAATATTTATATTCAAATTTTTGAAGAGATTTGAAAACATGACGGAATCAAGACATTTTCTTTCCTTTTTTCCTCGTTTTCTTTTTACTTATTTTTTTTTTCGTATTTCTTCTTGAATATAGTAGTCTGTTAGTCTGACAGAAATGACGATTGACTTGAAAGTCAACACATTTTTTGTGACCTAGATTTCTAAGCTGATTTAGACTAATTTGGGATGCTGATTCCGAAAATCATATCAATTTTTTCTCATCATCATTATCATCATCATCATTATTAGGTCCTGGATATCTAGTAGTGAGGCCCCAGCTTGCGGGCTTTTTTTTTTTACAAGGTAGTAACCACTTTATTAAGGCCCGGAAGCCACTCGAGGATAAGGGTTATTGTGTGTACAGTACGTTAGTTTTGGAGATCTGATAAAGTGTCTTAATTAAGGAGGCGGTTGATCAGGAATTTGTTCACATTGAACTTGAAGACATCCAGGTTGTAATCAGGTGGGAAACAGGAAAACGGAAGAGAGTTCCACAGGCGGGCAGTTCTAAGAAAGAAGCTTTGTTCATGGAATCTACGTTTTGGTTTTGGCACAGATAAAGAGTGGGGTAAATTTTTGACAGTGGTTTCAACTAAGCGGGTGTTTATCGTGAAAGATTTGCGAGGGGGGACCAGAGATTGGAGTTCAGGCGAGCACCTGCCATGGTAGTAACGGTAAAACAAAGACAGGCTCGCAGCGTTTCTCCTATGGGAGAGAGGGCTTTGGGGAGTCTGGAGCCACCCTTTAATTGCCGTTGCTCTCAGGTCCACTCTGACCCGGAGTGGTAGTATCTGTTAGTGTCCCAACTATGGGTTAAATAGAATCCGACTTGAAAACAACAAATATATTCTATTAAGAATATTATGGCTGTTACGAGAGACGATATCCGTCCATATATTATCGTGAATTATTCATCATCTTTCAAATACAGGATGGAACGATAAATTTGTCATCCTAGGATAGGAAAGACAACATGATTCCATTTCCGTTTGATGAAAACCGTTTTTCTTTTTTGTTGCAGACACTCTACTAGTTTGACAAACAAACAAATAGAATATCTGAATCGGCATTCTTTTCTTAACAATATTTTTTTTATCGCTATCATTGTTTCGACGCCACTTTAGTCTTCCATCTTGCTCTGACCTTAAACTATATCCAGTGGTGAGGCCCCAGCTTGCAGGCTTTGGGGAGTGTGGAGCCACCTTTTAATTGCGATTGCTCTCAGGTTCACTCTAACCCGGAGTGGTATTACCTGTCAGGATCCCAACTATGGGTTAAATAGAATCCGACTTGAAAACAACAAATATATTCTATTAAAAAAATTTTCTTAAATCTTTGGATTCAGCGTTAAATAACTTGAAAAGGGTTGATATGCCGTAAAACAAAAACAACCAACCAACCAACCAACCAACCAACCAACCAATCATCATTGTTAAAATATTTGTTATTTTATACGTTTTTTTTAACTTAAATTACCTTTGTAGTCATTAATTATCTCCCTTTGAGTTACTCTTAGCAACAAAGTTTCTTTCTTCCGAGTTTCCTCTTCCGGTTGGTCTTTACTTCCGTTTTGCAACCACTGGCTTCTTTTTTCTTTCTCCGCTCCCATCTCCGTCATCAACGGTATGTTTTACTTATTTCTTATTCTTTCACTGTAGTTGTTTGCTTTGTCATGCAACGTGACATTTTATGTTCCACTTCTTTAACCCTAACCCTAACCCTAACCCTCGTTTGTTGTTATTGTTTTTTACTTTCTCATACCCGCCATTTTTTATATTTCCGTTTTTAATTTAAATAAATAAATATACCTGTGAATTATATACTAGTCTTCAGGATCGTTATTTTTTTAGAATAGTTTATCTGACTGTGAAAAGTAGGTGCATGCAACTATATATAAGCTTCACAATTACAATTGTAGGTTGTTGTCTTTTTATCAAGGCCCAGAGATCACTCGAGGATAAGGGTTAAGAGTGTACAGTAGTCAATTGGACAATATAGTAATCGTTAGTAATGGAAATTCGGTAAATTTGTTAATCTAAGTGTAACGGCTCATCAGAAGCCTGTTTACGTTGGACTTGAAGACAACCAAATTTTAGTCAGCTGGAAAAACAGAAGATGACTCCACAGGCGTGCAGTTCTAAGAAAGAAGCTTTGTTCATGGAATCTACGTTTAAGTTTAGGCACAGATAAAGAGGGAGTGAAATTATTGATAGCGGTTTCAGCTGGACGAGTTTTTTAATGGAAGTCAGGAGGGGGCACCACAAATTGGAGGTCAGACGAGACGAGCTCCTACCTTGAAAATAACGAGGCGTTTCTACACTAGAGTTTGTATTACTGTACACATAGATTCGAAAAAGTTGTCAAAAAACAAATATATAACAAATAAATGTTATCTAAGGCAAGATAAGTCACTTTTCTACCTAACTGGATAATCTTTTAGTGTTTTTATTTAATGTAACATGTTTATTCGACTCAAAAAAACATACAATGTTTACCGATGTATTTGAAAATTGCAAATGGCGGGACACTCTGGTAAATTCCACAGGCGTGCAGTTCTAAGAAAGAAGCTTTGTTCATGGAATCTACGTTTAGGTTTAGGCACGGATAAAGAGTAGGGGGAATTATTGATATTGTGATGTATGTTAATTGATTATTACATCACAAACCTTAAAGTAAAAGTCAAATTTGCTATACAATGAGGTATGTAGTTGGTAAGAAATGGACACTGAGTAGTAAATAGGCCTACCGATTGTAGCATGTTTTTCTTGATTTCTGGGTCAAATTAAGGTTTATTCTTTTACTGTTTATTCTTTTAATGTTAGGAATTCATTTAAAAGTAAGACAGGAAATAATGAAGCTGCATTGTTTTAATTTCGTTGCAGATTTTTGGAGCGAAAATTAAGCACGGCTACATCATTTCTCTGTCTTGTTTTACAATCCGAATGTGTTTACGGGAATATACGTTGCAGGAAAGGGAACAGTGAATCTGTCAAGTGTGTTTATCTTGCTTACTTCAAAGTAATGCTGGTTGATCCCGATAAGACATGGGTAACCCATATTGTATGCAAGCAATTACACACTCCAACGAAATTTGTTAACTTAAGTGGAACGGCTCATCAAGAACTTGTTTACATTGGACTTGAAGACAACCAAATTGTAGTCAGCTGGAAAGCAGGAAAACAGAAGATAATTCCACAGACATGCAGTTCTAAGAAAGAAGCTTTGTTCATGGAATCTACGTTTAGGTTTAGGCAAAGATAAAGAGTGTGGGGGGAATTATTGATATTGCGATGTATGTTAATTGATTATGACATCACAACCCTTAAAGTAATTGCTATACAATGAGGTATGTAGTTGGTAAGAAATGGACATTGAGTAGTAAATCGGCTTAGCGATTGTGGCATGTATTTTGTTGATTTATGGGTCAAATTAAGGTTTATTCTTTAATTATTTAGAAAGTCACTCCGCCTTGGTATTCCAATGGTCTGGTATGAACCGAAAAACTATTTCGATGACTGTAATTTCTATGCCCTAAAAACGAAGGAGATCAACAGGAAGTACAAGCCAGTGTTTAAAGGCTTGCCCGAATTGGAATTGCCTGTTTCAAAGAAGATCAAGTCTCTTTTTTGTCCACTAGTGAAACAACTGTTTCAGATATCGGTTTTTTCCTTAACTACCATAGCTTTTTGTCTCAAAGAAAATTTAATAATCTGACTAGAGATCTCAACCTTTCTAAAGAATCTTCTGAACTTTTAGCTTCAAGACTCAAAGAAAAAAATTCACTTCAGCATGGAACTCTTTTAACCTTCTATAGAAAACGCTATATTGAATTTTTGCCATATTTCACCCAGAAAAACGACATAGTATATTACAATGATATTGCCGGCCTGCTTCGTCAGCTTGGTGTCGAACATTATTATTATATAGATTTGCGCCTGTTCTTCTTCACAATGGAAACTTATATGGATCAATACCTCTAGGCCGTTCAAAGATCCTCCAAGAAAATTATGAAATTTATATATAAATGGTGTGTGGATGAAAAAACACCCAAAATTATTTTATGCGACTTCAAAAATATTTTTGGATCTGATTGGCCGGATTTATAAATAGAAATATGACGTTTATTAAAATGCTCAAATGAATTAATTCATTCACACGCCCATATATATATATATATATATATATATATATATATATATATATATATATATATATATATGTGTGTGTGTGTGTGTGTGTGTGTGTATATATATATGTATATATATATATGTATATATATGTATATATATATGTATGTATATATGTATATATGTATATATATGTATATATATATATATGTATATATATGTATATATATGTATATATATATATATGTATATATATATATATATATATATATAATAAGTTATAAAATATATATGGCGATTAAGCTACACTGAATATTCCGCGTTTCATCCACTCCAGGACTCTTCAGGCTTATGTATTACGTATTGAGCAATTTTGAAGTAAATACTTTTACGCATAAATTTATACTTTCGTATATTAATTTTATGTGAGTAAATTAAGCACCAATGAGTCATATGTGTCGATTTGAAAATGGTTGCGTTTCTGCTCGGGCTACCAGATGGATACACAAAAGTTTATTGCTTCTTGTGCTAGTGGGATAGCAGAGCAAGAACAGAGCACTGGATAAAAAAAGATTGGCCTATGCTCAGTGAACTGATTCCCGGCTCTGTCAATGTCCTGACTTCTCCTTTGGTGGAGCGTTTCCAAATTGTGTTTCCTCCTCTTCACATAAAGTTTGGCATCATGAAACTGTTTGCGAAAACTCTTGAGAAAGATGTCGACTATTTCAAATATATTTGCATGAAAATTTCAGGCCTAACCATAGAGATATTAAAAGCTGGAATATTTACGGATCCCAGATTCAAAATTATATGAACGGCGAAAATTTCTGTAATTTTATGAATCCTACAGAATTGAATGCTTGGATGTTTACGAATGCAGTAAAATTTTTCTTGGGAAAATAAAGGCGCCCACCTATAAAGAGCTTGTTTAAAAATTATCTATAAGTAGGGCGATGACAAAAGAATATTCTTATCATTATTTTGACTCGAGTATATATCCGACACAGTTAGACACAGTTAATCAACCGAGAACCACATCGCGCTATATAATGCATATTAAGATATCAATAGATACACACTCGAGAGTCAAAACAATGAAAAGAATATGCTGTTGTCATAGTCCTAGTGAATCTCCATCAACTATGTGCAAATATGAGCATTAAATTACATTACTTCTGCCTGGAACTCTCATAACCTTCTATAGAAAACGCCATATTGAATTCTTGCCATATTTATCAGATACTTTTAATGCACCTAAAACCAAGCTCCTGTCTTTACATCATCAACGTTCTGATCCCCATCTGGCATCAATTGAAATGGATGGCTCTCGTCTAAGGGAAGCTCCATGTTTTGACAAGCTTCTGGGTTTGACCTTTACTCCTGGCCTGAAATGGAACACGTACATCAAGTCAGTTGCCAGGGTCGCTGAAAAGATGGTAGGATCCTTCTACCGCTCCAGAAGATATCTCACTGCTGATGCCATTCTCTATCTATATAAAAGCCAAGTACGTTCAAGGATGGAGTACTGCTGCCACATCTGGGCAGGAGCTGCTAAAAACAGCCTATCCTGCCTTGACAGAGTACAAAATAAACTTCATAGCTTAGTGGGGGATGCCCTTTTCTCTTCCCTGCAACATCTCTCCCACAGGAGAGATGTTGCAAGCCTGTTTTTGTTTTATCGCTATTTCCATAGCAGGTGCTCGTCTGAGCTCCAATCCCTCGTCCCCTCTCGCCAATCTTTTATGAGAAACACCCGTCTGGCTGAAACTACTGTCAATAATTTTCCCCACTCTTTATCTGTGCCTAAATCCAAACGTAGATTACATGAGCAAAGCTTCTTTCTTAGAACTGCACGCCAGTTGAACTCTCTGCCGCTTGCCTGTTTTCCACCTGACTACAACTTGGACGTCTTCAAGTCCAACATAAACAAACTCCTGACAAACCGCCCCCTTAAGTACGACACTCTATCAAAACCCTCAATACTAATGATTACTACAATACTCTCGCCAATCTTTTATGAGAAACGCCCGTCTGGCTGAAACTACTGTCAATAATCTCATTGATTACTGTACACGCAATAACCCTTATCCCTGAGTGGCCTTCGGGCCTTGATAAGTGGTGACGCCCATGTAAAAAAAAACGCTGTCAAAAATTTTCCCCACTCTTTATCTGTGCCAAAACCAAAACGTAGATTCCATGAATAAAGCTTATTTTTTAGAAGTGCACGCCTGTGGAACTGTCTTCCGTTTGCCTGTTTCCCACCTGAATACAACCTGGATGTCTTCAAGTCTAACATAAACATTCTAGAAAACAGTAAAATATCAATTTACGGATTATGATATCTATGGTTAGCATTTTTTTTTATAACTCTAAGCTTTAATTGTGAATATGTCGGCGTCATTTCATTAATATGTGTCTTAAAGTTACATAAAAAAAATTGTTTCGTAGATTTACTTGTTTTTAATGTAGCTATCGGATTCCTACAGAGCGGGGTTTAACCATAACAGAAAAACTAAACAGATTGAAAACAAATTTGACAACATTTATGGAATCAGCGCCCTCAAATTAGGTAAAAATAGTTGAAACGTCTTAGGAACCATGACAATTCTTTTTGTCAACCAATGAACTCAATACCAAGATGATCACGTGATTATCTATTTATTATTAAAAATCAATAAATAGATAATCACAGTTTTTGAAACTTTGTTTCGTATTCGAATAATATTTTAAAAAATAAAAATGAAATAAGTTTAATTTAAATATTTCATCAGATTGTTTTTTGTTTGTTTTTTTTTTCGAAAAAAGATTTTTATGTATACATGGTATGACAGAAGTCAGTCGAAACATTTTAGTTAAAAATTTTATATATAAAATCTTCACTGACAAGAATCCACTTAACGTATAAACAAAGTGTGTTAACAAACATTTTTCTCGTCTAAGACATCAGTTTGGGCTTATTAGCTGATTGAATGATCGCGTCCCTCGTCGAGAGGGAGTAGGTCGATTCCAAAGTCGGATTCCCTCGCGGTTTGCTTGATCTGTGTTAATAAACAGAATTTCTTGTGTGCATGGCGTTTGCTCAGTTGGCAGAATGATTGACTCACATGCAAGAAGCCCGGGTTTCGAATCCCGGGTTCAGATATGTCTAACTGATGAGCCCAAATGAGGGCGAAACTCGAGTCTTAGACTTCCGCTTTGTTTGCTGCGATGGCTCTTGTGGGCTGCGACGTTGTTTGGCTGTGGAAATAATTATATATATATATATATATATATATATATATATCGAGCTGCCGCTTATAAGTGTCTAATCTAATTTTTTTATTTGTTATTTTTAATTTTTAATTTTTATTTTTTTAAAATCCCTACCACCCTCTCTATAAATGTATTAAGTGGATTGCTACTACCACCACCTTTGGTTTTTTGAGGGTCGAAGCACGATTTTTCTTTTCTTTTTCAGTATCAAAAATGTAATTGTCTGATTTAGATGCTTGAAAATACCATAAGGTTGAAATAAATTATTGCATCGACAATTATGTAATTTCCGTGTTATAATTTTTATCTTATTGCTCTGTTTACCACATTGAGCTCTCATACCCGGATTTCCTCTGGATTTATTCCATTATAACACTATATATATATATATATATATATATATATATATATATATATATATATATATAGAGAGAGAGAGAGAGAGAGAGCAAATAGTTAATAAAAGATGTTAAAAAACACTTTGAAAAAGAGTTAAAAACATATTTAATCTGAAAAGGAAACACTTAATAAGTTGATAGTCCTTAATCCGCGTTCAATGCTGCCAAGACTAAACTAGTTTCATTCAATAATTACAAGAAACCCTCTCTACCACCTATAGCAATGGCCAACGACTCTTTATCTGAGAGTACATCTTTCAAACTCCTTGGCCTAACGTTCACAGGAAACATGAGTTGGAACAATTACATTGAAGGCATTGCCAGGGCCGCTGCAAGAAAGGTGGGCTCTCTCTACCGTGCTAGACAACTACTAACACCCGAAAGTATCCTGTACCTCTGTAAGGCCACCATTCGCCCATGTATGGAGTATTGCTGTCACATCTGGGCTGGTGCATCTGCTACTAGTCTTTCGCTCCTTGACAGGGTTCAAAAGAGAGTCGCCAATCTGATAGGCCCTGAACTGTCATCTAAGCTGCAGCCGACGAAACGTCGCATACCTCTGCCTGTTCTACAAGTATTTTAGTGATGAATGCTCTGACGAACTGTAAACACTTGTTCCCCCCACGACATAGACACCCTCGACAAACCCGACAGGCAACTAAATACCACCCTCACACAGTAGAGATCCCCAGATGTAAAAGATATTTCTACTCCAGTAGTTTCTTCCCCAGAACCGATAGACTCTGGAATTCCATTCCAGGTCCCTGCTTCCCCAACTGTACTGACATGCAAAGGTTCAAGTGTAACGTGAACCGACATCTTGCTGCCCAAATCCCAACATAGTGCCCCAGTAGTTGTTGCCCCTGATATAAGCCCCCTACACCAAAGTGGCAATGTGCTTGTTTGGGGTGAAAATTTAATAAAAAATAAATTTTTTAATCGAAATTGTTCAAGTTTCAAGTCGTTCGTAAACTGTTCTTCTAATCTTTCCTACACGTACGAAATCTGATCCCCATCTGGCGTCAATTTAAATGGACGACTCTCGTTTAAGGGAGACCCCATGTTTTGACCATCTTCTGGGCTTGACTTTTACTCCTGATCTGAAATGGAACACGTACATCAAGTCTGTTGCCAAGGTCACTGGAAAAATGGTGGGATCATTCTATCACTCCAGAAGATATCTCACCCCTGATGCAATTCTCTATCTATATAAAAGCCAAGCACGTCCAAGGATGGAATACTGCTGCCACATCTGGGCAGGAGCTGCTAAAAACAGCCTATCCTGCCTCGACAGAGTACAAAATAGACTTTGTGGTTTAGTGGGGGATGCCCTTTTCTCTTCCCTGCAACCTCTCTCCCACAGAGGGGACGTGTCGAGCCTATCCTTGTTTTATCGTTATTTCCATGACAGGTGCTCGTCTGAGCTCCAATCTCTGGTCCCCTCTCGCCAATCTTTCACGAAAAACACCCGTCTAGCTGAAACCACTGTCAAAAATTTTCCCCACTCTTTATCTGCGCCTAAATCAAAACGTAGATTCCAGTAGCAGAGCTTCTTTCTTTTTTTCAACTTGGATGTCTTCAAGTCCAACATAAACAAACTCCTGATAAACCGCCCCCCTAAGTAATGACACTTTATCAAATCTCCAATACTAATGAATACTGCAGCACTATCCCATTGATTACTGTACGCAAAATAACCCTTATCCCCGAGTGGCTTCTGAGCCTTGATAAGTGGTGGCCTTCATGTAAAAAAATAATTAACCAGTCTCTAATGTTGTCTGTGACTGTTTTTCTTCTTCATTTATTAAAAGCTAAACGTCGAAGGTTCAATTCTCAATGTGGGCTTTTTATTTATTTGCTCCCCCACGTAAGTGGAGCATCAAGACAGATACTATACTGTGATCCCCGCCCGGAAGGGTGCGACCGAAAAAATACAATTGCGGAACAAAAAACCTCGCGCCAATCTTCCGCGTTGATATATATATATAGATATATATAAATATATATATATATATATATATATATACTTATATATATATATATATATATATATATATATATATATATAGAGAGAGAGAGAGAGAGAGAGAGAGAGAGAGAGAGAGAGATTATGCCTTCATGAACAATTTGCTATCCTGTACTTTAAAGAACCCCAACATCTATTAAACTGTAGAAGAGAAATAGCAAACAACTGTGTTCACGAGATAAAATTTACTCTAGGATAGCGATACAAAATAGTTTTAAAACTAACAAAAACTATAGAAAATAAATAAATATGATTATACATAAACGATCACGCATATATGTACGTATATATATATGTATATATATATATATGTATATATATGTGTGTGCATATATGTGTGTACATATATATATTTATATATAAAATTTTAAAAAAAAACCCTAACCTACAATTTAAAACAGATCAAGAAACTAGACATCTAGGCTAAATAGAGCACACACAAAGGAACAGGTCAACCAGAGGTCAAATAGGCCTTTGTCCGATAAGTGCATGCTCATTGGCTGATAGGAAGAGCGCAATGGATACTAGAAAGCTATTGGTTATCTAAAATCCCAATAGCAGACGCGTATATAAAAACGACAAACAACCACAAAATTCGCGCATAAGCCTGAAAAGTCCTAGAGTGGATGAAACGCGGAATATTCAGTGTAGCTTAATCGCCATATATATTTTATAACTTACTATATATATATATTATATATTATTTTTCAAATGTAATATATATAAATGTGTGTGAGTGTGTGTGTGTGTGTGTGTGTGTGTACTAACATTTACTGCCCGGCGTTGTCCGGGTGTTTGGAGGTGTATGTTGAGCAAAAAAAAAAAACCCCAAAAAACCAAAACGGTTAATTTTTTTAAAACTTTTACCCCTATTCTGACCCCTTCAATTTTATTGCTTTGGGTTTAAATCAAGTTATTAAGTTAGATACATGTCCAATGAATCTATATCTAACATTTCAAGTGTGTAGACCCAAAATTGTTGGAGGAGTTTGGTAGAATTCTCAAAGGTCAAATCGTTGAACTTTGATTCCTTTAACAGCCAAATTTCTGGCCGAAAACCGATTACAAAGATTTTCCCACATCTCAGTACCCTGTATATCAAATTTCGTGTCTGTAGACTAAAATTTGGCGGAGTTATTGCGTGGGAAAATATACAGACACACACACACAGACACTTTCCCTTTTATATATATATAATAGATATATATGTATGTGTGTGTATGTTGGACATTATCGGTTATTGGTTACTAATCGAGGACCATTATTTTAATCGTTTTATTTGTATTATATTCCACTCTGTCGCTTTCCTTCTCTAGAGTAGCGAGCGAAACCTCCGAGTCGTTTCAAGAAGTTCTGGAACTCGCGGCAGTTATTCCTCAGAATCTTGCTTTCAGGTACCTACAATACCGTCTAGCAGTCAACTTTTAGAAAGCGTGCGTTGGCAGACAGATAAACTCAAATTAACATAACGAAAACAACTAATACGTTGAAGACGCTTTATTAATTAGGTAAAAAATCTGAAACAAAAACAAAACAAATAGTTAAAAGGAGAAAACATAATTAAACAAAAGGAAATAATACATGAAAATAATTATGTTTTGGACAGGCTTCCAAATTAACAGATTCTTGGATATCTTATCCTTTTCAATCAACTGTTAGGTGAAAGTCCGTAACAGTTAGAAAAGTGTCTTTTCTCCATTAAATTGTTAGGTGAAAGTCCGTAACAGTTAGAAAAGTGTCTTTTCTTTTATTATTATTAAATCGTTAGGTGAAAGTATGGAATGGTTAGAAAATGTCTTTTCTCCATTAAATTGTTAGGTGAAAGTCCGTAACAGTTAGAAAAGTGTCTTTTCTTTTATTATTATTAAATCGTTAGGTGAAAGTATGGAGTGGTTAGAAAATGTCTTTTCTCCATTAAATTGTTAGGTGAAAGTCCGTAACAGTTAGAAAAGTGTCTTTTCTTTTATTATTATTAAATCGTTAGGTGAAAGTATGGAGTGGTTAGAAAATGTCTTTTCTCCATTAAATTGTTAGGTGAAAGTCCGTAACAGTTAGAAAAGTGTCTTTTCTTTTATTATTATTAAATCGTTAGGTGAAAGTATGGAGTGGTTAGAAAATGTCTTTTCTCCATTAAATTGTTAGGTGAAAGTCCGTAACAGTTAGAAAAGTGTCTTTTCTTTTTCTTAAATCGTTACAACAACTGTGCAATAAGTCTATTTGTTAATAATTGATTTTTCTCTGGAAACCAACAACAATACAACTCAATTAGTTTAGACATAAATTTAATCAAGCGCGCTCGTTTATCATGGAGGACGAATCGTACTCAAATGCGAGAGCAATATTCGACGTAAAGTTTTCGTGAATAAATCGTTGCTTTGCTTTAACAACGAATAATAATTCAACCCAATTAGCTGAGAATTCGATCTAATGAAATTAGCGAGACAGCGCATTTATCATCAAAATCAATTAAACATTTTCTCGCTTGTCACAGTAAGATGGCGATCCCCAACAACTAAAACTCTCCACACACAGAGACAATGTGACAATATATATATATATATATATATATATATATATATATATATATATATATATATATATAGTAATTTATAAAATATATATGGCGATTAAGCTACACTGAATATTCTGCGTTTCATCCACTGTAGGATTCGTAAGGCTTATGCATGAGCCTGACGAATCCTACAGTGGATGAAACGCAGAATATTCAGTGCAGATTAATCGCCATATATATTTTATAAATTACTAACTAGCTCTACCTACGTATTGAGCACTTTTGAAGTAAATACTTAAAGTTTACGCATAAATCTGTACTTTCGTATATTAAATTTGTGTGAGTAAATCATGTAGTTATATATATATATATATATATATATATATATATATATATATATATATATATATATATATATATATATTATTACATTTTCACTCCACCCAAGACACATTGCCACTTTGGTGTAGGGGGCTACTATCAGGGGCAACAATTACTGGGGTACTATGTAGGGATTTGGGCAGCAAGATGTCAGTTCAGGTTGCACTTGAACTTCTGCACGTCAGTACAGTTGGGGAAGCAGTGAAGTAAATACTTAAAGTTTACGCATAAATCTGTACTTTCGTATATTAAATTTGTGTGAGTAAATGATGTAGTTATATATATATATATATATATATATATATATATATATATATATATACTTCGTTTAATCACATAAATTAATATGCGAAAGTGTAAATTTATACGTAAACTTTAAGTATTTACTTAAACAGTGCTCAATACGTAGGTAGAGCTAGGTAGTAAATTATAAAATATATATGCCAATTAAGCGACACACGCACACATACACACACACACACACACATATATATTATGGACTCCTCCGTCGATTTATATATATATATATATATATATATATATATATATATATATATATATATATATATATATATATATATACATACATATATATATAATGGACGATTAAATCAATTATATATTTTCTCGCTTGTCACAGTAAGATGGCGATCCCCCAACAACTAAAACTCTCCACACACAGAGACAATGTTGATATATATATATATATATATATATATATATATATATACATACTTCGTTTAATCACATAAATTTATATACGAAAGTATAAATTTATGCGTAAACTTTATTTACGTCAACAGTGCTCAATACGTAGATAGATAGGTAGTAATTTATAAAATATGTAAATCCACATTATCGCCACCTCCTATTACTAAAATAATAACTTTCAGACATTGTATGGCTGTTTTTTTTTCATTACAAACACACCTATCAAGTTACTCACATTTGACCATTTTTCATAATTTTTGGATATGTTATTAATTTCGAGAATTATTGTTAATAAAGTAACCCAAATAATCGCCCCCTCATTAACCGATATGATCCCGTTCCTCTTACAAAAATAACAACTTTGATACATCTTCTAGCCTGTCTATTTCATTACGAACACACCAATCAAATAACTTACATTTAATCATTTTTCATAATTCTTGGATATGTTTCTAATTTCGAAAATCATTGTTTATGATTTAACCCGCATAATCGACCCCCTCTTACTAAAATACTAACTTTCAGACAATATTTGGGCTGTTTATTTCATTATAAACATACGAATCAAATAACTTACATTTAATAACTTTTTATAATTCTTGGATATGATACTTATTTCGACAATCGTTTTCATGATTTAACCCACATAATCTCCACTCCTCTTGCTAAAATAATAACTTTGAGACATTGTCTGTGGTTATTTCATCAAATAACTCACAATTTATCATTTTTCATAATTTATATATTAATTTGTACGATACTGACAGTTAATCTTTTAATTTGTCCCATACTAACAGTCTCTTAATACAAACGTCGCCATTACAGCTTGCTGACGTCAAGATCACGTGACATGACTCAGCGGTTTTTGAATACAGGGTGACGCAAAAAAAACGGGCCCCGTGTACACTTTATGTGGGAGAGTTGGGGCCCGTTTTTTGGGGGGTGCTTATAAATCGATTTAAAAATACGTAATGTTTAACCTTAAAACGTTACTTTTTAGGGGGGCCCCTGCAGAAAATCGGCCAGCTGGCCCACTTCTAGTGGTCCTTTAGGGCCAAAATTTCGATATTTGTCATCCGGAGAGTGGAGCTTTAAAAGTTTGTTCATTTTTGTTCTGTCTATCGAAAGTTTTTAGCGGACATACAAACACACACACACACTCACACACACACATTTTGTCTTTTAAGATGATTATCTTTAATTTACTATTTCGTGCAGATATTCTACTTTATTTATATTTGCATAATATTTGCGTAAAATTTTATAGAAAAAAACAATTCTCTTTATATATATATATACATATATATATATATATATATATATATATATAGATAGATAGATAGATAGATAGATAGATAGATAGATAGATATGTTTTAATAAATTTGACTACCAAACTCCTCTGCCAGTTTTTGGTCCGCAGACATAAATTTTAATATATTTGAACCCATGTGAAACTTTATATTAAGGTTTTAGCCGAGGAAAAGTTTGAAAATTAAAAAAAACGGAATTTGCAAGGTGAAGATTGAACGATGACATTATAAATATGCATGTGTAACGTAATAGCTATTAGTCTATGTTTTAATTTTTAATCTTGCAGCAAACATGTGTTCATAGCTCAGCTATGCACGTTAAAGGAAAAAGTGAATCGAAAGCTGACCGTTTTTTTTTATATGTTTTGGTGGTGATTTTTTTAATTAATTTTTTAAATTGGGTCCAATATAATAATAAATAAATACGAAATCTGCGTTAATCAAAATATAATATTTAAGTGTATTTTACGACCGGGCAATGCCTGGCGGCCTGGTAGTATATATATATATATATATATATATATATATATATATATATATATATATATATATATATATATATTTATATATATATATATATTTACATATATATATATATACACTTGTGCCCGATATTATTCATACCCTTTGGATCTTTGAGATTTCTATAAGAATATTGCTCAAACCAGAAGGTAGACAATATTAAAGGGATTTCAAACAATAAATCAAGCATAAGCATTTAATTTAAACTCAACAAATAAATAAATTATGCAAGTTTGAAACATTATACAAAGAAAAACAATAATGGCACTAGTTCAAAATTATTCATACCTCTCTTACTAATAGTCAATAGCATGCCCTTTATTCTTAATAACTGCCTGTAACCGTTTTGGATATTTATCAACAAGGTTTTTACAAGCATCAACACTGATTTTTGACCATTCTTCAATGCAGTAGTTCTCCAAATCCCTCACATTTCTAGGTTTCCGCTTTTTAACCTCAGTTTTCAATATGTGCCAGAGGTTTTCGATAGGGTTCAGGTCGGGACTCTGGCTAGGCCATTCGAAAACATTAATTTGATTATCCTCAAACCATTTCTTGACTATTTTGGCAGTATGTTTTGGATCATTATCCTATTGAAGGACCCAGTTTGGTCCTAAATGGAGCTTCTCCGCAACCTGTCTAATGTTTTTTCTGGAGTATCTCCAAATATTGCTCCTTCTTCATGGTTCCATCTATCTTGACCAAACTACCTGGACCACTAGCCGAAAAGAAGCCCCAAAACATTAGGCTACCACCACCATGTTTCACCGTGGGTATGGTGTTCTTTGGGTTGTAAGCTTCTCCTTTCTTCCTCCAAACGTAAGAAGCATCCATATGGCCAAACACTTCAATTTTTGTTTCGTCAGTCCACAAAATACTTGAGAAAACGGACTCTGGAGAATTCACATGGGTCCTAGCAAACTTTAGACGTGCTGCAAGGTGTTTCCCGGTGTGCAATGGAGTCCTTCTTGGTCTTCTTCCTTTCAGACCATTTTCATGCAGAGTCCTTTGCAATGTTTGCCTTGATATTTTTATGCCAGAAGACTCCAGATTTTCTAAAATGTCCTTAGTAGTGGTGGTTGGATTTGCATTAACACTTCTTACAATATTCCTGGTGGCTCTAGCAGACAGTTTCCTTTTCCTTCCTCTACCAATCAAGTTGTTTGTTGTGTGGTGGCTCTGGAATTTTTTGATGATGCTCTGTACTGTTGCTGTAGGGACCTCAAATTTCTTGGAAATTGACTTGTAACCTAAACCATCCTTATGTGAATTCAGTTTTAGTCCTAAGATCATTACTAAGCTCTTTTTTCTTCCCCATTCTAATAATTTTTATTCTTTTATTGGTTTTCAGTTGATATAATTTTAATTTCTGAAAAATGCAAAAAACGAAATGAAATTAATCAAAGGTTGTATAAAAGCATTCAGAATAAGAATCAAACAGGAAAAAAACAGTCAGAAACTGGATTAACACTGAAAAAATAAGGGGGTATGATTATTTTTGAACATTGCAGATTTTATAAATAGTTGTATATTTCTTTTATTACAAGTATCCCGAGATTTTAAAATGACGAACATGATCAGAAGAGGTTTATTAAGAATATATATCAATATGGACGTAAACAATAAATTCTTACAAAGTTACACCTAATAAACTCAATTTTCAAGGGGGGGTATGAATAATATCGGGCACAAGTGTATATATATATATATATTAGATTACCCATGACCCGTTGGGTCAGTATGTTATATTAGCTATGGAATTCATGTATGAGTGTGACACTTGTAACGTAAAGAAAATAGTTTTTTTTTTTACATAACAGAAACATTTCTATGAAAGTATATTAAAATGAAAAAAGAATATAGATAGATTTCTATGAGTCGTTCTGTTTATTATAATTGATTATTTTGGAAAAAAAATTACAGTTACTGAATTATAAGTGGTTGGCCATACTTATGGGTAAATGTACACTGAACAGATACCATAATACTTATTATAGTGAAATTCAAATTTTGATATATCTGCTTTTTTTTTTTACATCGTTCGTTTCTGTATTACGTTTAAGTTATTTAAAACCCCACTCTTCCCATGTTAAATAATAATTTCGAAATAATAACGTTAATATTTCAGTGCGCAGGTTATGCGCGCATGCGCAACCGGATGTAGTAAACAGGAAAGTGAGTTACATACATCGTTACAAGGTCATTTGAGTTTTATAATTATATATATATATATATATATATATATATATATATATATATATATATATATATTTACACGGTTGTCACCTCTTATCAAGGTCCGGAAGCCACTCAGCGATAACGATTATTGCAAGTACAGTACGTTAGTGTGGAGATTTATTGAAGTGTTTACTTGAGGTGGCGGTTCATTAGGAATTTGTTTCCGTTGGACTTGAAGACATCCAGGTTGTAGTCAGGTGGGAAGCAGGTACACGGAACAGAGTTCCACAGGCGTGCAGTTCTAAGAAAGAAGCTTTGTTATGGAATCTACGTTTTGATTTAGACACAGACAACGAGTGGGGAAATTTTTTGACAGTGGGTTCAGCTAGACGGGTGTTTTTTGTGAAAGATTGGCGAGGGGGGGCCAGAGATTGGAGTTCAGACGAGCACCTGCCATGGAAATAACGATAAAACAAGGATAGACTCGCAACGTCTCTTCTGTGGGAGAGAGGTTGCAGGGAAGAGAAAAGGGCATCCCCACTAAGCCACGAAGTCTATTTTTTACTCTGTCAAGGCAGGATAGGCTGTTTTTAGAAGCTCCTGCCAAGATGTGGCAGCAGTATTCCATCCTTTGACTTACTTGGCTTTTATATAGATAGAGAATTGCATCAGTAGTGAGATACCTTCTGGAGCGGTAGAAGGATATATATATATATATATATATATATATATATATATATATATATATAGAGAGAGAGAGAGAGAGAGAGAGAGAGAGAGAGATAGATATATATATATATATATAGATAGATAGATGGTTTTATTTTTTTTTGTTAGCGATACTTTCTTGAATAAAAGCGCATTTTTTTAACTTAATCCGTGTTGGGAATAATTTTCCCTTTGACCAATTTGGTACCCCCTAAATGCGGTGCGACATATATATTATTTTTAATATATATATATATATATATATATATATATATATATATATATATATATATATATATATATTCTTCAGAGTATAATTATCTAACAATCAAATGGTATGAAAACCTGTGATTAAAAGCCTTACAAAATATTATTGGGAGTAATATTCTATGAGTACTATCTTTTGATTTGAAATTTATCCATTTCACGTCATAAATATTAAAATTTATTGAATGACAAGAATTATATATATATATATATATATATATATATATATATATATATATATAATTTGTCTTACATAAATTAATAAAAATCTTTTGATTTGAAATTAAACCATTTCACGTCATAAATTTTTAAATTTATTGAATGACTAAAATTATATATATATATATATATATATATATATATATATATATAATTTATCTTACATAAATTAATAAAAATCTTTTGATTTGAAATTTAACCATTTCACGTCAGAAAGTTTTAAATTTATTGCATGACTAAAATTATATATATATATATATATATATATATACTTTGTCGTATATAAATTAATAAAAATCTTTTGATTTGAAATTTAACCATTTCACGTCATAAATTTTTAAATTTATTGAATGACTAAAATTATATATATATATATATATATATATATATATATATATATATATATAATTTGTCTTACATAAATTAATAAAAATCTTTTGATTTGAAATTTAACCATTTCACGTCATAAATTTTTAAATTTATTGAATGACTTTAATTATATATATATATATATATATATATATATATATATATACATATATATATACATATTGTGTACAGAAAGTTGTTAGATGAGACAAGTCATTGGTACCGTCAGTTTCAAGCCCGATAATAAGGACCGTTTAAGGTATCCTTATCAAGCTCTCTTCAGCCAATATTCGTCTGAAGAGAGCTTAATAAGGATACCTTAAACAAAATACAAAATATAAATACCCTCTTACATTTCGGATTTTCCTTTTAATTGAGCACACTGCTGGATTTCTTTTTCCAAAAAAACTAATCATATATATATATATATATATATATGTATATATATATATATATATATATATATATATATATATATATATATATATATAGTAGAAATGGTAATTAATAAAAACTGAAGAAAGTGCTCAATACTGTTGTAGAGCAAATATGCGTTTTATTTTTTATTACCGTATCTTTCTGTTAAGTTACATTATTGTTTCAGCTACCCGACCGTTTTTGTTTTTTTTTTGGCTGTCTGTAGCTTCTTCGGACTTTTACAAAAACTTTTCTGTAAAAGTCGGAGGAAGCTACAGACGGAAAAAAAGGCCGAGTAGCTGAAACAATAATGTAACTTAACAGAAAGATACGGTAATAAAAAATAAAAAATAAAACGTATATATAGGTATATATATATATGTATATGTATATATGTATATATATGTATATATATATACATAGATATATATATATATACACGTATATATATACGTATATATGTATGTACTTAAAATAAAGAAACGAACACTATCGGGCAACGCCAGGTCGGGACAGCTAATATATATATATAAATATTATTCTGTTGTAATAAAGTTTGTCATTTACATTTGTTTTAGAGTTGCAAGCCATTGTGATGGGTTTGTATTACACTATTTTAAATATTGCAATCTGAAAAAAAAAATTACATTTAGTGTAAATTAATTATCATTAGCTAATGTACATTAACCTTTTTTGTACCAATGTTCCTTAAATGGAACATAGTTTTCAACATACTATAGAAATTGTAATTTTGCTTTAAATTCAATTTTTATAAGTTATTTCTATTAAAGTAGCTTCATTTTACTCCAGATTTATGAAAACTTTTATAAATTATCCTTATAGTTATATTTAAAGCAAAATTACAATTTCTATAGTATGTTGAAAACTATGTTCCATTTAAGGAACATTGGTACAAAAAAGGTTAATTACATATTACCAATGTTAACATTTCTGCGCAATATCTGACTAAACCATTTAGACAGTTTTACTGCAACTCCGCATCAAATATGCTCATACAATTTCAATGACGAAGCAGTTCAAGTTCAGAGAAAGTTCAGGTTTAGAAGAAGTCCAAATGAGAGGAAGTACACATGAGAGGAAGTCCAAATGAGAGGAAGTCCAAATGAGAGGAAGTCCAACTTTAAAGAAAGTTCAAATTAAAGGAATTTTACTGTACTTAAAATAAAGAAACGAACACTATTGGGCAACGCCAGCTCGGGACAGCTAGTATATAGCGAAATATTATTCTGTTGTAATAAAGATTACTATTTAATTTCTAGCGAATTCTGTTTGGTTATTTGTTTGCTTCTGTCTGCTTTTACAACGGTTGTGTGAAAGCTGCACGGAATTGTTTTTATGAGAGAGGAAGGGGCGCAGCAATTTTAAATTCATGAATTTTGAAGCTGAGATAAAATGTTTGTTTATTTTAAAGAAATGGGATGGGTGTAAAGAAACCATTCAGCGCCAATCGAATGTGATTCGAATGTATATTTGCAATTAAATTTCTTGTTAAGAATATCATGAAGAAGGGGTGGGAGGAGAGTAGGAGAAACGATAATGGACAGAAAGAAAGAAAGAAAGAAAGAAAGAAAGAACGAGAAAAAAGAAAAAGAAAAAGGGAAAAATTGGAGGAAGTATAAGAATGAGAAAAAGGGACAACAAAAAACGAAGAAGAAGAAAAAGGAGAAGAAGAAGAAAAGTAAAAGAGTAGTTAAAAAGAAGAAGAAAACGGAGAAAAAGAAAGAGAAGAAAAAGAAAAAAAGAAAAAGAAAAGAAAAAGAAAAAAATAGAAGAAAACAAAAGACGAAGAAGAAAGAGAAAAAGAGGAAGAAAAAAAACCGTAAAAATGAAGAAAACACAAGGAGGAGAAGAAGAAGAAGAAGACAATGAGTAAGGAGAAAGAGGAGAAACAAAGAAAGCAGACGAAGAGAAAGAAGGAAAAGAGTGAAAGAATGAAAATGAGTAAAAAGCGAAGAAAAAAGAAAAAAAAGAAACAAAAAAGAAGAAAAGAAGTAAAAGAACAGTAAAAAGAAAAAGAAGGAGAAGAAAAAGAAAGAGAAGAAGAAGAGATTGAAGAAGAAAGGAAAAAAGAAGAAAAAATGAAAAAAAGAAAATAAGTAGAAGGACAGAAGAAAAAAGAACGCGTAGAAGAAAAAGAAGAAGAAAAAGAAGAAGAAGATAAAGAAGAAGAAAGGAAATAGAAGTGAAAGAAAAGCAGAAGAAGAAATAAAAAGGAAAAAGAGAATAAGAAGACAAAAAGAAGAAGGAGAAGAGGAGGAGGAGGAGGAGGAGGAAGAAGAAGAAGAAGAAGAAGAAGAAGAAGAAGAAAAGAAGAAGGAAAATGAAGAAAGAGTATGCGAAGAAGAAGAAAAGAAAAGAAAGAAGAGGAAGACCAAAAATGCTAAAAGAGGAGAAAGGAAAAAAGGACTGCAAAAAAAAAAAATAAAAAAAAATGTAGAAAAAAAAGAGAAAAGAAAAAGAAAATAAGAAAAAACAGAAAAAAGGGAGGAATACTTCAATATTCTCAGTATTTATTTATATACACCTGATATATATATATATATATATATATATATATATATATATATATATATATATATATAACTGAATGTCTGTATATGTGTGTGTACGTGTGTCTGGTCACGAATAGGATCCTATATGGTTGACTATTTTAAAAAACTGATCACATATAATGATAGATGTATCGAGGCACAGGAATGGGTATGTTTGATCTGGCAGAACGGTTGTTCATTAACATTGTGGGGTCTGCGTTCGCGCCTGGTCCACAAAGTATGGAATTAAAAAAAAAAAAATTTTAATTAAAAAAAACTTTTACAAGTGTTTTTGATATAGATGTACATAAAAATACTTTGATAAGTATGTTTTAACTTAAATAGGGATGGTATAAGAAAATTGTGGAGTCTGCGTTCGCGCCTGGCCTCCATAGAATGGAAATAGGCACACACTTTAATAAAGACTTTTCATATCTATCTGCGTTATTATACTTTGATAATTATGTTTAAGTTTGAAGAAATATGGTATAATAAAATTATGGGGTGTTCGTTCGCGCCTGACCTGCATAGAATGGAAATATGTCACAAAGTTTAACAAGGTTTTTTAATATAGATCAACATAATACATCTAAGTGTTTTAATGTGAACAGGTATGGTATAATAGATTATAGGATTTATCTATTTTATTTTTACTTTCGTTATATTTTGCTTTGGTTTTGAT
>NC_136527.1:13233842-13276342 GCF_053919585.1 Euprymna scolopes | reverse complement strand
TTGATAACTTATATGGAACGGCTCATCAAGAACTTATTTACTTTAGACTTGAACACAACCATATTGTAGTCAGCCGGAAAGCAGGAAAACGGAAGACAATTCCACAGGCGTGCAGTTCTAAGAAAGAAGCTTTGTTCATGGAATCTACGTTTAGGTTTAGGCACAGATAAAGAGTGGGGGAAATTATTGATAGTGTTTACAGCTAGACGAGTGTTTCTTGTGAAAGTTTGGCGAGGGGGGCCATAGATTGAAGCTCAGTTGAACACTTTCCATGAAAATAACGATACATCAGAGACAAACTCGCAACATCTCTTCTGTGAGATAGAGGTTGCAAGGAAGAGAAAAGGACATCTCCTACAAGGCTACGAAGTCTATTTTGAACTCTATCAAGGCAGGACAAGTCCTTTCTAGCAGCTCCTGCCCAGATGTGGCAACAGTATTCCATCCTTGGACGTACCTGGCTCTTATATAGATAGAGAATAGCATCAGTAGTGAGATATCTACTGGATCGATAGAAAGATCCCACCATTTTTCCAGCGGCCTTGGCAACAGATATATGTGAATAATATTTTTATGGCCTTTTTTTCCAATCCTGGTGGCAATAGAAAACCTTAATTGTATTGGGAGTTTAATAGGTATTACTATTTGTGGTGGGGTCTTTTTAAATTCCGGAACATTGATTTTATTTGCTGGTCGATTATGTAGTTTGCAAATCCGTTATTGATGAGGACTTGTTTGATACTTTTTTAGTTCGTGTAGTAGTGTATTATGTCCGAAGAGATTAAGTTGGTGCGGTTAAGGTTTTTTTTTATGGCTATCTTATAAAATTTAGCAAGCAAGGATTAAGGCTAGTAGGTGTTGGTAGTTGGAGGCGCTAAAGGTGTTGTTAGATGGTTCAATGAAGACGTCAAAGAAAAGGAATTTTATTGTTAGCATACGTTTCTATTGTGAATTTAAGTATGGAGATATATGTAAAGAGGTATTTCAGTCGGAAACGGTGCGTTGGCTACGAGATTATATATGTCAGGGGTGTGAGTTCCGTTACAGAAGCGTTGATTTAATTTAAATAAAACAAAATACGAATCAAGTGCGCTCCAGATGTTTCAAAATGCAACCGCTGAGAGACAACGCGCGGATCTCTGCGGCTGACTTTTCTTTCGCCAACTTTATAACATGGCAAGAAAAAAGAAGAAAAAAAGAAACAAACAAAATAGTGAGGATGGAGTTTGACTCCGAAATATATTTCAATTATAAATTCAAACAAGTAAAATATTTGTTTATTTTCATAAAATTGCGTTTCGATTTGGCTTTCAAACGCACTTGATGCGTATCTTATTTTATTCAAATAAAATCAACGCTTCTATTGAGATTTTAGTAAGCCAATCAGCTTTCTAGTATCAAAAAACCACTAACCTAGTTTTAAAACAGATCCTTTGTCCGATAAATGCATGCCCATTGGCTGATAAGAAGGGCGCGGTGGATACTAGAAAGCTGATTGGCTAACTAAAATCTCAATAGAAGAGCAGCATATAAAAACGATAAACAACCACAGAGTTCGCGCATAAGCCCGAAGAGTCCTAGAGTGGACGAAACGCGGAATATTCAGTGTAGCTTAATCGCTATATATATTTTTAAATTACTATATATATATATATATATATATATATATATATATATATATATATATAGTCATCCACATACAGTACTGTTTCGCTGTTTCACAGCTCATCAGTGCGGCTAGACAGGCAACTACCTCAAGCCACGATTGAAACCCGACCGTTTGTACGGCAGTCAAGGCTCCTAACCATTACGCTATTGGCGGCTGCTTGAACGAGTAGTGAGTTTAACGATGTTTTGACATCGTCTGAAATACCTCCTATATATAAAGAGAGACAGAGGGGGAAGGGGAGTGAGGGGGAAGAGGGAGGGAGAGAGAAAGATAAATTTGAGCGGAATGGATATATAGATAGATAGATAAATTTGAGCGGTATGGGATAGATAGATAGATAGATAGATAGATAAAAATGTAAATACAATTGATAGATTATAAAAGCGCTCATTCTCCAATCTCGCCCAGAAAACGCAACATTAATTGTATAACTGCACTATCGATCGTCTTTTTTCAGCTTTCGATGATGAATCGTGATTTGTTTGTAATTTAAAATCAAGCCGAACCATAGCGTTCATTTCGAAATCAAAATGGCCGTTGATCTCCGGGGCAATGGCAATATGATTAATTAGTTTCGATTTAAACGGTTCACTTTGGAACATCCATTCTGGGGGAAAAACTGAACGTAAGCTTCATCCGTTCATTTTTAACTGGTTGGCCACTAGAGTTCGATTTGTTGGGCAGGACGTTGCTTTTTAATTAGTTGTCATCGCGGGGCCGACATATTGGCTAGGAAAATGCAAAGAGATATTCGTTAAGGTTTCCACATTGCATGAAACGAAAATAGAAACACTTACTTGTCATTCCTCCGTTGTGGATTGCTCCCAAAGATAGATAGATAAATAGATAGATAGATAGATAGATAGATAGATAGAGAGAGAGAGAGAGAGAGAGAGAGAGAGAGAGAGAGAGAGAGAGAGATGGTAATTAACCTATATAATGGCCTCCGCGTTTCATCTCCGTGGAACATCATTAGACATTTTCCTTATCTGAATAAAACGCGAAAATATCGGTGTAGCTTTATCTGTGTATCTATATTTACCTATCTATTATATATATATATAAGTGAACGTGTGTGTGTCTGTGTGTCTGTGTGCATTTTCCTACGCGATAACTTTGTCAATTTTCAGTCTACAGACTCGAAACTTGATATACAGGTTACTGAGATTTGGGAAAATCGATGTGATTGGTTTTCGGCCAGAAATTTGGCTGTTAATGGGTCAAAGTTTAACGAGTTGACCTTTGATAACTCTACCAAACTCCTCCGACAATTTTTTAGTCTAAACACTTGAAATTTTAGGTGTAGGTTCCTTGGACATGGATCTAACTTTATAACTCGATTTGAGCTCAAAACAATAAACATTAAGGAGTCATAATTGGGGTCAAAGCTTTAAAAAAAATTTACTTCTGTGGTCTCAACTAAATTACTCAGCCAATGTTTTGCCTAAACATTTGAAATTTTACATAAAGGGTATTCGAACATGGAGCAAGCTTTTTTATCATTTGGGGGGGGGGGCAAAAATTTGTCTACCAAGAGGTCAAAGTTGACCTTTGCCGACTCTACAAAATTCCCCCGACAATTTTGGGCCTAAACACTTAAACATTTAGATGTAGGTTACTTGGACATGGGTCAAACATTGTAATTTGATTTGAGCCCAAAGCAATAAATGTTAAGGGGTCAAAATTGAGGTCCAAGTTTTAAAAAAATTCGACCACTGTGGTCTCTACCAACTTATCTCTATAGTAGTTAAGGAAACCTATTATATAGAAAGGCATTACCGTACATATTCACACGTTTTAATATATACATATGCACATTGAAATTATGAACAGTACATAGGGCCCGAGCAAAGCCGGACAGAACTGCCAGTATATACATAAAAGTGAAATTGTGTGTGTGTGTGTGTGTGTGTGTGTGTGCATTGCCCTACCAAATATCTCAGTCAATTTTAAGTCTACAGACTCGAGGTTTGACATAAGAGGTACTAAGATTATGGAAATTCTTTTTAGTCGGTCTTCGGCCATAAATTTCACTGTCAAAGGGTCAAAGTTCAAGGATTTCACCTTTGAAAACTCTACCAAATGTCTCCACCAATTTTGGGTTCAAACGCTTGAAAGTTCAGATGTAGATTACTGGGACATGGATACACTTTTTTAATTTGATTTGAGCCCCAAACAATAAATGTTAAAGGGTCAAAGTTAAAAATAATTTGACCTCTGCGGTCTCTACCAAATTACTCAGCCAATTTCTGGTCTAAACATTTGAAATTTTACATAAAGTGTATTCACACGTAGGGCAAGTTATGAACAGTACATAGGGTCCAAGCAAAGCCAGGTTGAATTGCTAGTTTTCCAGAAATATATTTTCATAACTTACTATACACACACACACACACACACACACACACACACACACACACACACACACACACATATATATATATATATATATATATATACAGGGTGAACAGAAAGTCCTTGGACCAATTCAAAAGTGGTTTATTAATAGAAAATTACAAAAATATAAATTAAACATGAATGAAAATTATAAGTTAGAAAACCAAGAATAAATTCAAATTATTTATTTTCAATGTGATGGCCCTTCCTTTCGATTAGACGTTCAGTTCTTTGTCTGGAGTTACCAACCGAGGCACGCAGCGTTTCCTGAGGTATTTTAGCCCATTCATTCAGAAGAGATGTCTTCAAAGCATCAACACTTGGATGAGCAACAGAACAGACCTTTGCCTCCAACAAAGTCCACACCGAAAAATCCATGGGATTCAAATCAGGCGATGCAGGAGGCCACATTTCCTTACTCCAGAATCTTGGAAAATGACGTTGGCACAAGTCCTGAGTTTTTCTGGAGGTATGGGATGGTGCTCCATCTTGTTGGAAGGTGAAAGGCTGATCTTTGAAGTGTTTCTTCATCTCTTCAAATGCTGGAACCAAAATATCGTTAATGTAGCGATCTGTGTTGATCTTAACCCCCTGCTCCACGAAAATCAGAGGCGACTTCCAAGATTTGGAGACTGCAGCCCACACCATGAGGGAAGACGGCTTTTGTCGGCGGAAAACTATTCTCACGGAGTAATCAATGTCTGCTGAAGATTTTGCGTAAACTCTGTCGTTCTGATTGTTAACAGTCGCTTCAATTATGAAGAGTTTTTCATCAGAAAAAAAGATCTCTCGCTCTGCCGTGCCAGCCTTCAGTTCTCCAAGAAGAAGCTTTGCTCTTTCAAGTCTCTTGTGCTTTTGGGCAGGTGTGAGGTACTGCCTCTTTCTCATCTTGTAGGAGGACAACTGGAGATCGTTTTTTACGATGGTTCTCATCGAGGTCACGCTCACATTCATGTCTTTAGCCATTTGTCTTGCAGATCTCTTCAGGTTCCTCCTTACCCTCTCTCGGACAGCTTTAATCACCTCCTTTGTTCGAGCAGTGCGAGGTCTTCCACTCCTAGGACGGTCTTCAGATGTACCAAGTTCCTTAAATCTGTTCACAACATGGTACACGGTGGATTTAGCCACTTTCAAGAGCTTAATAATCTCTTAGTTTGTCTTTCCCGCACAATGAAGCTGAAGTATGGCCTCTCGTTTGCTCATTTTTCTGAAAGTTTAAACAAAATTATTTTAATATTTTTGTTGAAAATAATTAGATCAATAGTTAGACTAAATACTTACTTTATTCGAAAAGAGAAAACAGGATTTTAACAATATTTAATTTTGAAACTAAAAATGGTCCAAGGACTTTCTGTTCACCCTGTATATATATATAATGAAATAAGAATTACAATTAAGTTTACCAAGATAATCCAAGATGGCAAATCTGATGTATATTATAAATATCAAAAATGAATTTCTTACTTGTGCGATTCATCAGTTTCAAAAATTTTAAATCGATATATTTTTTAATTTATCAGTCTTGTATTTATAAGATTAGGATTAATTTATTTAACTACTTATCGCCCACACTATGATTAGTATTTTGTATATTTACATTCTTATTTATTTAAAATTAAATATATAAAGGTTAAAAATATTTATACATATATACATTTTTTTAATGTAATTATAAATACATTTTATACATTACTAGTATAGTTTTGGATTTACTTTTTTTTAATACATTCTGGTTAATTATAAACGATTCAAAAGCATCAGGATAACGAACAAATGCTTTAATTAACTGTTTAAATATTTTAGTTTTATCCCCACCTTGTTTTATCATCCTTATTACTAAGCTAGAAACTGGTGGTATAAAGTCTGTTAATTTTAAAGTAACGCGAGCTATTCTCAAAAATTCAGACATAATGGTTCCATAAAACATAAAAACAGGGCAGGTACTATCTTTGTGCGGCATACGTACTATTTGAAATGGGAAAGAGTTTATTTTATCAAATATTTTATAAAGAAAAATCCGATCCTCAATTTTTATATCTAAATCCAGAAATGTAGCCCGTTGTCCTCTATGTTCACAATTCAATTTTAATTCGTTTGGATATATAAGATGTTTATTTTTTTCGAATTCATCATTATCGTTTATACATATAAGGTCATCTATAAATCTCCTACACCCATGAAAGTTATATGTTTTAGATATATCAGTTTTTATTAGTGATGACATATATATATATATATATGTATATATATATATATATATATATATATATATATATATATATATATACTCGAGTCTATGTAAATACAGATTTGCCTAAAAAGGTGCAGGATCCAATCCCATTGGGATACCTATCGTTTGGAGTAATATTTTATTTCCTATTTGAAAATATCATCCCTTAAATAGCATTCCTTAGGCCACTCGAGGATAATTTCTTTACATAGGTACCATTTATCAAGGCCCGGAGGCCACTCGGGGATAATGGTTAAAGAGTGTACAGTAGTCAATGCAGCAATATCGTAATAATCGTTACTAGTGGAAATTAGGTGAAATGGATGACTTAAGGAGACGGCTCATCAAGAATTTGTTTACGTTGGACTTGAAAACAACCATGTTGTAGTGTGCTGAAAAGCAGGGAAATAGAAGAGAGTTCCACAGGTATACAGCAATACGAAGCAAACGACTCTTCAAATTCCGTTTTTTTTTCTTTTTTTTTTTTTTTTTTTTTTTTTTTGCAAAAGTAGTTGTCGTACTTGAATATACATTTGTCATGCTTAAATATCAAAAGAACACAGAACCAGAATGAACAGTTGTTATGCTTTTTCGTATATTTGTCGTGCCGGTATTTGTCGAGCCTAACTTTGTCGTGCCTAAATATCACAAGAACAGAGGACCAGAAGGAGAAATCGTCGTGTTTTATCGCACATTTGCCGTTCCTCAATTTGTAAAACCGTTCCGTATTCCATTCCGACGTATTTTGAATTGCAAATTGTCTGGATGCGACAGTTCCGTTGTAAACCGCTCTTAAAAATTCCGTCTTCTGTTGAAGAGGTGTTAATGCTTGCAAAATGTCTGACAAACATGGCCCGGGGCGTCATTAAAGAGTAGCATTGAAAGAATTCTCGGGTGAAAACATCAAAACGGATTCTTTGTCTGCGAATGATGTTGGAAAGTTGTCTCTCTCGTCTTTGTCTGCGTCGCTGCAAAGACGTGAGATGGCTACTAACTACACGCATTAAGAAATTAAAAAAGCCTCACTTCAGTAGAAGAAGCGGTTTTAATCTTTAGCGTTATTCTTACAACGTTTCGGCCGATAAAACCGCCGACCTCCTTCAGATCTATCTTGTTAAAATCCAGAATATTTCTGCTCACCAATCGATCAATATATGTTGATCTACATATAACAAATGTCGCGTTATCGCAACAGCAGTTTACAATTGATTCCTCGCTGGTAATGCCATTTGGCCTTTTTCTCTGTTTTTTTTTCTGGGTCTCATAAACAAAAGGGCGGATAACTCATAGTTTCCACTCACGTTGAAACGTGTTTTTTTTTTCAAATTAAATTGGTCAACCTCCAAACTCTGTCCCATCGTCACAACATTGCATCCCTGTGACCTTTTAACAAGTACTCATAGCTCTTGTGCCTTCATCCTCTAGTCGGACTAATCCAAGCAGCAAAATCCCACCCTTTCAATCTTAATATTCCAATAGATTTTTCTCTGGGATTACTAGACTTTTGAATTCCCTCCTTGCTTCCGGCTTTCCTGGCTGTACGTATCTTTTATCTATCTATCTATCTATCTATCTATCTATCTAGTCCTGGATATGACCTTAAACTATATCCGATGGTGAGGCCACAGCTTGCGGGCTTTGGGGAGTGTGGAGCAACCCTTTACTTGCCATTGCTCCCAGGTCCACTCTGAGCATTCTGTGCAGGTGTCCAAGCCAGCGCGATTGTCATATCCTGAGTGTCTGGAACAAGGAGCGGCTGCCGGCACGTGTTAGCACCTCTTCGTTGCTGATTTCATCAATTGGTGGGATAGAATCACCAACGAAGAGGTGCTAAGACGTGCCAGCAGCCGTTCCTTGTTCCATACACTCAAGATAGGACGATCGCGCTGGCTTTGATACCTGCGCAGAATGCCCGATGGCTGTCTCCCTAAGGATATCCTCTACAGCGAACTGCCAAATGGATCAAGAAGCCGCGGTCGCTCGGTGCTGCACTTTAAAGACGTGGCCAAACGGGATC
Source organism: Euprymna scolopes (assembly GCF_053919585.1). NCBI lineage: Eukaryota > Metazoa > Mollusca > Cephalopoda > Sepiida > Sepiolidae > Euprymna > Euprymna scolopes. The sequence continues at coordinate 13,268,029 of NC_136527.1, read as the reverse complement.
TGATCGCTCTTAGTATCGATGTGAATGTGTGGGAGGAGCTAGTCGAAGATAGACCAGCATGGAGGCGTGCCTTGAGTAAGGATGGTGAAGGACTTGAGAACCTTTGGTTCGAGAGGCTGGCACAGAGAAGACAAAACTAGTGACTACGTTTACTGTTGCTTGCATTAATCTTTCGTAGATTTCTTGCTATTACATTACATTACATCCTTAAATTGCCATTGATCCCAGGTCCACTGTGACCCGGAGTGGTAGTACCTGTTAGCGTCCCAACTATTGTTATATAGTGGGGTGTCATAAAGGAGATTGTATCATAAAGGGAATAGTGTCAAGAAGGAGATTCGTGTACGTGATCGTCTAGTTTCTAATCTTATTGTTCATGTCTACGTGGGTGTGTGTTTGTGTACATGCATTTCTTAACATACCTTTATTCATGTGTCGTCGGTTGTTCCTCTGGTGTTCATCGTCTCTTGGAGGGGAGCTGGCCTGTTGGATGAAGAATTCACTCCAAGATGATAATTAAGGTTTTATGTTTTTATTCACCTTCCATAGGTCGACACAGAATGGAGGTGAACCTTGCTTGCTTGATGGTACACGTCAGCGTCCTTCCCAGCCCAGGGGGGGGGGACAGCTGAAAAGCCGTCTGTCTTCTTCAACACCCGAAACCAAACTGCCAAGAAAGAATCAGCTAACCTCATCACATGACACCACGTCATCTGGTCAGCTGACCCTTCTTTTGCAAACGTGTCCACTGTCCACGTTATTCACCTCTCTCTCTTTCCCTCCCTCTCCCTCTCTCTTTCTCTATTCTCTAATAGAGACACAGAGAGAGGAAATAGAAAGAGTAAGAAAGCCAGAGAGGGGGGGGGGTAGAGATGCTCTTTAACACTATGGGTTAAATAGAAACCGACTTGAAAAAATATATACTCTATTAAAAAAAAAACTTTTTCTTCAAAATAACTGAATTCGGCATTAAATAACCTGAAAAGGGTTGATATGCCTTAAAACAAAAACAACCAAACCAAACAATCTATCTATCTATTTATCTATCTATCTATCCACATATAAAGTTAAGTTATTTGTCGCTCTGCCATTGATATTAAAAGCCCACTTTTTCTATTGAAACATTATTAAAACAAACTTTTTAATATACTCAGTGATGGATATGCGAGCGACTTTATATGGTTAACAAATACGCTCAGTTGTATTTATACATATTTTCTATATTATGCATACTTGTGTAGCATTTAAGATGAAAGATTCTAGCACACGCATGTATATATTTGTAGAACTATATCAACTAAACTACTATGCCAATATTTTGTTTACAGACTTGATATATGGGGTATTCGAACTTGGCAGGCGTAATTTGATGCACTACATATGTTCTACGCACGAGCAAATATACATTTATATGGTTAACTGCGTTAATTTGTCAAGTTTTGATATGCGTATGTCGTCTGCTCAGATAATAGGGAATACCGTTCACTAAATGTTTTAATTTCAGTGCTAAAAAAGAAAAAATTAAAATTAAAAATCAAAAAAAAAATTTTTTTAATTAAAAATAAATAAAGAAAAAAAAATGAATAAAAATGTTTTAAAAATTTTTTTAAATAAATAAATAAAAAATAATTGAATAAAAAATAAAAATAAAATAAATAAATAAATAAAAAATAAATGCATAAATTTGTTTTTTAATTTAAAAAATAAAAAAATAAATAAATAAAAATAATTACATAAAACATAAAAATAAAATAAATAAATAAATAAAAAATAAATGAATAAAAGTATTTTTTAAATTTGAAAAATAAAAAATAAATAAATAAAAAATAATTAAATAAAACATAAAAATAAAATAAATAAATAAATAAAAAATACATAGATATATAAAAAATAAATAAATAAAAATAATAATTGAATAAAAAAAAAATAAAATAAATAAATAAAAAATAAATGAATAATTTTTTTTTAATTTAAAAAATAAAAAATAAAAAAATAAAAAATAATTAAATAAAACATAAAAATAAAATAAATAAACAAATAAATACATAAATAAATAGATATATAAAAATAAATAAATAAATAAAAAATAATTGAATAAAAATAAAAATAAAATGAATAAATAAATAAAAAATAATAAAAATTTTTTTTTTAATTTAAAAAATAAATAAATAAAAAATAATTAAATAAGACATAAAAAAATAAATTAAAAAAATAAAATAAATAAATAGATATATAAAAAAATAAATAAATAAAGTACTCTAAGGTCAAAAACTTGCCCAACAAAAAGTGTTATATGGAATAGATTCTGACCCAGAAAACAGCAATTTTTCCCTCTTTGTCGGAAACATTGCTCCTGAAATGTGAAGACTAAAGAAGAAAACAAAAGAAGTGAAATAAACCGAAAATTAGTATTTAATACAAAAACTATATTCAACCATCAATTTGGCATAAAGCAACCACTCTGAGTCAACGGGCTATAACTTTACTCGTTTTTCTTTTAACATGTTACAAACCATCCATCCAGCGTGGCCGTAGCCGATATTGAACTCACTACACGAGTTTATAGAGTATTTCAATATTGTCAGTAGCAGAATACTTGATGCTTCGTCAGGGCTATCAAGAGTATTTTTTATCGTTACGCCATCACTAAACAGGTTGTCTACCACGGTTTAAGAGAGTCCATCTACCCTCGAGAGAAGGATAGACAAACAAAGCTTCTTTCTTCTGCACGCCTGTGGAATTCTGTTCCGCTTGTCTGCTTCCCTCTCGACTTCAACCTGGATGTCCAACACAAACAAATTCCTGATGAACCGCCCCCTAAGTAATGACACTTTATCAATTCTCCAATACTATTGCTACACTATACCATTGATTACTGTACACACAATAACCCTTATCCCTGAGTGGCTCTTGGGCCTTGATAAGTGGTGAACTTCATGTAAAAAGAAAAAGAAAAGAATGCACCAGTTTCTCAACCTAGTATATTACCTCGCGGTATATATATATATATGCTTTGTTTCGGTGATCTGGCGAGAACCGATGTATCTATATTACTCCTGATCTTAAATGGAACACGTACATCAAATCTGTTGCCAAGGCCGCTGGAAAAATGGTGGGATCTCTCTATCGATCCGGTAGATATCTCACTGCTGATGCTATTCTCTATCTATATAAGAGCCAGGTACGTCCAAGGATGGAATATTGTTGCCACATCTGGGCAGGAGCTGCTAGAAAAGACTTGTCCTGCCTTAATAGAGTTCAAAATAGACTTCGTAGCCTCGTATGAGATGTCCTTTTCTGTTCCTTGCAACCTCTATCTCACTGAAAAAATGTTGCGAGTTTGTCTCTGATGTATCGTTATTTTCATGGAAAGTGTTCGACTGAGCTTCAATCTATGGTCCCCCCTCGCCAAACTTTCACAAGAAACACTCGTCTAGCTGTAAACACTATCAATAATTCCCCCCCACTCTTTATCTGTGCCTATACCTAAACGTAGATTCCATGAACAAAGCTTTTTTATTAGAACTGCACGCCTGTGGAATTGTCTTCCGTTTTCCTGCTTTCCGGCTGACTACAATATGGTTGTCTTCAAGTCTAACGTAAATAAGTTCTTGATGAGCCGTTCCATATAAGTTATCAAATTTACCAAATTTTCATTACTAATGATTACTATATTGTCCAATTTCTACTGTACACTCTTTAACCCTTATCCTTGAGTGGCCTCTTGGCCTTGATAATGTGGTGATGCCTATGTAAAAAAAAAATAATAATAATAATATATACGAAATCTGCAAGAATTAAAATATCATATTTAAGCGTACTTTACGACCGGGCCTCACCGGATGTTCGTGCTAGCTTAGATAAATACTTTTGCAGTTTTAACAAAAATAGCTACAATAATATCAGAGCGTCTCCATTTACACTGAACATCTACAGAATGCCAACACCAATATATTACGTATGAATGAGTCCCCTGTGGAATTTCAACAGTTGTTGTTTATTATATTATAATAATTAGTTATTATTAATTATTATTGTTATTTATAAATATTATTATTATTATTATTAATTTTAATGCTATCATAAATAATAATTATTATTTATTGATTATATTATTATTAATAATAATTATTATTATTATATTATAATAATTAGTTATTTATTATAATTATTTTTAAATATCAATATTATTAATTTTAATGTTATCATTTTTAATAAATAATTATTATTATTATTATTATTATTTAATTATAGTATTAATAATAATTATTATCATTATCATTATTATTTATTAATTATATTATTAGTATTAATTAAATAATTGATTATTAATTAATTAATTAATTAAATAATTAATGATTATTGTAACTACATTCTTTCTTCCACAAATGTTTCTGCCTTTCATCTCTCCTCATTCACTCTTTCATACGTCTTCATTCCGGAATCGTAATTATTCTAAATCCTTCATTCCGGAATCATTATTACTCCAAACCTTTTCATTTCTACAACTCTTCCACCTCCTCTTTCTCACCCCCCCTCCTCCCCCTACACCTTACCCCCCCCCTCTTTCCTGTTTCTTCTATTGCTATGGATAATTGTGTTCAGCATCGACTCCTTTCATTGGTTTCCTAATCAAACTTGTCAGAATTCAAGATGGCGATTAACCAAGTTTTTATTCTCTTTCTTTTTTTCTGTAAATAAAACGTTAATGTTCGTCTGGTCATTCGTTGTTCTAAGGCCCGACACGATTTAATACAATACAAACTTGTACAGTTTATTCAAGACATTAAAAAATGAAAATATCGAAAAAAAAAAAAAAATGGATTGTATTATTATGGAACGAAGTTCTCCGAAAAAAAAATTTTTTTTTCACTTAATTTTTTTTTATTTATTTATTTTTATTTTTTTTTTACAGCGAAAAAAACAATTTGTTATGATACCGAGCAAAAGGATCGATTTTTATGAAGAAAAGCTAGAATTAAAGATGGGGAGGGAGTATCAGCGCTTTACATGGAGTTATCTCCCCGTGGCGTGTTCAGCAAGTTTCACAATGGCTGACTTCAACGCGCTCTCATAAGGAAGTGTTTTTTCCGCCGTAAAAAAAAAAAAAAAAAAAAAAAAACTACACGATCAAATTAAATGACATTTTTTTTTCGGAGATCTTCAGTCTAAAACGGATACGTGCAATATAACCTTTTTCCAATATTTTCATTTTTTTAATGTCTTGCATTAAACTGCACAAGTACCGAAACATCAATGCCAATATCACCACACGCAGCAGAAATATCAATTTACAAACATTACCAATATCATTAAAAAAAAATAAATCTTGCTTCTTTTGCAACAAAACTGAATAGTTTCAATTAAGGTTAACAATTTTAATTCCGTGACACCAGATTAATTTCTTTTTACGTTAAATATTTTTAATTCTTTCATTACGATGCTGTTTACCGTCAATTTTGTTTTTAAATAAAAGTATCTTGTTTTCAATAGCGATTTATTTAGATTTGGAAACAAAAACTTTTATTGACAAAAATGAAAAAAATAGAGAAAGTATAATAGAGCGGTAGAAATCTGTTCCGTATAACGTTTTTTTTTCTCAATATGCATATTAAAGAAGCTTTGAGTAATATATATATATATATATATATATATATATATATATATATATATATATATATATATATATATATAAAAGTGAACGTGTCTGTCTGTGTGTCTGTGTGTCTGTCTGTGTACATTTCCCTACGCAATAACTCTGTCAATTTTTAGTCTATAGACTCGAAATTTGAAATACCGGGTACTGAGATTTGGGAAAATCGATGTGACGGGTGTCAGCCAGAAATTTGGCTGTTAAGGGGTCAAATTTCAACGATTTGACCTTTAAGAACTCTACCAAACTCCTCCGACAATTTTGGGTCTAGACACTTGAAATTTTAGATATAGGTTCCTTGAACCTGGATCTAACTTAATAAAGTGATTTGAGCCCGAAACTATGAATTTTAAGGGGTCATAATAGGGGTCAAATTTTTAAAAAATTAACCATTTTTTTTTTGTTTTTTTGCTTTTTTTGCACAGCATACACCTCCAAACACCCGAGCAACGCCGGGCACCCCTGCTAGTATATATATATATATATATATATATATATATATATATATATATTCTTTCAGGCAAACATTATTAAAAACAACAGAGATACCTTGCTTAATGATTCTTTTTTTCATTTTTTCGATCTTTCGTAAGATTTTTTTAACTTCAGGATGGAAGGTATTTACAAATGTTCCATGGTTCACACGAGCGCTTTCGATTCTTTCTTGAATCATCATTAGGTGGAGATAAAATATTAAAAATAGAAGGGAAATATATAGTTACGAATGATAAAAAGAGTAAATGAAAAGTCGATTAAAATATACATTTACGAGTGATAAAAAAAACTCGATTAAAAATTAGGATGATAAAAGGCAATGTTAGTAAAACCAGTCGTATACTGGTTATACTAAACATTTCAGCACATTATTGCTACTTTCAAAATTAATGCTATTTATAGATGGGTGCTGGGTTTTTATATATAGTGCTTCAAGTATTTTTAATTTTTTACAATTACTTTCTCGTTGCAAAATCCTTGTGTTGTCCACGAGGACCTTTCTAAGATTAGAGGGGGGACAGCTATGTTGATTTGTTAAATGCTGGCATATTGAGCTAGTACTGTTCAAATGCATCGTTAATCGACGGGACAATGTTGTTTTTGTATGTCCAATATACGCATTTTTATTTTATATATATATATATATATATATATATATATATATATATATATATATATATATATATATATATCCTTGTGAGAAGAGGTTGCTCTAGTGTTGAGACCCTTACAATCAGATCTCACATGCATTAGGTGGGCCACCTGGTTTTATTAAAAGATTGTAGGCTGCTAAAAGAATTTTTTTACTGGAAGCTGGAAAATGGTAAGCGCCCTCAACACAAGACGAGGAAGAGGTTTAGAGATTCTACAAAGAATAATTTGAAAGTCTTACAAATCGACATCGACACATGGGAAGAACTTACTCTTCAAAGGCTGAAGTGGCGAAAAGCTTGTACGTGAAAGTTCTGATGCTCTAGAGAAAAGAAAGCAGGCCCACAGTAATCGCTTCGCAAAAGTTTAATTGATGGTCTTAACACAGGTTTAATTGATGGTCTTAACACAGGCAAAGATTTAACTGATGTTCTTAACACAGGCAAAAGTTTAATTGATGGTCTTAACACAGGTTTAATTGATGGTCTTAACACAGGCAAAGATTTAACTGATGTTCTTAACACAGGCAAAAGTTTAATTGATGGTCTTAACACAGGTTGAATTGATGGTCTTAAGACAGGCAAAGATTTAACTGATGTTCTTAACACAGGCAAAAGTTTAATTGATGGTCTTAACACAGGTTTAATTGATGGTCTTAAGACAGGCAAAGATTTAACTGATGTTCTTAACACAGGCAAAAGTTTAATTGATGGTCTTAACACAGGTTTAATTGATGGTCTTAACACAGGCAAAGGTTTAACTGATGGTCTTAACACAGGCAAAAGTTTAATTGATGGTCTTAACACAGGTTTAATTGATGGTCTTAACACAGGCAAAGATTTAACTGATGGTCTTAACACAGGCAAAAGCTAATTGATGGTCTTAACACAGGTTTAATTGATGGTCTTAACACAGGCAAAGGTTTAACTGATGGTCTTAATACAGGCAAAAGTTTAATTGATGGTCTTAACACAGGTTTAATTGATGGTCTTAACACAGGCAAAGGTTCAACTGATGGTCTTTACACAGGCAAAGGTTTAACTGATGGTCTTAACACAGGCAAAGGTTTAACTGATGGTCTTAACACAGGCAAAGGTTTAACTGATGGTCTTAACACAGAGCTGGAAATGCGACACTTGTGAACGAGTGCTTTGGTCAAAAGCTGGCTACGTCAACCACCTTAAGTCGCACAAAACTCCTGTTCAGGTCAACTTTGCACCTATTAATCGGAACCAAACGATTTGTTTAACATACAGCAAAGTTTGCGAATCTACTGCTGGGTTGAGAAGAAATCTGATTGTTTATAGGAATACACTTCAACCTCCAGAGGAAGTCAATTCAGTGGAAATTGCTCAATTTGTATGTCACATCTACTTCAAGGTGTGAAAATCTGCGGTGGGAATGCAGAGTCATCTGAGATGGCATGGACGACGAGATTGAGAGAACTCAGTGTGACGGAATGCAGCAATCATCATCATCATATATATATATATATATATATATATATATATATATAATTATTTACTATAATAATTGTTAAATACATACAGGCAGTAGTGTTTCATCCTTTCGAGAATCATCAATGCAGAGTATCACGATTAACACTAGTCGATAGATTCGAACCCGGCAACAGAAGCCATCCCTGGCTTCATTAGCAAGGACCAAATCCATTCGGTTATCGTTAACCGCGAGTAATATTGGTGAAATTTAAACATTTATTTTTTAAATGCTTTTTAACGTCTGTCAGTGATTTAATCTCCTGTTTCTTGTTGAGTGAATGTCAATATCACTAGACGCAACAGAAATATCAATTTACAAACATTAGCGATATCATTTAAAAAAATGAATATTGCTTCTTTTGCTGATTTTTTTTCATTCACTTCTTCCTGTTTCTTGTTTAGCCTCTCCTTGCTCGTTGTATTTCTACTTTTCTAACCTCGTCGAGTTGTTTTCATCTTCCGATCGGGTTTCGAATCCTGAGTTTGGATGTGTCTAACTGACGAGCCCAAACGAGGTCGAAACATGAGTCTTGGACTTCCGGTACGTTGACTGTCATGGCTCTTGTGGCTGCGACGTTGTTTGGCTGTGGAATTTATTATATATAAACTCTCACATTCTGAAAATCCTAATATATATATATATATATTGTTACGACGTATCCCAGTCCTACTGGGGGCGGTAGAGATGGGTGGCGTAACGAAATATATATAAAAAAATAAAGTTTCCCAGGTTCCTTGATAATGCGTTAAGGGAATGGGACAACCATCTCGAAGACAATAATAAAATAAAATGTACTGGACAACGAAATCACATGAGAAATAACGAAGACAAACCCGACAGGCAGCAAAATCCCACCCCCACACTGTAGAGATCCCTAGATGTAAAAGATCTTTCTACGCCAGTAGTTTCTTCCCCAGAACCGCTAGACTTTGGAATTCCATTCCAGGTCCCTGCTTCCCCAACTGTACTGACATGCAGAAGTTCAAGTTCAACGTGAACCAACATCTTGCTGCCCAAATCCTTACATAGTACCCCAGTAGTTGTTGCCCCTGATAGTAGCCCCCTACACCAAAATGGCAATGTGCCTTGTATGAGGTGAAAATGTAATTAAAAAAAAATTAACAAATTTTTATTCATAAAAAATAAATAAAATTCAATTCAATTCAAGAAAATTAAATATGCCTAACTAAATGAAACGATTTAATGATTCAAATTCTACCGATAGAAAAATATATCAACAGTCAATGTTCACATAAAACAAGAAATCGTCTGCTCAATTAGATACAGGTTCTATGGTAAGAGAGAGATGTTGGAGAAATGAAAGTTTTGATTGAAAAACTCACTTAATGTCTTTTGAAATGAGACCTTTCTTTCGTCTGTTTATATATATAAATATATATATATATGTATATGTGTATATGTATATATATATGTATATGTATATATATATGTATATACATATGTATATGTGTGTATATATATATATATATATATATATATATATATATATATATATATATATATATATATACAGTGGCGTACCTATGTAAAATGGCGGCCATGGCAAAGTTTGAATGTGCGCCCCTTCTTAATAATAATGTTCAAATTTTAATTTTTGTCAAGCAATTTCTGCGCCCATGTCAGAGTAGCGCCCATGGCATGGGCCATGCCTGCCATACCCTAGATACGCCACTGTAGGAACAAACCGTATTATGTGTTCATCAACGTTTCGTCTTTATTGCGAGACTTCCGCTAATCAATCAAAACATCCAGAGGAAGTCTCGAAATAAAGACGAAACGTTGATGAACACATAATACGGTCGGTCCCTTTTCATTTCTCTATTTTGTCGGAATACTATTTCCATTATTTTCATCATATATATATATATATATATATATATATATATATATATATATATATATATATATATATCTTTCCTGTAAATTGCGCAGTTAATTTTCATATTTTTGTCCTTCGGATTATTTACGTTTAATTACGCGCGTGCGCATTAATTGCTCCAAGTATTTGTTTCCGAAGCTCATCGAAGCCCTTGATTTATAGTAAAAATTTCACTGCTCCATTAAAGCGAATTTGGCAAATGGAGGGTTGTAGTCCGAAAATTGCCGCGAAGTTCGTTGGAGCAACTGAAATAAAGGTATTCACTAACGACACAAAACAGGATATAGAAAAAAGTATTAATTATTAAAACAATAAAATTTACAAGTTTTGCAAAACTTATTGTGTTTGCGACTTTAGAGAAAGTCCAACTATAAAGTTCTTTACGTCCAAAGAATTAGACGGCTCTTTTAATGTTCGTGTAGGCACAAAATTTTAGGAGATGAATTTTCCTACCTGTTGCTTCATGGACGAGCTCTGGTTAAAAGAGGAAGAGACTATTGTTCTAAAAGCGAACCCGATAAACGGGGGTCCCTGATTGGTTAATTAGACAGACCCTATTTTTAGATCGTTAGTCTATTAAAGGGAGGTAAGTGGGAATGATAAACCCCTTTTTTTATATACTCTCCCAACGACAACAAAATGCGACGAATGTAATCGTTGCATGGCTAACTAGTATTTTTTCTTTCAAATATTTTTAGGCATTATTATGGCCTAATTTCAATCTATGTTTCCAAAGTAATGGAAATCAGGGTTAGAGTTGTTTTGTTTTTATCCGCTTAGGCCGATTAGTTATCATTTCAACTGGAGATTCTGGTGCGTCCTTAGCTTTCTTAGGAGAGGATATGACTTCATCAGGTTCATCGTCGACTGGTATGTTAAGTTGTCTCCCTTTATATTGGCATTAATGTGCATATAATTTGTTAAGTTATCTCCCTTATAAAAAGGCAGAGTTAACGAACTCTTCTTTTAAAAAGATGGCGTTGTAATGTTTATGTGTTTGTTAACCGTTAAACTCTAATCGTGAGTGTGTTGCAATATTTATTCAATTAATGTATTAGCTGCCGTCATAAATTATATATATATTGTTTATATATATACCGTCGGAGTGGGATTATTTTACTGGGTTTTCATGGTAGCAGAGCGTAGTTGTGAGCGAAAACGATCTACAGAACAATAATTGAAGTTTTTTTCTTAACGAACGACCACAAAGAGGAAATGGCCGTTAACTACAAAAATCCCCCTAGATTTGATGAGAACGACTACCCCTGCTGGAAAAATGAAATAAAGATTTGGACAATGATGACGGATTTATCAAAGAACAAACAGGCATTGGCTGTGAGCCTTTCACTTAACGGAAATGCAAAACGGGCAGCTATGGAAATTGAAGTGGAAGAACTCAACACAGACGAAGGTATGTCGAATCTTATTAATGTATTAGACAATGTCAGGGAAATAGCTGTGAGTGTGGGACAACTCCAAAGGGTATAAATGTTTGAGGCTGTGTGTTTCTACTGAATTATCACCTCTTTTTATTCGGGCAGAACGAACTTTGCCACTGAAAAGTTCCACAACTCTGCCAAGCTTCTAGAAAGGTCTGGGCTTGGCCGGATTTTTAATAAGGATCACGTCATTGACCTTAATTTTATTTTGAAATTCAGTTTCATGTAAGTCCTTGCAAGATTCCCGCAAACTTAGCAAATACTCGTCGTGCAAAGGTCCTTGAATTTTATTAATTTATTTTTATTTCGGACTACTATTCTCATCTTTATTAGTTGTTTTTTTTCATCTTTTATTGGATTGTTTATTCACAACGTTTCGACCAACTAATTCCTCTGGCCTTCGTCAGGTGGTAACCGCGACGGATAGGAACTTCGAATCTCCCAACTGCATTCTCAGCCATCACTGCCATCCGTAGTTGTTGTCGTCTCACAGATGAGACTAGTAGTCCGAAATAAAAATAAATTAATATATATAATGCTCATCTCAAAAATGAATTCCGATTAAGGAATAATATATATAACACAATAAGAGTATAGATGTTTACGTCGACCTCTTTCCGGCGACTTTTACAAATAATTCAATATCCGAACGAGAAGGATGCTAGACAGATTTGATTTAATAAAAAAAATAGAACAACGTATCATTCGAAAGAAAATGCTGTAAGAATTTTTTTTTTTTTTGGCATCTCAGCGGCGCTTATGGAAAAGGTATGCTCCCAGTTCCGGTTCCCAGTTCCCAGTTGAGACGGTGATTGAGGCTAAAGGCGGCTACATTTAATAGATTTCAGCTCAAGTCAAGTTACCGGAATGTTGTTTTTCTTTTAAACGACAATTTTATCGTTCCACCGTGTAATTGTCTTTAACTAACACAATAAGATATTAATTTATTCTTATTTCGGACTACTTGTCTCATCTTTATTAGTTGTTCTTTTTCATCTTTTATTGGATTGTTTATTCACAACGTTTCGGCCAACTAATTCCTCTGGCCTTCGTCAGGTGGTAACCGCGACGGATAGTTTCAAACTCTTCTCTGTTTTCCAACGCAGTCACAAGCAAAGATCTGGAGGTAGGTTCTGTCTCAACAAAACTGGGTGAATCGGAATGGAAGGAAAGCTCGGAGTTTATGTTTGGATGAATGAAGCAGTTGGGTGTTAGGGGGGGTAGATTCACATCTGTAGAACATCTGTAAGACAGGGGTCTTGAGTTAACTGTCCTTTGGATATCAGTTTTGGAGCGCCCCAGCGTTTTAAATAGGCAGGATTTAATCACTCTAATCATCCTTTCCCATGTACGTCCAATCCAAGGGGAGTATAAGGGTATTTTAAGGAGTTTGATGGCGGATTTAGTAAATGACTTACTAAATTCATTGCTGCTGATGTGATTTCTAATTACATCAGCACGAGCATTGTCACTGTATATGTGGGTGGGTGTTCCATAAAGGTTAGAAAAGCGTATCAATGCTTGTATGAAGGCTTGCGTGCTCATATCAGGCACAAGTTCGATGTGAATCGCTCTCACATTCATGCATGTAAAAATCAATAGATACATTTTATGAGACTTCCCATCTCTTTTTACCTAAATGTGTCCTGTATAATCGATTCCAGTGTGTTGGAATGGATTTATTAACTTAACCGTGTGTTTAGGTAAACTAGTCAATTTGGGGTATTTGAAGGCAAGGCTATTAAATTTTCTGCAGGTAATGCAATCAGAAACCACTGTTTTCACAGACTGTCTCGCTTGAGGAACCCAATATCCAGATAGTCTTAATTTAGTCATTGTTGTGTCTATGCCTAAGTGTTTGCATCGAAGATGGCTATCCAAGATTATTAATTTTGTAAGAGGGTGCCGTTTGGCAAGTAAAATGGGGTAGATCAAATTATAGTCGTACCTAGAAGAATTGGCAATTCGACCATCCACTCTTAAGTTACCGTCAGAATCCATAAAAACATTAAGATTCTTAACAAGTTAGGGAATATCCTTATTAAGAGGATCTCTTAGATATGCAATTTCTTTACTAAATGCTTCCAGTTGCATCATTTTTATCAGATAAATCTTGGCAGTTTGGATAGAATCAGACTGTTCTTTTGTTCGCTTGCATCCTCTGACAAATTTGAATATGTAGGCAGTAGAGCGACACAGCTTATCAAAGTTCGAAAACCTTCCATAAGGGATCAATGGTTCCTTTATTGTTTCACTTAATGTGTTATGGAAAAAAAATTCCACATGGCATTTGTTTTCAGAACTTAGACAACTTAAAGTATTTGTAGGTCATCTTTCAGGCTCCTTAACCAGCCAAAAGGGCCCGTAAATCCAGTGGTCAAATCTCTCTTTAAATTTTTCCAGAGTGATTCCTTGAGAGAGAAGATCGGCTTGGTTGTCAGCAGAGGGTACATATTTGTAATGAATGTTTACTCCAAATTCTTTAATCAACCTCTCTTTCATATCTCGAATGTCTCTGATTCTGTTTCTGGTATATAAACTTTTTGTTTTAATATTACCCGACAAAACTCATGGCAATACAACTTGTGCATCCACAGCGATAAAGATGTTTTCAATCTTAATGTTGGAATAGGATTTCAACAGCATGCTTAATGTCTTGAATGCTGTGTACACAGCGAGCAATTCCATCATAGGTAAGGTTTTTGCTTTCATCGGAGACACGCTCACCTTAGAAAATATTATATGGGATTTCCCACCTTGCACGCCATAAAATACAAAGCCATAAGCCTGCGGAGATGCATCGCAGAATAAATATAATCTCAGTGGACTATTAGAGCCCACAGCTTGTCTGGAGAAAACCAAATCACTCAAACCGGAAAGATCTTCGGCCAAATTCGACCAACATGTCATCACTTCATCTGGTACCTTCTCATCCCAACTCAATTTGAGTAGCCATAATTTTCGGAAAAGAAGCTTAGCCTTAACAGTGACAGGAGCACAGAGTGACAATGGGTCAAATAATTTTGCTGTCTCGACCAAAATATCCCTCTTCGAGATAATGTTTTTTTTAACAGAAGTGTTAGCAATGCTGATATAATCTATTTTAGGGTGATATTTATACCGTAGTACTTTCTCAAATTCACAACCATGTTGCACAATTCTGCCATCCTTGATCATAATATCTCGCAGGGGTTCATAATTCGAATTACATGATCTCAGTTGGAAATTTCCTTTCTGCAAACGAGGTACCGCATTTTTATAGAGGTTAATTATTTCCTCGGGAGAATTGCTTGTCATGCACAAGTTATCCACATAAAATCTTCTCCTCATCATTTCAGTGCATGCATCATTTGGGAAGTGACGTAATTTAGAAAAAAGGGGCTGGCATTGAACCCAAATATTAAAGTACAATATCGATAACATAGCAAGTTATCTCCATCGTTTACAAAAAAAAACAAAATCTGTTTTTGTCTTCATCAGACTTGAGTTTTATCATCAAAAAGGCTTTCCTTGTATCTCCTAATGAGACATATTTGTTAGTGACAAACAGTAAAAGTTCAAGTATATTATTCATCATATTTATGCCGGGATAACATGCTTCATTGAGGGAGTAATCGCCTCCAGTTTTGAAAGAACAATTAAAAACAGGTCTTATTTTGGTAGTTACCTGTTGGTCCAACTTGAAGACTGGTCTGTGTGGTATCCAGATGTATTTGTGGAAATCTCGAGGGTTGAGTGCAATTCTTTCAATGATCCCCTCAGACTCCTGCTGACGAAAAATGTCAGTGTACGCTTCCTCCAAATTCCTTTTTCTCAAGGAAAGCATTGTTCTTTCTAGCACTTTAAGTGCGACTTGGTAGTTGGGAGGAACTGAACTGACCTTGTCCTTATGCCAGGATAAATCCACAAAATAACAATTGTCCTTGAATTCAATGGACGATTTAAATATCTCAACCTTTTCCTTGTCGTAGTCGCTTACAAGTTCCTCTCCAAGAGGGGCAGCAGCTGAGTCTACAGCAAACATGTTCTCCAAGTTTCTTTCCACGTTTGAAGTTTCAAATATGTCCAGGAATGGATCTGGGTATGTAGATTTGGGTTCTAATATGGAATTTAACTGCTGCTCAGGACAGTATGCATATTCCAAAACTACTGTATGGTAATTACGGCAAAGTCTGTAGCTAGTCCCCACAGAGGTTATCTGCTGAGGATATAAAAAATGTTGGACATTTCCAAAGGGTGTAATCCCCTGAGGCAAATCCCAGGCGTGTCCATTCATGCATTCAATGACTCTGGAGCTTGTCATGAATTGGAATATATCAACACCAATGATACCCAGTATTTTAATAGTATCACTCTGGTTATCACTTGCAAATGCCAACTTGTAGTTTAATTTATTCAAGTTGGATTTCACCTTTTTTTTATTACATTTTCACCCCAAACAAGGCACATTGCTACTTTGGTGTAGGGGGCTACTATCAGATGCAACAACTACTGGGCTACTATGTAGGGATTTGGGCAGCAAGATGTTGGTTCACGTTACACTTGAACTTCTGCATGTCAGTACAGTTGGGGAAGCAGGAATAGGCAATTGCTTCCCCGGTTCTATATTAACTTCTAGTACAACCTGTTCAAGAGTTTTCAGGGTAATACCAGAATAATTTTTTATTTGGTAGTCAGAAGTAGTAGGATTTTCGTCAGGGTACCTTAACTCCTTTAATATTATTTTAGAGAAATAAGAACGCTGGCTTCCCGTATCCAAAAGGCAGTTAATAGTCGTCCTCTGGTTGCAGTATTTCAAGGAAATAGTAACAATAAGCAGTAGAATGTCATTTTCAAGCATGTGCGAAAATAGGGAAATTACCTTTTTCGTACCGTCACACAATGGAGCAATATGCGCCTAAGAAGAACATAATTTGCATGAGAGAGGTGATTTGGTCTGGAGTCCAGGGCAGTTTTCACTTTTATGTTTAAAACTGGAACACGCTGTACATAATCTCAATTGTCTACATCTCTCAATTCTGTCCTCATAGGAAGAAAATTTAGTGCAACCCGACATGGTGTGGCCACGTACAGTACAGAGTTTGCAGTAAGTCTTGGGAGAGCTTGTTACAAAATTCTGCAAGGCAGCAGCATCATTATTCTTCCTTTCGTGGACTCTGACCTGTCCCCGGTCTTTTTAAAAATGTGTTTCTGATGACCGAAATTGTTTTTTATTCCTTGAAAGAGCACGGATGGCCTCACTGTAATTGTCAAAAATTTGTGACATAGTAGGGTAATTTGATCCCACTCGGTGACTAATTTCCCTTCTCAAAATCGCTGGTAATTTTTCACGCATGATATGACTGACCAATATAAATCCAGGATACTTTTCTTAAAAAAAAATCGACCCGATATGAGGTTTTTAACTCCGACAAATCTGCCCTCACTTCAGCAAGGTATTGCTTCACAGACACAAAATCGAGCTCGTAAAGAGGAGAAGCAGAAATGATTTGTTTGAAGATTTCGTTTATGATGAAGGGGACATCTAAGAACTCCTTGGTTAGTAAGCCCACAGCCACACCGTAATTTTCATCTTCTAATGTTAGATGGGAGACCAACTGTAGGGCATACTCACTCAAATATCCTTTTAGAAGGGCCAGTTTGGTCTTACCAGACTTAATGGAATCGGTGCAATTTTTAAATTGAGAGAGAAAATTCTTAAATTCAAACTTAGAGGGGTTGACTCCACTGAAGGTAGCGCACTGCAACTTAGGGATCGACAACAGAGGAACTTAGGCAGCTTCAGATTTTTCCGGTGGGGCGTGTTCTATAATGGCGCTTTCTATGACAGAGAGGCGGTCATTGGAGCTAGTCCGAAATCTAGTTTCCTTCTTCTGTTCTTCCACGAAGCCACACTCCTTCAAATCAAGCTCTGTCTTGATACATAGTCCCTTAATTTTGTTATTTAAGGTACGAACCTCTAATTGCATATCCTTGATAATGGCTAATTCTTTCTGGTAAGTCTTCTTAGTCGGTCCTTCACCTTCTTCCAACATTTCAAAAGTAAGGATGATATCATCTTTTAAAATGTTCCGTGAATCCACGAGTGGTTTCATACCTTTCAAGGCCATGAAATTCTCCATTTTTTTTCTTTTTTTTTTTTAATTATTAATGTGCTTCTTCGGGTAAGTGATGTTTTTTTTTGTAATCAAAACGCGATGTCAATTTCCCTTTAAATTAATAGCACATGAAATGAAGCAGTTTGTCTTAGTTAATCAAACGTTATAAATAAAATTATGTGTTTTTTATTTACAACAGAGGTTAAGAAAGTCACAAATAAGTATTCACTGGAGGAATATAAACAGACGTAATTCAAAAAAAAAGGAAAGAAACCCTAACCCTAACCCTAACCTCTTTTTTTTTCAAAGGTCACAAATAAGAGACCCCAACAGAACACATGAAGTATTTAATTTAAACAAAAAAAATAGGCATGTTTACCATTTTTTTTTTTAATGATGTTTTTCACGTGCTGAAATTTGTCGTTATTTAAGGCCTTGTTTGATTTTTCACGAAGGCAATGAAATAAGTTTAATCTTTTTTTTTCAACAAATGTAATTCACACGCGAGTTGAATTTTGTTTTTTAAATACACCCCTTTTTTACAAAGGCAATGAAATAAGTTTAATTTTTTTTTTCTTAAACAAATGTAATTCACACGCGAGTTGAATTTTTTTCTTTAAAGACACCCTTTTTACTACAAGGCAATGAAATAAATTTAATTTCATAGAGGGCTCTCTAAGTTGACTTTTCTCGTTTTTTGTTTTTTTTAATGTGTCTATTAGTTCCCTTTTTTCTTTTTTCTTTTTTTTTTCAAGCAGCCAAACGTTTTTTAAGTTTTGCAAAATAAAGCGAATTTGGCAAATGGAGGGTTGTAGTCCGAAATTGCCGCAAAGTTCGTTGGAGCAGACTGAAATAAAGTGATTCACTAACGACACAAAACAGGATATAGAAAAAAGTATTCATTATTAAAACAATAAAATTTACAAGTTTTGCAAAACTTATTGTGTTTGCGGCTTTAGAGAAAGTCCAACTATAAAGTTCTTTTACGTCCAAAGAATTAGACGGTTCTTGTAATGTTTGTATAGGCACAAAATTTTAGGAGAGGAATTTTCCTACCTGTTGCTTCATGGACGAGCTGTGGTTAAAAGAGGAAGAGGCTATTGTTCTAACAGCGAACCTGATAAACGGGGGTCCCTGATTGGTTAATTAGACAGACCCTATTTTTAGATTGTTAGTGTATTAAAGGGAGGTAAGTGGGAATGATAAACCCCTTTTTTATTATATATATATATATATTTATATATATATATATTATATATATATTATATATATATCTATAAAAACAGAGATGTGTGTGCCACAGACGATTTCTGATTGGTTAATCCAATAATCACATCTCCTAAAAAACTATGGTTCGTAGGCTCTTAACTTTACCATAAAATATTATGGCTTTATTTATTGTCCATCTTGGAAGGGTTTAATTTTTTCCTAACTTGCGATTTACAAATTACAAAAATACGAAACTAACTTACAATCTAACAATCGAACCTCCGACATCACGGCCGCCATTATGAAACTAAACTAAAAAAAAAAAACCCGCGTTCACTCGTGGTCTTTACATTTCGGGTTTGGGTACTTGTGCAGTTTTCCATTGACATTAAAAAATGGAAATATTTTTTTAAAAAATATATTGTACGTACTCGTCATGGGATAAAGTTTTCCTACAGAAAAAATCACGTAATTTCATCAGGTAGTTATTTTTTATAGCGAAAAAAGAAAAAAATCAACGCTACAAGCGAAATTAAACAGAAAGTTCAAGTAGGGGGATTTCCCTTTTTTTTTAAAGCGAGGCCAAATTTCGCGAATTTGGCCTTTTTTTAAAGCAGTTTGGCCTTCAAAATTTCTGTTTGGCCATTTTCTTCACCGATGAAATAAAAAAAGCAAATAAAAACAACGCAATAAAACTTTTAAAAATACGGCACACTTTTGTTGTTCATGTTTGTTTTTTTGGTAATTTTCCTTATTTTTTTATTTTTTCAAGATAATACTATTAAATGGACACTATTATGCCAAATTAGCCCCCCCCCCAAAAAAAAATGCACAAAAATTCGAGATTTAAGGTTTTGACGAGATAATTTAGCGAATTGTCCGGACTATTGCGAGATAACCATCCATTAGTTTTTCCTGAAATTTTGCCACAAATTGTATTTTATTACATAGATGTGCATAGTAACAACATTTTCTTGTTGAAAATTCCCGTTGCGTCTCCAGATTTCATCGGTGAAGAAAAAGGCCAAACAGAAATTTTGAAGGCCAAACTGCTTTAAAAAAGGGCCAAATTCGCGAAATTTGGCCTCGCTATCAAAAAAAAGGGAACTCCCCCTACTTGAACTTTCTGTTTGGTTAAGAATCAAGATGGCTGAATTATTAATTACTCGCTTATAAGACTATCATTACACACAAAAAAAATATAGATTTATTTTTGGGTAAAGTTCCCCCGGGTTTTCCTTTCACTTGAGTAAATAATGGTCTTTTGTTATATATATGGCGTACTATTATCCTTATATATATGATGTTTATGTTTATAACAACATCTTAATACGGCGCTGCCGCTGCTGATCCATAGTCGTTTCGACTGACGGATGCCACACACATGTTTATATATATATATATATATATATATATATATATATATATATATATATATAAAGTGTCTGTGTGTGTCTGTGTACAGGGTACTGAGATTTGGGAAAATCAATGTGATAGGTTTTCGACAGAAATTTGGCGATTAAGTGGTCAATATTCAACGATTTGACCTTTGAGAACTCTACCAAACTCCTCCTACAATTTTGGGTCTAAACAGTAAACACGTGATATTTTAGATATAGATTCCTTGGACATCGATCTAACTTATTGACTTTACTTGATCCCTAAACAATAAATGTTAAGAGGTCATAATAGGGGTCAAAGTTTTAAAAAATTGACCGTTTTTTTTTTCTCAACATTAACCTCAAAACACCTGGGCAACGCCGGGCACCGATTGCTAGTATATATATATGTGTGTATATATATATTTACCCTCAAAAACTCTGAAGACGTAATCTCCCCAGTAACGGGTGATTACAGAAACATGTATGCACATATGTAGCCATCAATGTTTGTATAAATAAATTGTACAAATGGAAATTCTTTTAACTTCTTTGAACTTCCTTGAAGTTTTACATTTGGATTTTACCGTCACTGGATTTTTTTTTATCTTCCACCAGACTATCCATTCACGTGTAATCGCCTTTTTCTTCACCATATTCCCTCTGCTTCACTTTTTTTGTTTTCAAGTAAGATCTTTGACTTACTTGTTGTTTCATCAAATACTTTTGCATGCAAAATCCGATCCCGCATTTTGCTAATTCCTACTCTCTGATGAGAAGGAAAGTATTTCTTCGAAATTAAGCGCTTCTTTTCAGATTAAATATGTTTTTAACTCATTTCAAAGTGTTTTTTAACATGTTTTATTAACTGTTTGCTCATATTATAAGCTCTATCTCCTATTTGGTTTTATCGAGCTTTTACATCTGGCTGAGATAATTTTATAAATATTAATTCTTTAATATTTATAATATACTTTAATTTTACCATCTTGGATCATTTTGGTAAATTTAATTGTAATTTTTATTTTATATATATATATATATATATATATATATATATTAGTTCTCGCGCGAAAGCGCAGGATACGAAATGTTTTAAATAATAATAATAATAATAATAATAATGATAATAATAATAATAATAGAATAACAATAACAAAGTCTTTCACTAGCGAGGACTACTATTGAGCGTAACCAGTTATACACTCCTTTTGAAATTTTCATCTCTATTTTTTTCGTTATCTACTGACTATTTTTAATGAAACCTATATGAAATATGTTCCTTATTAAATTGTAAATATTTTCTATTCTGAAAGAATTAAAAAAAAATTTAATCAAAAAAGTTATTTTAAAGTTTTTGTTAAAAAAAATCAGATTTTCTCATTATTCAGACATGTATGACAAAGAGGGAGTTGCAAAAAAGAGTTACGGTGTGAGGAGAATTAAAAACTGAAACAGAGAGAATATTCAGACTTGTAATAATACAAAGAGGGGGTTGCAAAAATGAGTTGTGGTGTGAGGAGAAATACAATCTGAGTAGGAGAGTTTTTATAAATACATACAAAAGCACATTCATCTTTTTTTTTTAAATCCAAATTAATAAATTAAATAAAATATAATCTTAAAAAGATAGGATACAAGTTAGAAAAGCATTTCATCCAAGGCATGAAAATTGTTAAACAAAATGTTTTTACTATAGGCTTTAAAAATAAAGGTACAAGATTCAATTTGAATTTTATTTATCTTCAAAGTGCACTTTTATACATTTTACAAAGTAAGGTATTAAATTTTTGTACCTTACTTTGTAAAATTTATAAAAGTACACTTTGAAGATAAATAAATTTCAGATTGAATCTTGTACCTTTATTTTTTACTATAGGCTTTAAAGCCTATTGTAAAAACATTTTGTTTAACAATTTTCATGCCTTGGATGAAATGCTTTTCTAACTTGTATATATATGTGCACATATATATGTACATATATATATATATATGTACACATGTATATATATGTACATATATATATATACATATTGAGTAAAATGATTCATAATTTTGAATTAAAAATTGGTTTGAAAAGGAAAAACAAACAAAATGATTTTATTTGTTTTTACTTTTGAAACTGATTTTTTATACAAAGTTATGAATCATTTTACTCAATATTAAAATCGCTCTAGGATATCTATACCTATTGAGCTCATTACATATCTATAGTGGAGCGAGCACTGTTTTCTTTTAATTATATTAATACATTTACTTATACATAAAAATAAACTCTGCTCCAGGTTTAATTCTCTCAAAATTAATATATACGGAGCTGCGACGTTGTTTGGCTGTGGAATTTATTATATATAATCTCTCAGATTATGAAAATTCTATTATAATATACTCGCTATGTTAGCATTGCTGGATGGCATCGTCCTTTCGAGGTGAAACTCCTACTTGTGAGGGTCCTGGATATGACCTAAAACTATATCCATCGGTGAGGCCCCACTTTGCGGGCCTTGGGGAGTGTGGAGCCACCCTTTAATTGCCATTGCTCCCAGGTCCACTCTGAACCGGAGTGGTAGTACCTGTTAGGGTCTCAACTATGGGCTAAATAGAATCCGACTTAAAAAACAAATATACTCCATTAAAAATCATTCCTCAAAATAACCTGAAAAAGGTTGATATGCCGTAAAACAAAAACAACCAACCAACCTACTTGTGAGGGATTATTAGTTGCTTGGATGACCGCGTCTCTTGTCGAGATGAAGTGGGTCTATTTCACGGTCAGATTTATGCACTTTGCTTGATCTGTGTTGGTTAATAGAATTTCTTGAGTGCGGGGCGTTTGCTCGGTTGGTGGAGTGCTTGCCTTGCATGTAAGTGGCTGAAGTTTCGAATCCTGAGTTCGGATGTGTCTAACTGATGAGCCCAAATGAGGGCGAAACTCGAGTCTTGGACTTCCGGTTCGGTGACTGTCATTACTTTTTTTGGGCTGCGACGTTGTTTGGCTGTGGAATTTATTATATATAATCTCTCAGATTCTGAAAATCATATATATATATATACGTAGAAGTTTTTCTTTGAGACAGATTTCATTAAATACGACTCAAAATTCATGTCTACATATGTTTGCCTCAGTCTTTTCTAATTTCCTTATGTATTGAAAAGGAAATTAGATAGGATGCAGATATGAATGCTCCGTCGTGTTCAATTATAACGCGATGCACTTTGTTTATACAAGGGCGCACCTCAGTGCTAAAAAATGCATTAAAACAGAAATAATAAAAGTCACGTTGACGTTTATATGTCTGTTTTTAATAAATCTGTATATTATTATGTTATAAGTGTTGATAGCTCAAGTATTGCACTATAGAGCTATCTCAAGCAATTTCGTGTTAAATATACCTATATTTGTATACTATATATATTAACATACATATATATATATATATATATATATATATACGTATTTGAATATTTTGGCAGCAAGTCATTATTCAAGCACATATTATTCAAGCATATATATATATGTCTTTAAATAAGCAGTAGTTTGTTGCTACACAGTTATGAGCATGTTTCGGTCTACTAGTATTTACTGACTAGAGATCCCATCAGACAACAACCGTTATTTTCGAAAACGGAATTCTAAATTTGGAATTCCGTTTTCGAAAATAAGGGTTGTTGCCTGATGAGGTTTCTAGTTAGTAAATACTACTAGACCGAAACATGCTCATGGCTGTGTAGCAACAAACTACTGCTTATGTAAAGACAAGTGTAACCTTCTCTAGCACTCTTGTATGAACCTCGCTATATTTCACTGGTTACCCTACCTTTGGAAAATAACAACCTCAAATTATATATATATATATATATATATATATATATGTATGTATGTATGTATGTATGTATGTATGTATGTATGTATGTATGTAAGATAAGTCACAGATTAGAGATCAAGTAAATTATCCTGTCAGATTTTCAATAATATATGTGCTGAAAAGCAAAATACTTGTTTATTCACAGCTGAACATTTTGCTAATTGCATTTCATTTCCTCTGATGATATGAGCCATTATTGAAAATCCATGGATTAAGGAAATAAACATAATTTCTCTCCATATATTCCTTGTTTCAAACAATAAATTCTTAACTTAAATATATGTGTATACATTTTGAATTACAGAATTTAACTTTAATCAATAAGTCATATATATATATATATATATATATATATATATATATATATATATATATATATATTTAAGTATTAAACTCGTATATAAATGTTACATGGAAAGGCTGTCCCCTTTCCATATAAATAAGAAGAACATTAGATGAGTGAAAATGAGATAAGGATAAGCCTAGAATCGAACCCTGTATGCAAAGTTAAGAAATGGGATGTTTGAAATTAAGTGATTGCCCATTCTTTAAGAAATCGGATTATTAAAAATGTTAGTTAAAAGAATGAACAATGCAAATTAAAAATATATTGTTTAAAAAAGGTTAGATTAGAATTGAGGATTCTTTTGTTGTCAAAAGTGTGTTTGGACAAACATATGCATAACCACGTGAAATTAGTCACGTTTGAAAAACACACTTCTGACGTCATAGACAAAGGACATTTCTTCATATGGGTTCGGATTTTAATCAATAAAGAAAAAGTCAGTCAGAAGAGAGCCAGTCAGTGGGTCAGTTAATCCCTCGGAAGCCAAGAGAGACTATTTATCCAAATTTGAATTCCGGACGTCATCGACCGGCCAATCAAGTGAATAAAGACGTCATTATTATGTTGTAATTGTTGTCTTGTGTCATCCTTCATCACGAACGAAAGGTAATTGTGTTAATATAAGAACTGTTAATACGAAGTCCCCAAGAAATATAAGAATTGTTAATACGAAGTCCCCAAGAAATATAAGAACTATATAAATGTCTCCCTCATCATTGTTATATATGTACGCCAATATGAACTCTGCGTTATTTTCAATATGTACCCCTGCTCTTCAACATATATATGTTTATATATACATATATATCCTGTATCAGAAAACACGCTATGCGACACACAACTATCTATACGTGATGTACGTGATATATATGTGAGTACCATATTTAGAATACCATCATGGTCGGCTGCTTAACTGGTATTAAAGTTTTTGATTAGCTTGGGCTAATCAAAAACTTTAATACCAGTTAAGCAGCCGACCATGATGGTATTCTAAATATGGTACTCAATAGACTTCAACCAAAACTAGCGCCCATCCTTACAAAACTGTTTAAACATTGTCTGAATGAGAATTGCGTTCCATCACCCTGGAAAAGCTCATCAGTATGCCCTGTATTTAAAAATTCAGGTGATCGCTCATCTCTCTCTCAGTACAGGCCAATAATTCTCCTGTGCATCATGAGTAAGTTGCTGGAATCTGTGTTAAATAGAAAAGTAATCAACCATCTCAGCAAAAATAACCTTCTTAGTGACACGCAATATAGTTTCTGTTCTGCTAGATCTACAGCAGATATGCTTACAGTTATATCTCATAGGATTAGGGATTCTCTCGACCGAGGCAACCTTTCTAAAGTAATTTCTCTTGACATATAAAAGGCCCTTGATCGAGTATGGCATAAAAGTTTACTTCACAAGATCTCCAGCTGCGGTATAGCTGGAAATGTCTTCTCAATTATTAAATCATTTCTCTCCGATAGGTTCATAAGAGTAGTGGTTGATGGGCAGAAATCAGAAGCTCTCAGTATTAATGCTGGAGTCCCTCAGGGATCCATCCTGGGCCCAACTCTCCTCCTGATCTACATTAATGATCTTCCAAATTACATCCTTACATCATTCGTAGACATTTATGCTGATAAGACTACCATCTACGGAAGCACATCTAAGACCGTAAACGATCAAGTTCTCTCTGATTCTCTCTCCTCTGATCTTGAGCACGTGATACAATGGGGAAAGGAGTGGCTTGTTATTTTTAATGCATATAAAACCAAGTTTCTATCTTTACATCGTCAACGCTCTGATCCCGATCTCGTCTTGGCGAGGCCTAATGTTTTGACAAGCTTCTGGGCTTGAATTTAACTCCTGATCTTCAGTGGAACACATACATTTAATCCGTTGCCAAGGCTGCTGGAAAACTGGTGTGATCCTTCTATCGAGCCAGTAGATAACTCACAGCTGATGCAATTCTCTATCTATATAAGAGCGAGGTACATCCAAGGATGGAGTACTGTTGCCACATCTGGGCAGGAGCTGCTAGAAAGGACTTATCCTGCCTTGGTAGAGTTCAAAATAGACTTTGTAGCCTCGTAGGGGATGTCATTTTCTCTTCCCTGCCACCTCTATCTCACAGAAGAAATGTTAAGAGTTTGTCTCTGCTTTATCGTTATTTTCATGGCAAGTGCTCGACTGAGCTCCATTCTATGGTTCCCCCTTGCCAAACTTTCACAGGAAACACCCATCTAGCAGAAAACACTATCAATAATTTCCCCCACTCGTTATCTGTGCCTAAATCTAAACGTATATTCCATGAACAAAGCTTCTTTCCTAGAACTGCCCGCCTGTGGAATTGTCTTCCGTTTTCCTGCTTTCCAGCTGACTACAATATGGCTGTCTTCAAGTCTAACGTTAACAAGTTATTGATGAGCCGTTTCATATAAGTTAACAAATTTACCAAATTTCCATTATTAACTTACAATAAAGAAAATGACAACAACAACAATCGCTCCTGACGCCGATCAGATGCACCGATTGAAAGCGTTTGAAAAGAATGTGGCCGAACAACAACTACTGGGCGCCATAATATATATATATATATATATATATATATATATATATATATATATATATATATATATAGGATTGATATGTAGTTTGCTTGAAGCATTGTGTGGGATAGGTATGTAAAAGAGATTTAGAAGGCTGTCACAATGCGAGGAATGAATTATAGTCGCTGTTGGTAAGAGGAGACGAGAACAAGTGGCGATTTACAAATCAATAAGTACATATATATATATATATATATATATATATATATATATATATGTTTTATTATTATTATTTCTTTTTTTATATATATTTATTCAGTTGTATGGTAAAATGTCTTACTTGTTTTCATGCGACGTGTTCCATAATAATTTCGGAAAAATTTTCCCTTTTCAAATGGTGTGTGTAACAGGTCGATTCAAAGCATGCTGGATGAAGGGCCGGAAGTTGTGTAACTATTTCATTTACTCACATAAAATTAATATACGAAAGTATAGATTTATGCGTAAACTTTAAGTATTCAAAAGTGCTCAATACGTAGGTAGAACTAGTTAGTAATTTATAAAATATATATGGCGATTAAGCTACACTGAATATTCGGCGTTTCATCCACTCTAGGATTCGTCAGGCTTAGGCGTATAAGCCTGACGAATCCTAGAGTGGATGAAACGCCGAATATTCAGTGTAGCTTAATCGCCATATATATTTTATAAATTACTATATATATATATATATATATATATATATATATATATATATATATATATATATATATATATATATAGCTGGTCGAAATGTGTTGAATAGATGTACACATACAGGTATACATACATAGAAACGAAATAATAGATAAATAAATAGACGGATAGATCAAAAGAAACGATAGATATATTACGTTGTGTCATAAAATGGACGTTTGTTGTATATTGGTTGAACTTGGAATGGAGATGATATATTAAAACGTGTCTATTTATAAAAGATTCAGTGTTTGATTATCTTATCAGAGTTAATGTCGTTGTGTGTTTGATCGTCTAGTGGTCTGTCTATTACATATGTTCATATGCTGTTAAGTGTGAATATGTGTGTGACATGTCATTTGAACATACCTTCTGCCATTTTGTTGGTCCATCTGGAAATTCTCGTCTGGGAGAGAGACTTGATACCTGTTTTTGGGGACGAAGATTTATTTCACACCAAGACAAGAAATTGGTTCTATAGTTTATTTCACTTTCCTAGATGTCTTGCAGAAGGTGGAAAGTGAATTTGGCCTGTGTTTTATTTTTTTCTAGGTCTTATTTCTACCACGTGAGCGTTTGTTCCCACCTCCAACAAGGGGGAGGAGACAACGGCAAAGCCGTCCGCTCTCGTCCAAGTCGCAACCAAATCTCACCGATTCAGCTAACCTGATCACATGCCTCACATGCAATCAAATCAGCTGATATTGACTTCCTATCAACGTGTCTACACTATAACTCACACTCTCCCTCTCCCTCTCTCCTCTCCCTCTCTCTCCATTCTCTAACAGATAGATAAATAGATAGATAGACAGATAGAAACAATGGATAGAGAGATATATATAGAGAGGAAAAAGATAAACATATATATATATATATCGTATATTTCGGCCGCCATAATATACAACATGCCAGCCGAAATAAATAAATAGTATATATTTTTTTACACGGTGGTCACCACTTATCAAGGCCCGGAAGCCACTCAGGTATAAGGGTTAATGCAAGTACAGAACGTTAGTGTGGAGCGTTAATGAAGTGTTTACTTAAGGGGCGGTTCATTAGGAATTTGTTAACGTTGGACTTGAAGACATCCAGGTTGTAGTAAGGTGGGAAGCAGGCAGACGGAACGGAGTTCCACAGGCGTGCAGTTCTATGAAAGAAGCTTTGTTCATGGAATCTACGTTATATATATATATATATATATATATATATATATATATATATATATATACTCTTTATTTGTTTTAATATATTGCTACACAGTCATGAGCATGTTTCGGTCAGTTAGTTTTTAGTAAGATTTCACAATATTTGATGGAACCTTCTGATATCAAGTCCCTTGAATTTAATTTTCCGGGTCTTAATAAAAACGTGAAGCTGATTTGTGCAGAACTAATTTAATTTTCTCGTCCCAACAAGTCTGATCAACTTGAGGCGAGGTCGGATGCAGGAACTTCCAGAAGTATCTATGTCCTCGTAGGCATAGTGTCTGGTATTCCCAAATTGTCACCCCTCTTGTACTAGCCAGTCTCAACGTTACTTAACTTCGGTTATCTAACGTGCGGTTTGGCATTCTCGTGGTGGAGAATTGGGTCTTTTCTGTTGACTAATGCTGGGTGTTATTGTCAAAGTTTCTGATGCGTTTAATCCATTTGTTCAAAGTACTTCTCCGACGTAATGGTTTCGCCTGTCATGGATGAGACCGGTCACAGATAACCAAACAGACAGCATGACCTACTTTTGATACAACTCTTGTTTCGGAAACTGCTGTGGAGCTTTGTCGGCGTCTAACCCCTGAGCTGAACGTCGACGGTTGTCGTAAAGAGCCCACTTTTATCGCAAATAACAACAGAAACGTGTCGTTTTTGTTGTGTAAAAGAATGGAAGATGACACTTCATAACGGCGTTTCTTTTGGTTGTCGTACGTTAGGCACCCATTTAACAAGTTCTTTTGTTTTTCCAATCTCTCTCAAGTGGTTGGAAATCGTCGTATACATTACGTCTAATCTAGAAACAAGTTCTCGAACAGTTGTACGTGGATTAGCTTCAACTAAGGCTCTTAATGGATCGTTGTCAACATCCGATGGCCGACCACTACGCTCATCATCTTCAAGACTTGTCACCACCACGAAATTTCTTAAACCACCATTGTGCTGTGCGTTCAGTAGTGGTTCCTGGGACCAACGATTCGTTGATAGCGTGAGCAATTTCAGTGATGTTTTGGCTTAGCTTAAAAGATAAACATCGCAAGAACTTTCATTAAACCTGGTATATATGCATATATATGCACGTTTGTGTATGCATATATATATATATGCGCGTGTGTTTGTGTGTTTGCGCGCGCGCGCGTGTGTGTATATGTGTGTAAGAGAGAGCGAGAAAGAGAGAGGCATTTTACATTTTAATATTTCCTGAAATAGTAATATACACATAAAAAAAAGCGTTTGTCGCCTTCGCTCTTGGTGGTGGTGGTGGTGCTGGTGGCGGTGACTGTAAAGATCTCTTTCTCTACCTATCTATCTATCTATCTATCTATCTATTTCTTTCTATATCTCAATAAATCTCTCTCTATCTCTCTCCCTACTTTTATCTCCCTCTCTATCACTATCTCTCTAAACAAAAATAGTCCTGAAGAAACATATTATGATAATCAGTTTCAGTGATGTGTTCTAAAATGACGTAAGCTCTGAATAATTGTAGTAGTAGTAGTAGTCACTATTAAAAATAATAATAGTATTATTAATAATAACAATTGTAGTAGTTATTAATAATAATAATAATAATAGGAGTAATAATAATAACAATTGTAGTAGTAGTTATTATTAATAATAATAATAATAGTTGCAGTAGTAGTTATCAATAACAATAGTAGTTATTAATAATAATAATAGTAGTAGTAGTAGTAGTTAATAATAATAATAATAATAATAATAATAATAGTTGTAGTGGTTATTACTAATAATAATATTAGTAGTAGTAGTAGTTATTAATAATAATAGTAGTAGTAGTTAATAATAATAATAGTAGTAGTTAATAATAATAATAATAATAATAGTAGTAGTAGTAGTTAATAATAATAATAATAGTAGTAGTTATTAATAATAATGGAATAGTAGTAGTAGTAATTAATAATAATAACATTAGTAGTAGTAGTTAATAATAATAATAATAATAATAATAATAGTGGTAGATATTAATGATAATAATAGTAGCAGTAGTAGTTATCAATAATAATAATAATAATAATAATAATAAGTAGTTATTGATCATAATAAAAATAATAATAGTATTTGTAGTAGTAGTCATCATTAAAAAATAATAGTAGTAGTAGTTATTAATAAAGATACTATTAATAGTAGTAATAGTAGTACTAATTAATAATAGTAGTAGTTATCAATATTAATAAAATTAGTAGTAGTTATTAATAATAATAATAATAGTAATAGTATTAGTAGTAGTCATTAATATAATATTAATAGTAGTAGTAGTAGTAATTAATAGTAACATTATAATAATAGAAGTAGTAGCAGTAGTGATTAATAATAAACATATTAGTAATAGTAGTAGTTATTATTAATAATAATAACAATAATAGTAGTAGTAGAAGTTAATAATAATAATAATAATAATAATAATAACAGTGGCAGTACTAGTAGTTATTAATAATATCAGTAGTAGTAGTACTAGATTAATAATAATAATAATAAAATTAGTAGTAGTTATTAATAAACATAATATTAATAGTAGTAGTTAATAATGGTAATAACAGCGGTAGTGGTAATAGTTATAAATAATAAAAATAGTAATAATAATAATAGTAGTAGTACTAGATATTAATAATAATAGTAGTATTTATTAATAATGATAATAATAATTGTAGTAGTAGTAGTTATTATTAATAATAAAAATAATATTAATAATAGTAGTTATTAATAATATTAATAATAGTAATAGTATTAGTTGGTATTAATAATAATAGTAGTAATAATAGTAGTAGTTTTTAATAATAATAATAACAATAGTAGTAGTAGTAGTTGTAGTTATTAATAATGATAATAATAATAAATCTAGTAGTAGTATGTATTAATAATAATAATATAAATAAAAATAGTAGTAGTTATTAATAATAATATTAATAAAATAATAGTAGTAGTAGTAGTAGTTATTAATACTGATAATAATAATAAAGTAATTGTAGTAATAGTAGTAGGTATTAATAATAATAATAATAATAATAATAATAATAGTAGTAGTAGTAGTAGTAGTTATGAATTATTGCAAAACGGTTTTCCCCATTGATGTGAAAGATATGCTCTCCGGCGATAAACTTGTTTGATATCGAATTCACATCCTGTTTTCAGAATGAAATGTCGAACAGTTTCCTCATTGAAAAGGCATTACAACTTCCAATCACCATTTTCTCGCCATCCGGATCGATTTTATGCCAACATTTCGCAACCGAAATTGCCGATGCTGAAACTCTTTAAAACTTCTCTACGGCTTGAGACGAGTAAACCTGTCATAAAATACCGGTTAAGGACACCATCGGCATTCCTTCTAATAAAATGTCAAACATTAGATAATTTCACTAGTAAGCCGCCCGGCATTGTCCGGTCGTAAAATACGCTTAAATACGATATTTTGATCAATGCAGATTTCGTATTTATTATTATACTAGCGGGGGCTACCCAAATTGACGTCGGAAGTCGTCGAGCGCTACGACGACGACGTAGGTTTGTTTGTTATAAGCGAAGTAAAAAAAGAAAACAAAGTTAAAACTTAAGCGGGGAAAAAACAAAAAAAAACTAACGCAAGGCAAACGAACGATGAAAACAGAAAAACGAACACGTGAAAAATGGCTTAAATAAGCCTGTTTCGATATTAAAATTTAAAAAATCGAAAAAAAACATCTCACACCACGATTCGAACACAAAACGTTTATATAATGAACCAAGGCCTTAACCAACTGAGCTAAGAGGACGTTCACGAAATTTGTTCGGTTTTTCAACTATTTAAAGTAAATCAGGTCACGACGTCATCTGACGCATGCGTAGAATCGGTCATTGTCACGAGAGGACCGTTTTTGTTGACCCCCCCCTGTCGAAAATTGTCGATTTCGGGGTGAAAAAGTTAACGTTTTTGGCCAATCTTTCGATATTTTTCGAGCAAAGGATGGAGCTTCGATGTGATACCAAGTTTGTGAATTTTCGTCGCGTCTGTCGAAAGTTTTTAGCAGACATCCAAACATACACACAAGCATACATACATAGATACATTTTCGCTTTTATATATATAGGTTATATTGAACCCAATATATAGAAATGATTTAAAAAGTTTTAAAAAATAATGACCCGTGCATCACCATCGTGAATCGAAACCAAAACTATGAATTCATGTTTGCTGCAAAGCTAAAAATCAAAACATCAACCAATGGCTATTACATTACGCATACATATTCGTAATGCCTTCGTTCGGCCTTCACCTGGCAAATTCCATTTTTTTTTTAATTTTCAAACTTTTGCACCGATTTTCCAGGGGTAAAACTCAAATATAAAGTTTCGTATGGGTTCGAATACCCTACATGTTAAGTTTCATGTCTGTAGACTAAAACCTGACAGAGGAGTTTGGTAGGCAATTTTTTTTAACAAATATATGTACGCATACATATATGGAAAGAGGTTTTTATGCAAACAATCATCATGATCATGCAGTCCGTCAGTCTTGACGATGACTTGTCGGGGCCTCGATGCTTTACCCCTCGGTGTTGACGTAGTCCTTTTTCTGTGTGAAACGTTCGGTCACAGGTACGTTTTTTTTTCAACAGATTGCACCCTTTTATATAAAGGATTTTTCATGTAATCTAATGATGTTAAGACCTTTATTATCCAATGTATTCTGTATTGTTTTCACTGGTCGCTATGTTTGTTTTCGTGCATTCAATTTTTTGCAAGCGCGCGAAATTGCGTATTGTTTTCACTGGTCGCCACGTTTGTTTTCGCGCGCGCATGCATTCAATATAAAACTTACGTGCCCAGATCATGATGTTATAATCATTAGATCACTCTAGCCGTCTAGATATTAATATAAATGTCAATTTCAACTGTCTTTCTCGTGGTTAATGTTGTCCATGTGCTATGTTCCTTGCTAATGGAGTCAGAGATGTCTTTGGGGCCTGGGTTCGAATCTTTCGACTGGCTGTAATCGTAAATTTCTACACTGATGATTTCCGAAAGGATGAAACGCTAATGTCTGTATGTATTAAAAATATGGGTGGAACGATGAATTTGATTAAAACCGGTTATATATATATATATATATATATATATATATATATATATATATATATATATATATATATATATGCATATATATATATATT
>NC_136527.1:13161342-13231342 GCF_053919585.1 Euprymna scolopes | reverse complement strand
TTTTGCTGACGACACTACTATCTATGGTAGCACATCTAAGACAGTAAACGACCAAGTTCTCTCCGATTCTCTCTCCTCTGATCTTGATCACGTTGTACAATGGGGAAAGGAGTGGCTGGTTACTTTTAATGCATCTAAAACCAAGCTTTTATCTTTACATCATCAACGTTCTGATCCACATCTGGCATCAATTAAAATGAATGGCTCTCGTCTTGGAGAGGCCTCAAGTTTTGACAGGCTTCTGGGCTTGACCTTTACTCCTGATCTTAAATGGAATATGTACATCAAATCTGTTGCCAAGGCCGCTGGAAAAATGGTGGGGTCCTTTATCGATCCAGTAGATATCTCACTGCTGATGCTATTCTCTATCTATATAAGAGCCAGATACGACCAAGGATGGAGTACTGTTGCCACATATGGGCAGGAGCTGCTAGAAAAGACTTGTTCTGCCTTGATAGGGTTCAAAATAGACTTCATGGCCTGGTGGGAGATGTCCTTTTCTCTTCGCTGCAACCTCTATCTCACAGAAGAGATGTTGCGAGTTTGTCTCTGCTTTATCGTTATTTTCATGGAAAGTGTTCGACTGAGCTTCAATCTATGGTCCCCCCTCGCCAAACTTTCACAAGAAACACTAGACTAGCTGAAAACATTATCAATAATTTTCCCCACTCTTTATCTGTGCCTAAACCTAAACATAGATTCCATGATCAAAGCTTCTTTCTTAGAACTGCACGCCTGTGGAATTGTCTTCCGTTTTCCTGCTTTCCAGCTGTCTATAATATGGTTGTCTTCAAGTCCAACGTGAACAAGTTTCTGATTAGCCGTTCCACTTAAGTTAACAAATTTATCGAACTTTTATTACTATCGATTACTATATTGTCCTTTTGACTACTCTACACTCTTTAACCCTTATCCTTGAGTGGCCTATCGGCCTTGATAAGTGGTGACGCCTATGTAAAATAAAATGTTAATAGGACGTGCCCGTTATGATAAAAGCAAAATTTCCAGCCACAATCATGATCTTTGGTCTAGTTTCAAGTGAGGGCCACATCATGCCATGTCACATCTTAAAAGTCGGCTTGAAAATCAACATTAAAATGTACCTGGATGTGCTGAAAATTGTGGTGACCCCCTGGTGCAATCAAGTGGCCGCTTGCAGACCCTGGGTGTGACAGCAGGGATCAGCATCGGCCCACAAGCTCATAGAAACCAAAGCTTTGTCTCAGAAGGAGTACTACAACTTTATACCCCCCTCCCACTTCGATCTAAACCTACTGGACTACTTCGCTTCATCATACATCATGAACATCAGTAACATGATCTTCCACAACGCTAATGCGGGCCTGATCACCGACATCAGTTGAGTATTTGCAGAGTATATATACATACATACATACATACATACATATATATATATATATATATATAAAATTGTGTTTGAAGGCTATATCAATGCGGTCCGTAGGAAGCACCATGGACACGAGTTAGCATATAAAAGATTCTTTCATATGCTAACTCGTGTTTCCTACAAACAGCATTGGTATAGCCTTCAAATGCAACTCTTTCTACACTATGCACAATGCTTTAAGCAAACTACAACATCCTTCACACACATATCCATACACACACACACACACACACACACACATATATATATATATATATATATATATAGGAGAGAACTTGAATGTCTACTAGACACTATCCTCGAGTATCTAAGTTATCTTTGGACAGGGGTTTGCCAGAACAACCTGGCATGAAAATACTTTTTTCCATAGAAGTAAACCCTGACCAGATATTAAAAAAAGCACATAGTATTCGCTGCCCAAGGAAGATCTTCTCACTATAGCTAACCAACATTAGCTTTTATGAGGAATGGTGCACCTTCTCTAAGTGATATTACCTCAAGTAATAGCAGGAAGCTGGATACTCCACCAGACTAGATAAATTCTTGTCCTGGAATCCAGTAAGACCAAGAGACCAAAACAAAATATATACTACAACGTATGAAAATGGTTAATTGGGGACAGGAAGATTATGTTCTAAATTTCTTTACTAATTCAATGTTTGAGAGATAAAGAACTTTAATGGAACATTCGAATATCTATGTATCTCATATAGACTTCAAGTGTTAGCTCCAGGTCGTGGGTCACTTGATTTCTGAGAACTTCGAGTGAAGGAATATATATATATATATATATATATATATATATATATATATACATACATACATACATATATAGTGAAAGTGTCTGTCCGTGTGTGTACATTTCCCTACGCAATAACTCTGTCAATTTTTAGTCTACAGACTCGAAATTTGATATACAGGGTACTGAGATTTGGCAAAAATCGATGTGATCGGTTTTCGGCCAGAAATTTGGCGATTAAGGGGTCAAAGTTCAACGTTTAACCTTTGAGAACTCTACCAAACTCCTCCGACAATTTTGGGTCTACACACTTGAAATTTTAGATATAAATATATGGATCTAACTTAATAACTTGATTTGAGCTCAAAACAATAAATTTTAAGGGGTCAAAGTTGAAAAAAATTGACCGCTTTTTGTTTTGCTCAACATACACCTCCAAATACCCGGGCAACGCCGCGCTGAAATGCTAGTATATATACACACACACACATATATATATATATATATATATATATATATATATATATATATATATATATATATATATATATATATATCGGATTTAAATAGCACTGGGGCAAATGCCATTATTAAAATTGAGGACTTTTTTTTTTTTTTGACGTTTAATCAAGAAACACTACAAAGTCTAAAATCAATCTCCAAAACATGTAGTTCAAAATTATTTGAACTGAATGAAGGGGGAAAAAACGTATGGAAAAGGGGGGGGGGGCTAAAAAGAATTAAATAAATGGAAGACGTCTTTCGGCCGATCCTTTTCAACAGTAACATCGACAATTTGAGAGCAAATATATATATATATATATATCGAGGTCTAAAGACTAAAATTAGCGAATGAGGGGGTGAAATTAATGAGGATTGGAGAAACAGAGAAGCATTCTCAAACCACACCCATAAGTTCAGGATTATGGGTGTGTTCTTTTTGCCTACACAGAGTTGGCTTCCGTAGAATAATTGTAACTGTTTCGAGAATTTTCAAATGTATTCTCGAGCGGGCTCTGTGTAAAATGGAGAATGCTCCATCCGAATAGCCTCCAGTGCAGACTTGACAATTTAATAAGTGTTCACCAATGGCCGAACTATGAGTATGTAAACGCCCGGATGTCGGCCATTGTTTGTGCCTACGTATCGAAGGGAGGACATGTTGGGAAATTCTCACCTCCAAACGCTGAATAGTATGTCCCACGTAGTCAGCCTCACACTGACCATGAAATCTGTATACTACCATATTATATTCTGTGGTGGGAATACTATCTTTTCGAAAGGAGGGGAAAGCATTTCTAGTCCCAAAAATTGTTCGAACCTTCGTTGCAAAATAGCAACGAGAAACAGCTGTACTAATTCTATGTGAAAACTCTTGGCTTTTAGTGCCAATCCAAGGCAGTTTCACATATACGGGACATTTTTGAGGGCCCAAAAGTGTTTCACCTTTAAATGTAAGAGTTTTTCCTTTATACATTTTTGAATGATGTATAGAGGATAACCATTGGCCAAAAAGATTTCAGTTAGACTTTGAAGTTCCGTATCTAATTTTATCGTGGAACATATTTTCAAAGCACGATGTACTAGAGTTTTGACCAGATTTATCTTTCTGGTTCTAGGGGAGAACGAATCCCAGCTGAGGTATTGCCCAGTAAAAGTGATGGGGTAGCAATGGGAAGCCCCCTGGGTCCCATATTGGCCAATATATTTGTTGGATTTCAGGAGCAACTGTTGTTTGAACAGTGGCCAAAACCGATGTGCTACTTCCGTTATGTAGATGACATTTTTGCTATTTGCGCATCCTCTACGGAAGCTGAAGGGTTGCTAAGACATTTATTTCGGTTAACACAAATTCTATTTTGGTATTTTTAAAACTGAATTATTTACAGTTTGCTTTCGTTGCAACAGACCGTAAAGACAAATCTTTCTAGACTGAGGTAGCATAAAAGAAATTCGCTTAAACTGGAAAAAAAATTATTACTACATACTCTTTTGTTATGTTTTTTTTTTTTATTAAAAGTGGTTTATTATTGTATTACATGAATATTTTACCAGTTATATTTAACAATTAAATTCTACGATGATTACTACATACTCTTTTGTTATGTTTGTTTTTTTTTAAATTAAAATTGGTTTATTATTGTATTACATGAATATTTTACCAGTTATATTTAACAATTAAATTCTACGATGATTACTACATACTCTTTTGTTATGTTTGTTTGTTTTTTTAAATTAAAATTGGTTCATTATTGTATTACATGAATATTTTACCAGTTATATTTAACAATTAAATTCTACGATGATTACTACATACTCTTTTGTTATGTTTGTTTTTTTTAAATTAAAATTGGTTTATTATTGTATTACATGAATATTTTACCAGTTATGTTTAACAATTAAATTCTACGATGATTACTACATACTCTTTTGTTATGTTTGTTTTTTTTTTAAATTAAAATTGGTTCATTATTGTATTACATGAATATTTTACCAGTTATATTTAACAATTAAATTCTACGATGATTACTACATACTCTTTTGTTATGTTTGTTTTTTTTAAATTAAAATTGGTTTATTATTGTATTACATGAATATTTTACCAGTTATGTTTAACAATTAAATTCTACGATGATTACTACATACTCTTTTGTTATGTTTGTTTTTTTTTAATTAAAATTGGTTCATTATTGTATTACATGAATATTTTACCAGTTATGTTTAACAATTAAATTCTACGATGATTACTACATACTCTTTTGTTATGTTTGTTTTTTTTAAATTAAAATTGGTTCATTATTGTATTACATGAATATTTTACCAGTTATGTTTAACAATTAAATTCTACGATGATTACTACATACTCTTTTGTTATGTTTGTTTTTTTTAATTAAAATTGGTTTATTATTGTATTACATGAATATTTTACCAGTTATGTTTAACAATTAAATTCTACGATGATTACTACATACTCTTTTGTTATGTTTGTTTTTTTTTAATTAAAATTGGTTTATTATTGTATTACATGAATATTTTACCAGTTATATTTAACAATTAAATTCTACGATGATTACTACATACTCTTTTGTTATGTTTGTTTTTTTTAATTAAAATTGGTTCATTATTGTATTACATGAATATTTTACCAGTTATATTTAACAATTAAATTCTACGATGATTACTACATACTCTTTTGTTATGTTTGTTTTTTTTAAATTAAAATTGGTTCATTATTGTATTACATGAATATTTTACCAGTTATGTTTAACAATTAAATTCTACGATTATTACTACATACTCTTTTGTTATGTTTGTTTTTTTTAAATTAAAATTGGTTCATTATTGTATTACATGAATATTTTACCAGTTATGTTTAACAATTAAATTCTACGATGATTACTACATACTCTTTTGTTATGTTTGTTTTTTTTTTAAATTAAAATTGGTTCATTATTGTATTACATGAATATTTTACCAGTTATGTTTAACAATTAAATTCTACGATGATTACTACATACTCTTTTGTTATGTTTGTTTTTTTTTTAAATTAAAATTGGTTCATTATTGTATTATGTTATATTCCTAAATACTTAGGAAATAAAGACAAACGTGAGTTACACCGAGTGGTATGTGTAATGGGGTTTATTTATAATACAGAAACGTAAGGCTGCTCGCCTAAGGTAAATAGAAGTACATAGTAACAAGTATGGGGAAGAAAGTCTGATAATCAACACGTAAGACTATCCGTCTTACTGCGACTGCTTGTCTGCCGCTGTCTGCCGCTGTCTGCCAAACAGTCCAATATATATATACAGTTTGTAACCGGTGTATAGCCAGTTATGTTCCTTCACAACACCTCCCCCTGAAGCTGAAATCTTCCTGATTTTAGCTTAAATACCTCTTCCTTTTAGGGTCAGGGCTTAATCTCCTGGTAACTTTTCTCTTTCTTGCGCTTTTCTTTCTGGTCAGCGTTACCCGGGGTAAAGGTTTCTGTCCAGCCCGTATGGTCGGTTCAGGCGAAATATTCATTGTTTGCGGTACACACGCTGGTTTTGGTATATCAAAAATATCGCACAATGTTTCCATTGGTGTCTCTTCCACATTTGGAGACAGTCTGGGACGTATTTGATTTCTGTGTCTTTTGCAGACAAAACTTAATCCTTGGATGGTATAGACCATGCTCCCAATCCTTTTTTTGATAATACCTTCAACCCACTGATTTCGTCCATTTTGAAAATTTTTGAAATATACATTTTCACCTGGGGAGAAACACTTGGTATTAAGGTTTTCTTTTTTGAAAACTTTCTTTTTCTCTGGTAGCAGCCTATCGAAGACAGATCTTATCTTCCTTGCAAACATTAGCTCAGCCGGGGAAGAATTGACATTATTATTAGGATTTGGTGTCACCCTGTAAATTGCTAAAAATGTTTGAATACATTGTTCGTCTGTGTCCGTAGTAAGATTTTTCTTAAGTGCCCTTTTAAACGTATCTACAAATTTTTCGGCCAACCCATTCGATCGTGGATGGTACACAGGTGTTGTCATATGTAGAATATTTAGTGAGTCACAGAATTCTTTGAATTCATGAGCAGTAAATGCTGTTCCATTATCGCTCACTAAGGTTTTTGGCACTCCAAAACGGCTAAAAATTTCATTAAGCGCACTCACAGTGTTTTTTGCTGTTGGATGTCTAAACTTAAATATTTCTGGCCATTTTGAAAAAGAATCTACAATAATCAAGTAAAAATAACCATTTATAGGTCCCGCATAATCAATATGCAGACGTGACCAGGGTAGGTCCGTCTTTGGCCATGGCGTCGTTTTTACTGGAGGATCTCGAGCTGCTAATTGACATCCTCTGCATGTCTTGACACATTTTTCAACTTCCTTGTCCATACCAGGCCAGTACACGTATCCTCTCATAAGGGATTTCATTCTCGAAATGCCCGGATGACCTGTATGAAATTCCTTCAGAATTTTCCTCTGTAACGTTAGTGGAATTACGATCCTCTCACCATACATGAGCACATCTTCACAGATGGAAAAAGGCGTTGTCTGATCTACCTTTTTATTTTTTTTTATCCATCCCAATTGATTTTTCATTTTTTTAATGAAAATGTCATTTACTGCCTCTTTTTTTATTTTTTCGAAAGTTACCGGAAGTTCACGTATCATATTACACATTGAACTTGTACATTCACTTTCGTCTTTAAGCGCAGCAATTACCGTTTCTTCGAAACTTTCGCTTCTTTTAGGGATCAACCGTGATAATGCATCTGCGTGTCCTAACTTTTTTGAGGATACATGTTCCATCTTAAACTGATAGTTTAAGAGGGTTACAGCCCATCGCTGTAATCGATTCGCAGTATGTGTGGGAATGCCTTTCTTTGATCCAAATATGGTAAGTAGGGGTTTATGGTCGGTTTGCAAAATAAAAGATCGTCCATGGAGAAATCGATTGTACTTTGTAATTCCAAATATTATCGACAGCGCCTCTTTTTCAATTTGGCTGTAATTTTTCTCCGCTGCAACCAACGTTCTTGAAGCATGGGCGATAGCTTTTGTCCTACCATCCTCATACTTGTGAAGTAATACAGCGCCAACACCGTAATCACTGGCGTCCGTTGCTAGTATTAGTTCCTTTTCTGGATTGAAATGTGCCAATGCTAAGTCTGACAGTAGACATCTTTTGATATTTTGGAAAGCAGATTCACATTCCTTATTCCAGTTCCATTTAACACCCTTTTTCAGTAACTCGTTAAGAGGAGCTCTTAAATTATGTATGTTAGGGATGTAAATTGCATAGTATTGAACTAATCCCAAAAACGATTTTAATTTTGTCACTGAATCTGGAGCAGGCATCTTTTCAATTGCTTCAGTCCTTTGTGGATCCGGTCTTCGACCCTCTTTGTCGATTATTTGACCTAGATATTTAATTTTTTTCATAAAAAAATCGCATTTTTCTGGGCTCAATTTAAAACCAAATTCCTGTATTCTTTTGAATACTTCTTTTACATGCTTCTTATGATCTTGCAAATTTTCACTTTTAATTAGGATATCGTCAAGGTAGGCCATTGAAAATTCCAACCCTGCCAGCATCGTGTCCATAATTTGCTGGAAAATAGCAGGAGCAACCTTTAATCCAAAAGGAAGCCTCTTTAGCTTAAAAATGCCCTTATGAGTATTTATGCCTAAGTATTTGGAGCATTCATCGCTGATCTTAATTTGCAAGTAAGCATCTGAGAGGTCTATCTTAGAAAAAATTTTTCCTCCGTTAAGCTTAGAGAACAGATCTTCTGCGGACGGAAGGGGATAATTATGGTCCAATAGACAGTCATTTAAACCCGTTGAAAAATCTCCACAGACCCTTATTCTGTTATTTTTTTTCTTTACATACACGGTTGGACTTGCCCAATCTGAGTGGTTAACTTTTTCAATGACTTCCAGTTGTTGAAGTCTATCCAACTCTTTTTCGATTGCGTCCATCGCTGAAAAAGGCACATTCCTTTTAGGTTTGAATACTGGAGTGGCATTTTTCTTTAATTCAAATTTTGCCTCTGTCTTAATACAGAGTCCTAGTCCTTCGGCAAAAACATTGGGAAATTCAGTTTTCAAATCCTTCAGGAAGTCTTCCCTTTGGTTTGCTTTTTCTGCAGTTAAAACGTTACAAAACGAATTTATGGGTTTCTCCCATAAATTAAACAGGACAATCCAATCTACCCCAAACAGGCATGTATTCTTTCCTGGTACGACGTACACTTTGGATTTATGAGTCTGGTTAGCGAATGTCACTTTGCATTTTAATTCTCCCTTGAACTCTAATCTTTTGCCGCACACACTTCTCGCCGTCTTTCTGGTTTTCGTTAATTCAGGTCGACCTATCCTTTTCCATATATCTTCATTTATAATACTAATATCTGCACCGCTATCCAGAAGCAATGTAACCAGATGTCCATTTATCCGAACATCAACATATTTCCTTCTTTCGCAGCTTTTTTCTTTATTCATGCGAAGCGTATTTACATTATCGGTCCCTTGTCTTTTCTTCTGGGCACAGTATGTTCCCTTGTGACCTCTGAGACCACATTCATAACATATTTT
This sequence comes from Euprymna scolopes, assembly GCF_053919585.1. Taxonomy (NCBI): domain Eukaryota; kingdom Metazoa; phylum Mollusca; class Cephalopoda; order Sepiida; family Sepiolidae; genus Euprymna; species Euprymna scolopes. Next base: position 13,222,094 of record NC_136527.1, on the reverse strand, counting down.
GTTCCTAAACCAGCAGGTCTTATTGTTGTGTCTTAAACTACCACAACATTTACACTTTAGCTTTGGGTCTTTGTATCCTTTAAGGATCCTGTGTTCTTGGAACCTGGACTTTCTTGTGGTCCCTTGCCTTTTTACTTGCTGCACCTTAAAAATATTTTTCTCTTCAATGCGAGTGTTGTCTTTCTTTATGTTAATCAGACGTTGACACTCTTCAGTGACTTTTTGCAATGTTATGTTAGGATCCGCCTCCATAATTGTTAGGATCCGTGAACGTATATCTTTGTCCCTTGGTGCTGTGAGACCTTGTACAAAGATTAAACATTTAAATTGGTCTGCGGAAATTTCATTCAATTTAAATGATTCGCATAAACAGTTCACAGTGCAAGCATATTCTAGATAGTCTTCAGCTTCTGCCTTCTGAATGTTCAAACATTTGTATCTAGAGTGAAATAGGCTATCCCTTTTATCAAATATTTTCGACAAGGTACTAATTGTTTCCTCGAACGAAACCTCCTCCGGTTTTTTTGGTAGAATTAGATTTGCATACTTGGTGTTTTCATCAGTACCCAGTTTTTGTAGTAGCAGGGTAACTTTTTCCTCATCGGTCCAGTCTAAACATCTTTTCGTAAAAATTGTTTCGTATCTTCTGTAGTATGCAGGGAAAGTAACACCAGTATCCGGGGAGTAACGAAATTCCGTTAGTGAATTTGAAATACCCTCGGCAGAAAAATTAGTCTTCTTCCCGGTCGACGTTAGAATTAGCTTTTCTAAATTCTTTTGCTGTGTCGACATTTGTCGTTGTAGTATGTTTGTTTGTTCTTGTTGTGCCTCGAAAGTTTTTTGTGTTCTTTCTTGTTGTTGTTGCAGCTGTTGCTGTAGCTGTTGTTGTTGAATTTGTTGTTGTTGTTGTTGTTGTTGCGCTAAAAATTGTTGAGTCATTTTTGTCTGTTCTTGGATGCTAAGGGCTAGAGCCTTAGTTAACTCTGCTAATTGTTCCATGTTAGCTTCTAGTACAAAAATGTCTTTTCGAATTCTACACAATAATTCCAAAGAAAAATCGTAAATTTACGTATATCGTAAATTAGTAGCAATATGCAGACACAACACGTTTCAACAAAGTTCATCCATAGTAATTCAACAGGCTTTGTAAAATAATTCTTTTTTTTTTTTTTTTTTTTTTTTTTCAACAACGTAAGTTCATACACAAAATATTTCTTACTTCCCACGACAAATAGTTCCAATTATTTATATAAAGGCAATAACAAACAATTAATTTTCCAAAAAAAAAAAAAATATATGGCTGCCGTTCCCACGTGGCATAAAATGGTACAATAGTCGTTGTATTTATATTTTTTCTTTCGAAACTCGTAATCCTTTAGTGTAGTTTCGAATTCAACTTGCGACCATTTTTTTTTTTTTTTTTTTTTTTTTTTACTTGTCAAAATAAATATAAATTCCACTTTACCTTGAACATGTTTCTATAATTTCTTGTGAGTTCTTTACGAAGAAAAATCCGTACTTTTCGCTACTTTAGGTAGGAAAAATTTTTAAATTCATTGACGCACGTGGTCAAAAATCCTTGTGTAGTTTGTTTTTTTCGTAAAACAAAAAATCCTTGCATTGTACACAGTCCTTGGTACGGTAATTTATCTCTGTTAAGAGAAAGAACATCCTTTCGTCGCCATTGTTATATTCCTAAATACTTAGGAAATAAAGACAAACGTGAGTTACACCGAGTGGTATGTGTAATGGGGTTTATTTATAATACAGAAACGTAAGGCTGCTCCCCTAAGGTAAATAGAAGTACATAGTAACAAGTATGGGGAAGAAAGTCTGATAATAAACACGTAAGACTATCCGTCTTACTGCGACTGCTTGTCTGCCGCTGTCTGCCGCTGTCTGCCAAACAGTCCAATATATATATACAGTTTGTAACCGGTGTATAGCAAGTTATGTTCCTTCACAACATATTACATGAATATTTTACCAGTTATGTTTAACAATTAAATTCTACGATGATTACTACATACTCTTTTGTTATGTTTGTTTTTTTTTAATTAAAATTGGTTTATTATTGTATTACACGAATATTTTACCAGTTATGTTTAACAATTAAATTCTACGATGATTACTACATACTCTTTTGTTATGTTTTTTTTTAATTAAAAGTGGTTTATTATTGTATTACATGAATATTTTACCAGTTATGTTTAACAATTAAATTCTACGATTATTACTACATACTCTTTTGTTATGTTTGTTTTTTTTTAATTAAAATTGGTTTATTATTGTATTTCATGAATATTTTACCAGTTATGTTTAACAATTAAATTCTACGATGATTACTACATACTCTTTTGTCATGTTTTTTTTTAATTAAAAGTGGTTTATTATTGTATTACATTAATATTTTACCAGTTATGTTTAACAATAAATTCTACGATGATTACTACATACTCTTTTGTTATGTTTTTTTTAATTAAAAGTGGTTTATTATTGTATTACATTAATATTTTACCAGTTATATTTAACAATTAAATTCTACGATGATTACTACATACTCTTTTGTTATGTTTTTTTTAATTAAAAGTGGTTTATTATTGTATTACATTAATATTTTACCAGTTATGTTTAACAATTAAATTCTACGATTATTACTACATACTCTTTTGTCATGTTTTTTTTTAATTAAAAGTGGTTTATTATTGTATTACATTAATATTTTACCAGTTATGTTTAACAATTAAATTCTACGATGATTACTACATACTCTTTTGTCATGTTTTTTTTTAATTAAAATTGGTTCATTATTGTATTACATGAATATTTTACCAGTTATGTTTAACAATTAAATTCTACGATGATTACTACATACTCTTTTGTTATGTTTGTTTTTTTTTAATTAAAATTGGTTTATTATTGTATTACACAAATATTTTACCAGTTATGTTTAACAATTAAATTCTACGATGATTACTACATACTCTTTTGTTATGTTTGTTTTTTTTTAATTAAAATTGGTTTATTATTGTATTACACGAATATTTTACCAGTTATGTTTAACAATTAAATTCTACGATGATTACTACATACTCTTTTGTTATGTTTTTTTTTAATTAAAAGTGGTTTATTATTGTATTACATGAATATTTTACCAGTTATATTTAACAATTAAATTCTACGATGATTACTACATACTCTTTTGTTATGTTTGTTTTTTTTAAATTAAAATTGGTTCATTATTGTATTACATGAATATTTTACCAGTTATGTTTAACAATTAAATTCTACGATGATTACTACATACTCTTTTGTTATGTTTGTTTTTTTTAAATTAAAATTGGTTCATTATTGTATTACATGAATATTCTACCAGTTATGTTTAACAATTAAATTCTTCGATGATTACTACATACTCTTTTGTTATGTTTGTTTTTTTTAAATTAAAATTGGTTCATTATTGTATTACATGAATATTTTACCAGTTATGTTTAACAATTAAATTCTTCGATGATTACTACATACTCTTTTGTTATGTTTTTTTTAAATTAAAATTGGTTCATTATTGTATTACATGAATATTTTACCAGTTATGTTTAACAATTAAATTCTACGATGATTACTACATACTCTTTTGTTATGTTTTTTTTTTTTAATTAAAATTGGTTCATTATTGTATTACATGAATATTTTACCAGTTATGTTTAACAATTAAATTCTACGATGATTACTACATACTCTTTTGTTATGTTTTTTTTTTAATTAAAATTGGTTCATTATTGTATTACATGAATATTTTACCAGTTATGTTTAACAATTAAATTCTACGATGATTACTACATACTCTTTTGTTATGTTTTTTTTTTAAATTAAAATTGGTTCATTATTGTATTACATGAATATTTTACCAGTTATGTTTAACAATTAAATTCTACGATGATTACTACATATTCTTTTGTTATGTTTTTTTTTTTTAAATTAAAATTGGTTCATTATTGTATTACATGAATATTTTACCAGTTATGTTTAACAATTAAATTCTACGATGATTACTACATACTCTTTTGTTATGTTTTTTTTTTTAATTAAAATTGGTTCATTATTGTATTACATGAATATTTTACCAGTTATGTTTAACAATTAAATTCTACGATGATTACTACATTCTCTTTTGTTATGTTTTTTTTTTAAATTAAAATTGGTTCATTATTGTATTACATGAATATTTTACCAGTTATGTTTAACAATTAAATTCTACGATGATTACTACATACTCTTTTGTTATGTTTTGTTTTAATTAAAATTGGTTTATTATTGTATTACATGAATATTTTACCAGTTATGTTTAACAATTAAATTCTACGATGATTACTACATACTCTTTTGTTATGTTTGTTTTTTTTAAATTAAAATTGGTTTATTATTGTATTACACAAATATTTTATCAGTTATGTTTAACAATTAAATTCTACGATGATTACTACATACTCTTTTGTTATGTTTGTTTTTTTTAAATTAAAATTGGTTCATTATTGTATTACACAAATATTTTATCAGTTATGTTTAACAATTAAATTCTACGATTATTACTACATACTCTTTTGTTATGTTTTTTTTTAATTAAAATTGGTTTATTATTGTATTACATGAATATTTTACCAGTTATATTTAACAATTAAATTCTACGATGATTACTACATACTCTTTTGTTATGTTTTTTTTAATTAAAATTGGTTTATTATTGTATTACATGAATATTTTACCAGTTATGTTTAACAATTAAATTCTACGATGATTACTACATACTCTTTTGTTATGTTTGTTTTTAATTAAAATTGGTTTATTATTGTATTACATGAATATTTTACCAGTTATGTTTAACAATTAAATTCTACGATGATTACTACATACTCTTTTGTTATGTTTTTTTTAATTAAAATTGGTTTATTATTGTATTACATGAATATTTTACCAGTTATATTTAACAATTAAATTCTACGATGATTACTACATACTCTTTTGTTATGTTTGTTTTTAATTAAAATTGGTTTATTATTGTATTACATGAATATTTTACCAGTTATGTTTAACAATTAAATTCTACGATGATTACTACATACTCTTTTGTTATGTTTTTTTTAAATTAAAAATGGTTTATTATTGTATTACATGAATATTTTACCAGTTATGTTTAACAATTAAATTCTACGATGATTACTACATACTCTTTTGTTATGTTTTTTTTTAATTAAAATTGGTTTATTATTGTATTACATGAATATTTTACCAGTTATGTTTAACAATTAAATTCTACGATAATTACTACATACTCTTTTGTTATGTTTGTTTTTTTTTAATTAAAATTGGTTCATTATTGTATTACATGAATATTTTACCAGTTATGTTTAACAATTAAATTCTACGATGATTACTACATACTACATAAAAGGTGTTCAATATCCGAAGAATAGCTGTATCCCTTCTGCCGAAATATCTGGTGGAGTTTGTTACGTACTTCTTTTTTCGTGAGGTGGCGGGATACATTTTCGTGTTTTCATTCGTTCTTTTATTTTTGAATTTTTTTGTTGGGGTAACGATGGAGTTGACATATAATAATGAAAAACTGCTCTATATTCTTAGTATAGCAGGTGTGGCATGCAATCGATCGATTTGATTTAAATTTTTTTACCGATTTCGATGACAATAAAAGTATTGGAAGTGTAGGACATTCAATCCCGGGCAACGTCGGGGTTTCCTGCTAGTCTGATGGTCTTTACTAAATGAACTTCCCGATCCTTATTGTATATATATTTTTGTCGCGTTAATTTGTTTCAGCATGATAGTTTCAGCTGTATGTGAAGAACAAACGCGTGAAATTATCACCTTGTTGGTGTAATAACACCTCATTCGCACGTTAGGAATTGCTAAAAATAAAATAAATACACTCTGAGAATTAAGAAAGAAGACAAAGATAGTGGGATGGAAAGAAGTAAACATGAATATATATATATATATATATATATATATATATATATATTATATATATATAATATATATATATATAAGACGAGTATATATATATATATAGAGAGAGAGAGCGAGAGAGAGAAAGAGAGAGAGAGACAGACAGAGAGACGAGTATTGGCTGAAGAGAGTTTGAAATAGATAGTGGGATGGAAAGAAGGAAATATGAATATATATATATATATATATATATATATATATAAGACGAGTATATATATATATAGAGAGAGAGGGAGAGAAAGAGAGAGAGAGAGACAGACAGACAGACAGATGTGTATTGGCTGAAGAGAGTTTGAAATGGATAGTGCGATGGAAAGAAGGAAAAAAAAATTTATATATATTCGTTTTATACACACACACATATATATTTATATACTTTTATATATTTGAAAAAAAATTTTTTTATACATATACATATATATATATATTATATACATATATATATGTATTTTATTTTTTATACATATATCAATAGTTATTTTATTTTTTATACATATATATATATATATATTTACATTTTCACCCAAAAAAAGGCACATTGCCACTTAGGTGTAGGGGGCTACTATCAGGGGCAGCAAATACTGGGGCACTATGTAGGAATTTGGGCAGCAAGATGTCGGTTCATGGATTTTTATTCACTCGTTTCTTACATATTTAAAAAAATGTAAATTCGTTAATAATTTGATAGTGTATATATATACATATGCATATATATATATATATATTATACATATTTTATACATATATTTATACACATATATGTATATATATATTATATACATATATATATCTATTATTTTTATACATATATATATATGTGTGTGTGTGTGTGTGTGTTATATATATATATATATATATATATATATATATATATATATATAAAATGGGTTAAGAAATTCCAACGAAAGAAAAATGTATATTTAAATGGTGACTACTCCCTTATTTAAATATATATATATATATATATATATATATATATATTAGAGGTCTGGCAAGGCCTTAGGGGTGAGAAGGAAAGCAGGAAAACTGCCAGGACACTATTTATATAAATGTAGGCAAACTCGGGCATATTTTATTGGTTTGAAAATATAGGTTCATTGTTACCAATTGTCATAAAACTTTAACCATAGAATACTATTATAATTTTCAAAAAGCCTGCAAATTTGTATGTAATTTTTTCTAATAGAACCAAAGATATGAGAGAATTTTAATATTTAATTTGGCTACAAGTATAGATATATCCATATATATATACATATATATATATAATATGAAGCTGAATGTGTGTGTGTGTGTGTGTGTGTGTGTGTGTGTGTGTGTGTGGTCACGAATAGGCTCCTATATGGTTGACTATTTTAAAAAACTGATTACATATAATGATAGAAGATGTATCGAAGCACAGGAATGGGTATGTTTGATCTGGCAGAACAGTGGTTCAAAAAAATTGTGTTCGCGCCTCGTCCACAAATTATGTAAATAAAAAATTAAAAATGAAAAAAAAAAAACGTTTACAAGTGATTTTGATATAGATGTACATAATAATACTTTGATAAGTATGTTTTAACTTTAATAGGGATGGTATAATAAAATTGTCGGGTCTGCGTTCGCACCTTGCCTCCATGGAATGGAAATAGGCACAAACTTTAATAAAGAATTTTCATATCTATCTGCGTAAGTATACTTTGACAATTATGTTTCAGTTTGAAGAAATATGGTATAATAAAATTATGGGGTGTTCGTTCGCGCCTGACCTCCATAGAATGGAAATATGTCACAAAGTGTAACAAGTTTTTTTTAATATAGATCCACAGAATATTGTGATAAGTGTTTCAGTGTGAACAGGTATGGTATAATAAATGATGGTGTTTATCTATTTTATTTTTATTTTCATCATATTTTGCTTTGGTTTTGATAGCCCCAAATTCGAAGCTATCTCTTTAAAACCCTTCCTTTTCATAACCTATCATACTTTCATAAATCAGAGTCCATTTTCTGTAGGCTGTTTTTGAACCCAGTCAACGACGGTTACTTTTGCTAGTATATATATATATATATATATATATATATATATATATATATATATAGAGAGAGAGAGAGAGAGAGAGAGAGAGAAGGAGAGAGAGAGAGACTAGTGTTTCATCCTTTCAGGAATCATCAATGCAGGGTGTCACGACTAACACCAGTCGATAGATTTGAACCTGGCAACGATTAAGGTTGTTAACATTTTTCCGTATTTTTTTTTATACATATAAGTGTTCTTTTATAATTATTATGTAACATTTAACAGTCCAGAATATCGGAATGTAACAAAAAAACAAAAAAAGAAAGAAAGGAATGGTTGAGATCGAACCCACATCGCTGACTCCATTAACCGCTTAAAGTTTAAACACTTATGAGGATCTGCTAACCCTAACCCCAACCCAAATGTGACAGATTTTATTTCAACTGCAAAGTGCTCACCGATAAGAAACAAGCTTCTTAAAGGGGCTGACATAATTATTTACTATAATAATTGTTAAATACCTACAGACACTAGTGTTTTATCTCTCTCTCCCTCCCCCCTCTCTCTCTCTCTCTATATATATATATATATATATATATATATATATATATATATATCGATGACTACAAATATATTTTAAGCCCCCCTCTTTGGGTAGAGCACTGTCGTAAATAATCTCACCCGCTACTTAATTGGCTGAAAATGCGAAGCTCGTTGTTTGTTTGTTTACGAACAGGCGATTTGAGCACTATAAAAGTGGTGGCGGGTGTCTATTTAAATAGACATTCCGACGAGTTATTTACGGGCGTCGATTCCATGGTCGAGTGGGAGAACTGCCAACTGTCAACACGACGGTTCTAGGTTCAATCCTTGGCTTGGGAGAGATGCTAGTCTAGCGGCACTGATGAGTTGTGATACAACGAAACAGGACTGTATGTCGATTACTACAAATATATATATATATATAGTCATTATATACAGTAGTGTTTCGCAGTTTCACTAGACAAGCATTTACCTTGCTTAGCAAGGATCGAAACTCGATCGCCCAAACGACAGTCGGAGCTTCTAAGCGTTGTGCTATAAGGCTGCTGCTATGCGAGCAGTGAATTAACAATGTTTTGACATTGTCCAAATACCTAAGCTCAATTTGTTTACACAAAGAGCATATATATATATATACATATGCATATATATAATTATAACCAACTCACTTTTAGGTAAAAATGCACTTTCGTAAATATTTGAATTCATTCAAAAAAGTATCGCAAAAACAAAAAAAATTACATTTAAATAAATCTCTATATATATATATATATATACAGAGATGGAGAGAAGCATACACTTAGATAGAGAGATGGTTAGAAAGAGCGGAAGGTTGGGTTGAATAATGGCTGAGAGGCAATGAGCATACCAACTTGACTAACGTCCACGTTTCTTTTTACCTGTGCGCTTCTTTGTCTGATCAAATCTTTTTCAATCGGCGCCATTTTCACACGCACTCACACCCATTTCCCCAAGTTCCATCAACGCCCCGCCCCACTGACTTCCGCGCACATGCCTTGATCTTCATCTCCTCCGCTCCCAACATGTGCATCGGCTCGTTGAATCTTCATCCTTGGCAATCAACAATCTGCTCCTGATAACCTCGTTGCCATTTGTTGCACAAAGGTGCTTTCTTTTCTCTCCATTCTCCATCTCTCCCTCCATCTCTCTCTCTCACTCTCTCTGTCTCTGTCTCTGTCTCTATCTCCCCCTCCCCTTCTTCGTGCATATTACTCACAGTTTTAATTCTTTTCTCTGCCTTTATCTGCATAACCTTTCCTTCCATTTCAATCTCTCCCTCCCCCTCCCTCTCTCTCTCTCTCTCCTTTTCTCTCTCTCCCTCCTTCTCTCCCCTTTCTCCTCCTCTCTCGAAAACACCCAATCACTGTTCTTTTTATTCACGTGTGTTTGTCCCTCTCTCTCTCTCTCTTTCTTTCTTTCTCTCTCTTTCTCTCTCTTTGTATTTATCTATCTTCTTTTAACAAGGTAATCACCATTATCAAGGCCCGAAGGCCACTCGAGGATAAGGGTTAATGAATTGGAGATGGAAGTGTAGTAAGCCTTGATGGTGTAAATTGGGTAAAATATAGATTTTTAACAAGTATTTGTTTACATTGGACTTGAAGCTATAATATTGTAATCGACCGGGAAGCAAGCCAGTAGCACAGTATATCAAAGGCGTAGGCGTAGAGCGCTACTATCGGGGACGGGGTATTATGAAGGGAGATTAGCAGCAAGATGCCTGTTCACATTGCACTTGTCAGTACAGTTGGGAAAGCAGAATGTCGGAAGGGAATTCCAAATTCTAGCAGTTCTGGGGAAAAAATTATTGGAGTAAAAGGCTTTCTTACATCTAGGGATCTCTACTGTGAAGGGGTGGGATTTAGCTGCTTGTCAGATTTGTCGGAGGTATTTACGTCGAGCAGGTAAAAGTGCTTGTAGTTCGTCAGAGCATTCACCATTAAAGTATTTGTAGAAAAGGCAGAGGGATGCAACATTTCGTCGATGGGACAGAGGCTGAAGCTTAGATGACAGTTCAGGACCTATCAGGTTGACAACTCTCTTTTGAACCCTGTCAAGGAGTGAGAGACAAATAGCAGATGCACCAGTCCAAATGTGACAACAGTACTCCATACATGGGCGAATGGTGGCCTTATAGAGGTGTAGGGAAACGTGCGACTTACCTAATTAGCACGTGTGCATAATTCAATGGGTCGGTCGTGGAATGAAATGAATGAAGAAGAAAGAAACAAAAATGGCTGCCTTATCTCTTTATATGCCTGCAATGTGACCACCCGATATGCAAATGAGATGCTCCTGGTTGGAGATAAAAGAGGGTTGATTTTTGAGAAGGTCGTTCATTTTGAAGTTGGATTTCAAAGCAATAAGTTGAATTAGCAGAAGTACGTTGGGAGTTGAGAGAAGGTGCGTTACGTGTACAGAAGTTGGAAGTTTGGACAAAAGTGTTAACCTTGCACAGGAAATTATTGGTGTGACGGGCGCAAGAAATAAAACTCAAGTTATTGAGTTATAAGAGGTAAGGATAATTTCAGGGTAATATAGTTAAAAGTTAATTAATATTGTTCTATCTGTCTGTCTATCTATTTATCTATTCAATGATATTCTTAAAATAGTTTATATTGGGAGTTATTTATTGTTTATAGAATAAAGTATAGCAATGGGTTTTAGCTGAAGATGTTTGCATAAATTAGCTAGGTTAAATATAAACAAAATAACGTTGGGCAGGCAGACTTGGTATGGTCACACGTTAGAGATACGTGTGACTTTTGAATGATGACGTAAAGGAACTGTGGTCAGGAGGTCGGGAAGTTTAGAGTTGAGAGTTGGAGTTTAGTCACGAGAGTGAAAATACGTACAGGAAGCGAGGGTGTGAATAGTAAGCACGTAGACGAAATGCAGACCATTTTAGACAACTGAAATAAATTTATATTTTAAAAATATAAAGTGCTGTTCTGTGGTTTCACAAAAGAAGAAAGGACATAGGTCTCAATTGGTTATGGTGTTGGTCATTTCATGTTTCATCACGGAGCTCAGCATTCAAGATAGAAGAACTGTTGGAGAAAAAAGGTATGACGCATATATTATTCTTCTTATAAAGAATGATACGTTTATGTAAATATGAATTGTAATATATATCCGTGTGATAACTCTCTGATACAAAATGACTCAGTTTATACGTCGATATCATGGTTAAACAATAGACATGCAATTTATACGGTTATAACGGGTGTTATAAGAAAAAATCTCCCATCCTATATAACAAGATGTACCAGCCCAAATGTGACAACAGTACTCCATAAATGGGATAAGGGTTATTGCAAGTACAATACGTTAGTGTGGAGATTTAATGAAGTGTTTACTTAAGGGGGCGGTTCATTAGGAATTTGTTAACGTTGGACTTGAAGACATCCAAGTTGTAGTCAAGTGGGAAGCAGGCAGACGAAACAGAGTTCCACAGACGTGCAGTTCTAGGAAAGAAGCTTTGTTCATGGAATCTACGCTTTGATTTAGGCACAGATAAAGAGTGGGGGAAATTTTTGACAGTGGATTCAGCTAGACGGGTGTTTTTCATGAAAGATTGGCGAGGGGGGACCAGAGATTGGAGTTCAGACGAGCACCTGCCATGGAAATAACGATAAAACAAGGATAGGCTCGCAGCGTCTCTTCTGTGGGAGAAAGGTTGCAGGGTAGAGAAATGGGCATCTCCCACTAAGCCACGAAGTCTATTTTTGTACTCTGTCAAGGCAGGATAGGCTGTTTTAGCAGCTCCTGTCCAGATATGGCAACAGTACTCCATCCTTGGACGTACTTGGCTTTTATATAGATAGAGAAGTGCATCAGTAGTGATATATCTTCTGGAGCGATAGAAGGATCCCACCATCTTCCCAGCGACCTTGGTGACTATATACAACAAGATGTACTAGCCCAAATGTGACAACAGTACTCCATACATGGGCGAATGGTGGCCTTATAGAGGTACAGGATACTTTCAGGCGTAAGTAGTTTTCTAGCACGGTAGAGAGAGCCCACCGGATTCGCAGCAGCTTTGGCAATGTTCTCAATGTATCTATTCCAGTTAATGTTCCCTGTGAACGTTAGGCCAAGGTGTTTAAGGAAGTACTTTCAGGTAATATGTTTTTAGCCATTGCTATTGGTGGTAGAGAAGGTTTCTTGTTATTATTGAGGGAAACAAGCTTAGTCTTCGCAGCATTGAATGTGATCATCCATTTTCGTCCCCATTCTACGACAGATTGGAAGTTATCGCCTAGTGTTTCTGCCATTTCTTTAGATATGTGTTCATTTGTTTCCTGTCGTGCCTGTTATAGAGAGTGGGAATAAATTTGGGTGTTAAAATCGATTAATTAAGAGGCTTAGTCAATTGTTCGAAAACTTGCTTCTGAATTAGATGTAACGTATAGGACGATTTCCAACCACTAGAGAGAGATTGAACCACAACCAAAAAAAAAAAAAAAACGTCGTTATGAAGTGTCACCTTCCCATTCTTTTACGCAATAAGAACGACCTGTTTTCGGCCGGGTTGTGACTTGCGTTGAAAAGTGGGTTTTTTATGATAACCGGTGACGTTCAGCTCTGCTTAGATGCCAACAAAGTTCCACGACACATCCGGAAGCCAGAGTAGAACCTGAAGAAGGTCAAATTAATCAAAATTAAAAGCGTATACAAATTATAATATATATATATATATATATATATATATATATATATATATATATTTAAATAGAGAGTAGTCACCAACAACGTGTATCTTTTAACATTATTTTATTATTCCGTGTCTTGGTTTTTCATTGAGAATCATGTTTGGATCATTGTAATAATGTTTTTAAGTCATTGAAATCGTTTTTACGCGCGTTTCAGACGGTCTGTGATGCGTCCTCGTCAGAAATTATTTTCAAATGTGTTGGAGATGTAAAAATGGCAGTTTTCGTAGTTAATTTGAAGTTTTTCCAAGGGGTGGAGGCTTGTAAGTGTTTATTATTCATTGGCATGCTCAATTTTTATTGCTCTTTTATTGGGCTTGTGAGGGAGACCGTTGACCTGGCTGTAGTCGCTATCTTTTTCTCCTAATGTGTTTTTTCTTTTCCTTTAGGGTGGGGTAGCATGTGTGTGTGTATGTGCGTGTGTGTGTTTGCTTTTATTGGTTTTGGAATGTGTATATTGTTTTATAGTATTTTGGGGTTATTTGCTTCCTTAGGAAGGCGGCTGTGATCCGAGGTCATTACTAATGTGTATGTGTGGGGAGGAGGGGACTAGCTCTTCTGAAATAAGGGTAGGGGTGCTTTCATTCTATTTTGATATTTATTTTTTGGATTCTTGGATTTTAGTATTGTGATTTTTCGTTTTAGTCTTTTCGGGTTTCCTTATATTGTGTTTGTTTAGAAAGAGGGGTGTATTTAAAATAGGGGATTTTTTTAATGTTTCTATTTATTTGTCTCCCCATGTGGGTATGGCCAGACCCAGGATCGGTTCCTAGTGTGGGGAAGATTTTGTTCCCCATAGGGGGGGCATTGGAGGGGGTATAGGTATGGGAGGGGGATGATAGAAGGGATGATAGTTGTTTCAGTCATGAGAGGGTTCTCCTCCACTGACTGAGGAGGGAGCGAGGTGTTGGAACAGATATTATACTATGGTTCTAGGTGTTTCCTAGTGTTGTTGGTTTCGAGGTTAAGTAGGGTTGGTGTTGTTCAGTGTGTTGTATTAGAGATAGGGGTGTTATGTCTGTGTGTGATTGTATGCGCGCACGTGTGTGTGTTTTAATGTGTCGATTCTGATTTATGTGTGGGTGTGTGTATGTGTATGGGTGTGCATGCGAGTGTACCTTGCATTTCATGTTTTTGTGTGATGGTATTAGGTTCTGTTCAGTTCAGGAGTGAATCTGGTGATGAAGTTTTTTCCTGTGTAAGTAAATAAAAATAATTGTCTGTTTGGAAGATTGTCATTATTTTGAAGCTGTTTCCACTGCATGTGTGTACGTGTTTTGAAACATAGAGGTGTCTGTTATCTTCAATTTTGATGTTGCTCTTATGTAAGGCCACTCTATTGCTGAAATCTTTGGTGGCGCCTATGTAGGATTTGTTGCATGTTGTGCATCTTAGTGCATATACTACATTTCTGGAGGTGCAATTTAGATCCTTTTTTATTTTGAATGTTTGTGCTTGGTTTTTGAATGTGTATGTGTTACCTTCTATTATTATGTCACCTACTCCACATCGCGGTTTGTTGCATTTTGTAACTCCTTTTGTAGTATGTGGGACGAGTTTTGAGGAAATTAGGATGTGTTTTAAGTTTTTGGGTTGGCGTTTGCTTTTTATTATTTTTGCTGTTTTAAGTATGTTGTTTAGTTTGTCGTTCTGATTGAGGAGGATAAGGTTTTTTGTTATCTGTGTGAATAGTTCTGGGTTGTTTGTGTTGTGTGTAGAGACGTATGCTAGAATTTGTTCTTTGTTGTGTTCTTTTGGGGTTCTTAGTTGGTCTATTGGAATTTTTTCAGCCAGTTCAATACCTTTCTGTATTAGTGGTAGAAATGTCCCTGATACCACTAATAACAAATTTCTACTTCCTTTTGACAAAACTTAATTACGTTCTGCAAATTGAAAACAACAACCCACCCTTTCCTCTTTTCCTTCTTTCCGTTTCGTTTTTCCTTTTTCCCCCTTTCTCTTTCTACCCCTCCCCCACTTTCTTACTGTTTTCCTAACTTAAAAATTTATCAAACATTAATTCTGTAACCCTTTTCCCTCTCCCATTGCAAAACTCATTCATGGTCTGCAGGGCAGGAACAAAAACGATAAAATCCACTATAAAACAACCAAACCAAACACTACAAACTAGCGAATTTGAAGAATAAATAACCACAAAAGGGTTGATATGCCGTAAAACAAAACAATTAAACCAAACACTATAAACTAGCGATTGAAGATACAAAAAGCTTTTGAAGAATAAAAACGTTCTACAAAATAACTGGATGCAACATGAATATTATTTCCAAAATAACTGGATTTGACATTAAATAAACCGAAAAGGTTTGATATGCCGTAAACGAAAACAATCAAACTAGCCACAGAGCTTCCAAATTGCTAATTACAACATTTCGTTTATGAAGAGTGTGTTATGGTTAGGTTTTGGAGTTAGGACGAGTTTTAGTAGGTGGGTTCACATTAGAATTAAATGTGACAAATTTTGGATGTTATTTTGCTTGGAAAATGGGGTGTGTAATGCCGCATATATGCCGTAAAACAAAACAATTAAACCAAACACTATAAACTAGCGATTGAAGATACAAAGAATAAAAACCTTCTACAAAATAACTGGATTCAACATGAATACTATTTCCAAAATAACTAAATTCGACATTAAATAAACCGAAAAGGGTTGATATGCCGTAAACCGAAACAACCAAACCAAACCAAACCAAACCATTTATATATTTGGTTTTGAACACTTCTTCCTATCTTTGTGAACTGTTTTTAATAAATTTTAACCTTAAAAGAAAAAAAGGAGGAAAATCTTACAACAAAGAAAGTTTCAACTACATTTGGCCAAGATCAAAGTGTAGTATCTGTTCTTCAGATGCTGCACTTCCATTTCTGATTCTCTTTCGGTGAAGGAGCAGTCCTTCACGACTGCGACAATTTTTTATTTGTGTACCTTTTCTCCACGTTAAAAAACGAACCTAGTTTCTAACTCTGTCCCGTGGGGAGGCATAGTAAATAGGTACATTTTTAGAAAATAAATAAATAAATAAACGGTGCTTGTTAAGATAGAATCGATAGGTCGATTTTTAAAAAATATGTCACTGTAAGCAAAACACAACATTACGTACGTAATTGTCATGTCGAAAATAGTAATATATCCCAAAATTACGAAAATTCATCGACTAAAACTAATGCTATTGTGTTTTTTAGTAAAAAAAAATAAGTCTATCACTATAGACTACAAATAGTACACACCATAAGCATATAATCTAAAGTATATGTTCCGAGTTATGTCCCCTTTTTTTTCACCATCTATTTTATAACATCTAATAAAAATGCAATTTTACCCAATTTTCCATAAGAAATTATATATTATTATAAATAACTTTCTACTCGATTGATTTTTGATCACAACAAAAATACTGGATAAATTTGCATACTTTTTGAAGGTACAAAGAGCTTGATGGCAAAACTCATTCATGTTCTGCAGGGCAGGGAACAAAAACGATAAAATCCACTATAAAACAACCAAACCAAACACTACAAACTAGCGATTGAAGATACAAAACGCTTGAAAAATAAAAACCTTCTACAAAAATAACTGGAATACGTTTTCCAAAATAACTGGATTCGGCATTAAATAACCCGAAAAGCATTGGTATGCCGTAAAATAAAACAACCAGTTAAATAGTTATATATGGCTAATATCAACATTTCGTTTATGAAGAGCGGGTTAGGTTAGGGTAAGGAGGAGTTGAATTATAATATTGGACAAATTTTGGATGTTATTTTGCTTGGAAAATGGGGTGTGTAATACCGCATATGAGTGCGTACTATCCCCGTCGAAAACTAAACAAAAGCTTCTTGTATTTTTTGTTTCCAATTTATTTCTGCCAAGAGTTGAACGCACTAATTTCCCTCGCGGTAATGAAAGGGCACCGCTCATTTTCACCTCATAAACACCTTTGTCTGAATCATTTTATTTTATCGTCACTTTTTTGTTTGGTTTGTATTTAAAGAGATGCGTCTATGTATTTATAGAAAGGAATCTGTCAGTTGGTAGTCCCTATTTGTACGTCACGCGTCAGTATAAAATTCGTTTTCAGCATTAAACGCAGAGACAGAATGGACGCATCTTATTTCAGTAAAGTTTTATTTTTATGAATTACTAAAGTAAAGTGTTATTTTTATGAATTACTAAAGTTTTATTTTATTAATTACTGAAGTAAAGTTTTATTTTATGAATTACCAAAGTAAAGTTTTATTTTTATGAATTACACAAGTTTTATTTTATTAATTACAGAAGTAAAGCTTTATTTTTATGAATTACTAAATTAAAGTTTTATTTTTATGAATGACTAAAGTAAAGTTTTATTTTATTAATTACTGAAGTACAGTTTTATTTTTATGAATTACTAAATTAAAGTTTTATTTTTATGAATTACTAAAGTACAGTTTTATTTTTATGAATGACTAAAGTAAAGTTTTATTTTATTAATTACTGAAGTACAGTTTTATTTTTATGAATTACTAAATTGAGGTTTTATTTTTATGAATGACTAAAGTAAAGTTTTATTTTATTAATTACTGAAGTACAGTTTTATTTTTATTAATTACTAAAGTACAGTTTTATTTTATTAATTACTGAAGTAAAGTTTTATTTTATGAATTACTAACGTAAAGTTTTTCTTATGAATTACAAAAGTAAAGTTTGATTTTCATAAATTACTAAAGTACAGTGTGATTTTCATAAATTAGTAATAAGTTTTAACTAAAGTAAAGTTTTATTTTATTAATTACTGTAGTAAAGTTTTATTTTATTAATTACTGAAGTAAAGTTAGATTTTCATAAATTAGTAAAGTAAAGTTTGATTTTCATAAACTACTAATAAGTACTGAATTAAAGTAAAGTTTTATTTTATTAATTACTAAAGTAAAGTTTTACTTTTATGAATTACTAAAGTAAAGTTTTATTTTTTATGAATTACTAAAGTAAACTTTTATTTTTATTAATTATTAAAGTAAAGTTTTATATTTATGAATTACTAAAGTAAAGTTTTATTTTTTGAATTACTAAAGTAAAGATATATTTCTGTAAATTACTAAAGTAAAGTTTTATTTTGATGAATTGCTAAAGTAAAGTTTTATTTTATGAATTACTAAAGTAAAAAATTGATTTTATGAATTATTAAAGTAAAGTTTTATTTTATTAATTACTGAAGTAAAGATTTATTGTATGAATTACTGAAGTTAAGTTTTATTTTATGAATTACTAAAATAAAGTTTTTTTTATTGATTACTGAAGTCATGTTTTATCTTTATGCATTATATAAGTAAAGTTTTATTTGTAAAATAAATAATATTTATAAAAGTAAAACTTTACTTTAGTAATTCATAAATTACTAAAGTAAAGTTTTATTTTTATAAATTACTTAAGTAATTAATAAAAATAAAAAATAATAAAGTTTTATTTTTATAAATTACTTTAGTAATTTATAAAAATAAAACTTTACTTTATTTTTATCAATTACTAAAGTAAAATTTATTTTTATTAATTACTGAAGTAAAGTTTTATTTCATAAATTACTAAAGTAAAGGTTATTTCATGAATTGTTAAAGTAATTTTTTAAATTTTATTAATGTATTTAATGATTTATTTTAAAGAATGACTGAAGTGAAGTTTAATTTTATGAATTACTAAAGTAATTTTTGATTTTATGAATTACTGAAGTAAATTTTATTTTTATGAATTACTAAAATAAAGTTTTAGTTTTACGAATTACTAAAGTAAGGTTTTATTGTTATAAATTACTAAAGTAAATTTTTAATTTTATGAATTACTGAAGTAAATTTTTAATTTTATGAATTACTGAAGTAAATTTTTAATTTTATGAATTACTGAAGTAAAGTTTTATTTTATGAATTACTGAAGAAAAGAGTTATTTAAAAATTACTACTTCAGTAATTTATATAAATAAAACTTTATTTAGTAATTCATAAAAATAAAACCTTACGTTTGTAATTTATGAAAATATAACTTTGCTTTAGTTATTTATGAAAATAAAACTTTACTTCAGTAATTAATAAAATAAAACTTTACTTTAGTAATACAAAAAAATAAAACTGTACTTCAGTAATTAATAAAATAAAACTTTACTTCAGTAATTAATAAAATAAAACTTTACTTTAGCAATACATAAAAATAAAACTTTACTTCAGTAATTAATAAAATAAAACTTTACTTTAGCAATTCATAAAAACACAACTTTACTTTAGTCATTCATAAAAATAAATCTTAACTTTAGTAATTCATAAAATAAAACTTTACTTTAGCAATACATAACAATAAAACTTTACTTCAGTAATTAATAAAATAAAACTTTACTTTAGCAATTCATAAAAACACAACTTTACTTTAGTCATTCATAAAAATAAATCTTAACTTTAGTAATTCATAAAATAAAACTTTACTTTAGCAATACATAAAAATAAAACTTTAATTCAGTAATTAATAAAATAAAACTTTACTTTAGCAATTCATAAAAACACAACTTTACTTTAGTCATTCATAAAAATAAATCTTAACTTTAGTAATTCATAAAATAAAAATTACTTTAGTCATTCATAAAATAAAACTTTACTTCAGTTATTAGTAAAATAAAACTTTACTTTAGTAATTAATAAAATTAAACTTTACTTTAGTAATTCATTAAATAAAACTTTACTTCAGTAATTCATACAATAAAACTTTACTTTATTGCTTTAATAAAATAAAACTTTACCTTAATAATCCATAAAATTAAACTTTACTTTAATAATTCATAAAAGTGAATCTTTTCTTCAGTAATTCATAAAATTAAACTTTACTTCAGTTATTAATGGAATAAAACTTTACTTTAGTAATCCATTAAAATAAAACGTTTCTTTGGTAATTGATAAAAATAAAACTTTACTTTAGTAATTCATAAAAGTAAAACTTTACTTTAATAATTCATAAAAATAAAATTTTACTTTAGTAATTCATAAAATAAAACTTTACTTCAGTAATTAATAAAATAAAACTTTTTTTTACACAGTGATCACCACTTATCAAGGCCCGGAAGCCACTCAGGGATAAGGGTTATTGCAAGTAAAATACGTTAATGTGGAGATTTGATGAAGTGTTTAATTAAGGGGGCGGTTTATTAGGAATTTGTTAACATTGGACTTGAAGACATCCAAGTTGTAGTCCGGAGGGAAGCAAGCAGACGGAACAGAGTTCCACAGGCGTGCAGTTCTAAGAAAGAAGCTTTATTCATGGAATCCGCGTTTGATTTAGGCACAGATATAGAATGGGGGAAATTTTTCACAGTGGATTCAGCTAGACGGGTGTTTTTCGTGAAAGATTACCGAGGGGAGACCAGAGAATGGAGGTCAGACGAGCACTTGCCATGGAAATAACGATAAAACAAGGATAGGCTCGCAACGTCTCTTCTGTGGGAGAGAGGTTGCAGGGTAGAGAAAAGGGCATCCCCCACTAAGCCACAAAGTCTATTTTGTATTCTGTCAAGGCAGGATAGGCTGTTTTTAGCAGCTCCTGCCCAGATATGGCAACAGTATTCCATCCTTGGACGTACTTGGCTTTTATATAGATAGATAATTGCATCAGTAGTGAGATATCTTCTGGAGCGGTAGATATCTTTCCAGCGACCTTGGCCACAGACTTGATGTACGTGTTCCATTTCAGATCAGGAGTAAAGGTCAACCCCAGAAGCTTTTCAAAACACGGGTCTTCACCCAGACGAGAGCCATCCATCACAATTGATGCCAGCTGGGGATCAGAGCGTTGATGATGTAAGGATAGGAGTTTGGTTTTGGATGCATTAAAGGTAACCAGCCACATCTTCCCCCACTGAACCACGCGCTCGAGATCAGAGGAGAGAGAATCAGAGAGAACTTTGTCATTTACAGCCTTTGATGTGTTGGCGTAGATGGTCGTGTCATCAGCATAGATGTCAACGAATGATTTAAGTATGTGTTTAGGGAGGTCATTGATGTAGATCAGGAAGAGAGTTGGACCCAGGATTGACCCCTGAGGGACCCCAGCATTTATATTGCAGGCCTCCGATTTTTGTCCATCTACCACTACTCTTATGAGCCTATGGGAGAGAAATGATTTAATGATTGAGAAAACATTTCCAGTTATACCGTAGCTGGAAATCTTGTGAAGTAGACCCTTATGCCATACCTTGTCGAAGGCCTTTGATATGTCAAGAGCAATTACCCTAGAAAGGAAGCCTTTGTCAAGAGATTCACTAATCCTGTGGGATATAACCGTCAGCACATCTGCGGTAGATCTTGCAGAGTGGAAACCATATTGTGTGTCACTAAGAAGGTTATTCCTGCTGAGGTGGTTGACTATTTCTCTATTTAATATGGATTCCAGCAACTTACTTATAGGTCTGTACTGAGAGGGAGATGACTTATCACCTGAATTCTTAAATACAGGGAAAACTGTAAAAGGTCTTCCAGGGAGTCGGAAAGCACTTCTCCTTAATGCAGCGCTTAAATAGTTTCGTAAGTATGGGAGCAAGTTCTGGTTGAAGCTTTTTTAACACTATAATTGGGATGCCATCAGGGCCAGTTGCTTTACTGGAATCTAGGTTCTTTATTAGCTTGGTGACCTCATGCATGGATATTTGTATGTTACCTAGCTTGTTATGTGTTATAGGAGGAAATATGGGGAGTTGATAGCCTTTGTCGCATAGGGTAGAATTAGCTGCAAAGCT
Organism: Euprymna scolopes; assembly: GCF_053919585.1. Classification (NCBI taxonomy): domain Eukaryota; kingdom Metazoa; phylum Mollusca; class Cephalopoda; order Sepiida; family Sepiolidae; genus Euprymna; species Euprymna scolopes. The sequence continues at coordinate 13,200,024 of NC_136527.1, read as the reverse complement.
CTTTGCAAATAGTTTTGCCTTGTCTGACGCTGACGAGATGACCTCTGGTCCATTGATAATGGTTGGGATAGAACCCACACTTCTGTTCAGGATCCTATTTGTTATTTGCCAAAACTGGTGGGATCCAAACCGCTGATCAGTTACCTTGGATTTAACAGACTGGGCATATAGCTCTCTTGCATTTTTTTATTACCCTTTTACAGTGGTTGCTGGCAGTCCTGAAAGCAGCTTCAGTCTCAGTGCATCTATTACGTTGGTAGCTATGGAAAAAGTGATTTCTGTGCGCGATAGCAGCAGCAGATTATGGGGAGAACCATGGCTGGCTGTTAGGTTTTTGTTTGAATTTTTTAGATGGTATGAATTGGTCTATGCCTGCAATTAACCATTCGGTCAGATCTGATACTATAGAGAACACTTCCTTTTTAAACATGGAGTGCAGAGGTAAATCAGATATGAATGTACGGGAGCTATCCCAGTCGGACATAGAGTATCGGTATACAGTACGGTAGAGGGGTACGTCTGGGGGTTTCTTACATTTCGTTTTTATCAACTGATACGACGGAGTGGTCGGAGGATCCTAGAGGAGAATGAACGGAACATGAACATAGCTCAGGGAAAGTTGAGAGAAAAAGGTCTAAGAGGCTTGCATATTGACCAGGTGTATCGGGACCACGGGTGGGTTCGCGAACAATCTGAGTGAGGTCATAAGCAATGGCAAAATCATGACAAAACCTCCCCTCATCATCAATAAATACTTTCGTAATTCATTAAAAATAAAACTTTAGTTTAGTAATTTGCAAAAATATAACTTTAATTTAGTAATTCATAAAAATAAAACTTCACGGTAGTAATTTATAGAAATAAAACTTTACTTTCATAATTAATAAAATAAAACTTTACTTCAGTAATTAATAAAATAAAACTGTACTTTAGTAATTAATAAAATAAAACTTCACTTTAGTAATTAATAAAAGCAAACTTTAATTTAGTAATTCATAAAATAAAACTTTACTTTAGTAATTTACAAAAATATAACTTGGCTTTAGTAATTCTTAAAAATAAAATTTTAGCTTAGTAATTAATTAAATAAAACTTTACTTTGGTAATTAATAAAAATAAAACTTTACTTTAGCAATTGATAAAAAAATAAAAATAAAACTTTACATTAGTAATTTATAAAAAATAAAAGTTTACTTTAGTAATTCATAAACGTAAGACTTTATTTAGTAATTTATAAAAATAAAAGTTTACTTTAGTAATTCATTAAATAAAACTTTACTTTAGTAATTGAAAAAAATAAAACATTACTTTAGTAATTCATAAAATAAACCTTTACTTTAGTACTTCATCAAAATAAAACTTTACTTTAGTCATTCATAAAAATAATACTTTATTTATAGAACTTTACTTCAGAAATCCGTACTAAAACTTTAATTCAACAATTCCTAGAATAAAACTTTACTTCAATAATTCATAAAAATAAAACTTTACTTCAGTAATCCATACTAAAACTTAAAATCAACAATTCCTAGAATAAAACTTTACTTCAATAATTCATAAAAATAAAACTTTACTTCAATAATTCATAAAAATAACTTTACTTCAATAATTCATAAAAATTAAACTTTACTTCAGTAATCCATACTAAAACTTAAATTCAACAATTCCTAGAATAAAACTTTACTTCAATAGTTCATAAAAATAAAACTTTACTTCAGTAATCCATACTAAAACTTAAATTCAACAATTCCTAGAATAAAACTTTACTTCAATAATTCATAAAAATAAAACTTTACTTCAATAATTCATAAAAATAACTTTACTTCAATAATTCATAAAAATTAAACTTTACTTCAGTAATCCATACTAAAACTTAAATTCAACAATTCCTAGAATAAAACTTTACTTCAATTATTCATAGAATAAAACTTTACTTCAATAATTCATAAAAATAACTTTACTTCAATAATTCATAAAAATTAAACTTTACTTCAGTAATCCATAATAAAACTTAAATTCAACAATTCCTAGAATAAAACTTTACTTCAATAACTCATTAAAATAAAACTTTACTTCAATAATTCATAAAAATAACTTTACTTCAATAATTCATAAAAATTAAACTTTACTTCAGTAATCCATACTAAAACTTAAATTCAACAATTCCTAGAATAAAACTTTACTTCAATAATTCATAAAAATAAAACTTTACTTCAGTAATCCATACTAAAACTTTAATTCAACAGTTCCTAGAATAAAACTTTACTTCAAATAGTTCATAAAAGTAAAACTTTACTTCAATAATTCATAAAAATAAAACTTTACTTCAATAATTCATAAAAATAAAACTTTACTTCAGTAATCCATACTAAAACTTAAATTCAAAAATTCCTAGAATAAAACTTTACTTCAATAATTCATAAAAATTAAACTTAAAAAAATTAACCCAAAAGGACCATAAGAAGTGCGTCAACTGATCGATTTTCTGCGGGGGGGGGGCAAAAGTGACATTTTAATGTTAAACATTACATATTTTTAAATCGATTTATAACTGCCCCCAAAAATACGGGCGCCAACTCTTCTACATAAAGTATACACGGGGCCGTTTATTTTGGGTCAACTTGTATTTAAAACCCGCTGAGTCTCTATGCTCTAATGGCAGTCTGAATTTAAAATTTAAAAATTCCAATGAAGACCAATGGTCGCTGCCAAAAAAATCAATGGTAAGTCGCTGTTACGATAAACAAATCAATCCGCAATGGTTATCGAAACAGATGGAACTACTGGAAATCTGGGGAGATTTGTTGTCATAATAATAATAATAATGATGATAATAATAATGATGATAATAATAATGATAATAATGATGATAATAATAATAATGATGATGATAATAATAATAATAATAATAAGAAGAAGAAGAACAAGAAGAAAAGGAAGAAAAAGAAAGGAGAAGGAAAAAGAAAAAAGAAGAGAAGGAAAAATGTATAAAAGAAGAAGGAAGAATGTATAAATACCAAGTACTCCGAGGATGGAGTACTGCTGCCACATCTGGGAAGGAGTTGCTAAAAACAGCCTATCCTGCCTTGACAGAGTACAAAATAGACTTCGTGGTTTAGTGGGGGATGCCTTTTTCTCTTCCTTACAACCTCTCTCCAACAGAAGAGACGTTGCGAGCCTATCCTTGTTTTATCGTTATGTCCATGGCAGGTGCACGTCTGAGCTCCAATCCCTCGTCCCCCCCCTCGCCAATCTTTCACAAGAAACACCCGTTTGGCTGAAACTACTGTCAATAATTTTCCCCACTCTTTATCTGTGCCTAAATCAAAACGTAGATTCCATGAGCAAAGCTTCTTTCTTAGAACTGCACGCCAGTGGAACTCTCTGCCACTTGCCTGTTTCCCACCTGACTACAACTTCAGAAATAGTGTATAAATGCGATATTAAGACCGATAGTACTAAGAAGATATATATTGGGGCCACGGATTGCGTTTGTAAGGAAAGATACAGAAACCACGTTCAAAAAGGAACCAGAGATGGAAACTAATAGAGAAGGTGTTAATGATAGCATGGGGGAGGGTACAAGAATAAACATTAGAAATAAAAGGAGGAATACAACTGCATTAGGGGATTGGATTAGGGAACTTTTGAATTGAAATGGTCAGTAGTGGATGGGGGGAGTAAGTATCTATGTCTATTGGAAGCCTTCTACATAGTGAATTCTAAAGAAGAAATGATAAATAAACGGCTGGATGCTATACAGGGATGTTTTCACAGGAATAGGTTTTTGCTATCACGTCTTAAATGCAGCTGAGGTAAAATCTTTCTGTAACAATAAAGATCCAAGTACAAGCCCAAATTGTAATGTAGAGTTAAATAGCTTGGAATGATGTAGTCTAAACGAAGGATCCAAATCTAGCAAGCAAATAGAGTGTCTATTATTCTACACTGGATAAGAGATAAAGAATAAGGCTTAACCAAGATGAGCAATATTGTTCCATAACCGAGAGCACTTTTTTAGTCGTAGTCGTATTGATGGCGAAATAAGTTGTACCGTTTCCAGATCAATAAAATAACTTAACAATAAACTAGCAATTATAAAAAAAATTAGCAATTAATGAATTGGAAATTAATTGATACTGTTATCTGACAAATAAAACTTGAAAAATCCCTACGGGTTAAAATTACTCTTGTCCTAAATGATTTTATCTAAAAATGCGAGGGTAAACACCACTTTTATCGGAGGGAAACACATTTGGAGCTAAAGACTCATTTTATTATCAGGATAATTATTAATGGGATATATATTATTTTATTTAGGTATCCAAGAACACAATTCACGAAGTGTAATTTTGGTTCCGGGTCCATGAATAACTCCAGCAGATTATGGATGGATGGCAGACGTAGGTTAAACTCATGGGTATATAATCAGATTCAGGATTAAAAATATACTTTAAAATCTTAATTTGTTGAATAAGCTAGCTTAGCATTTACTGTATCTGTTTAATTAATGAATAAATCATAGACGCATTTTAGTGTTTACCAAACTAGAAATATCAAATGGCCCTGGTTGTCTCCCTTTAACTGTTATGAGTACCTATGGCAATCTTGGTTTCCCATGATTTCAGCTAATTTTTTAGAAATTAATAACGAACGGGATTATCTCCCTTCGTAGCCAAGAATACCCGATAATCGCTAATCCCAATAGATGAGAACGAAAGAGAATAATGGAATACAAAATAAAATGGGATCATAACCTTGAATGATGAATGAGAATTAAATAAGTATGAGGTAATGTTCGTCTTTATTTCCCTATTAAATAAAATATATATCTAAAATGGTCTTAAATCCAAGAAATAAGATAGCCGATATTTTTGTAAATAAAGAAGCAAGCATAGGTCGAAAACGAAACTAACATAATCGTAACGATTTAGCTTAGTTGAGTTGGCCATAATATAAGTATAAAAATAAAACTCTACAAAAATTTTTAAATAAATTATGTGAAATAAAGAAATATAAAAATCTAATTTTAAGAATTCTACGAATAGTATTATTAAAAGATATTAAATGGCTACAGGTTTTTGGGGTAACTTCTTATGACAGGTTTTAGAATAGTGATAAGGAAATTAGGAGATATATAAATATTTAAATAACTCTTGACAAAGATGCGTCCGGGATAAATGTTTTCGCATGTTTTATTTCCTTTAAGGGAAATGTCTTTACATAATGTTCTATTGTTAAAGTGGTTTTTATTCAATAAGTCTGAAGAAAGGTTATTTATGTAAAAATTTTCAAACGCCATAATATTTGAATTTGTCCAATTAGTCTTGAAACAATTGTAATTAACAATGAAATACACTTTTTGTTGCCATCAATTTTTTTTTGAAGTATTGGTTTTTGGTAATACAGTATATATATATAAAATAATTTCTGACAGGGACGCTTCACAGAACGTCTGAAACGCGCGTAAAAACGATTTCAATGATTTAAAAACATTATTACAATGATCCAAACATAATTCTCAATGAAAAACCAAGACACGGAATAATAAAATAATGTTAAAAAATACACACTATGGTGACTACTCCCTTATTTAAATATATATATATATCCTATTATTACATCATAAACGCTCTGATCCCCATCTGGCATCGATTGAAATGAATGGCTCTCGTCTAGGCTCCATGTTTTGATAAGCTTCTGGGTTTGACCTTTACTCCTGATCTGAAATGGAACACATACATCAAGTCTGTGGCCAAGGTCTCTGGGAAAATGGTGGGATCCTTCTACCGCTCCAGAAGATATCTCACCAAGGATGCAATTCTCTATCTATATAAAAGCCAAGTACGTCCAAGGATGGAGTACTGCTGCCACATCTGGGCAGAAGCTGCTAAAAACAGCCTATCCTGCCTTGACAGAGTATAAAATAGACTTTGTGGCTTGGTGCGAGCCTGTCTCTGTTTTATCGTTAGTTCCATGGCAAGTGCTCGTCTGAGCTCCATTCTCTGGTCTCCCCTCGCCAATCTTTCACGAAAAACAGCCGACTAACTGAAACCACTGTCAATAATTTTCCCCACTCTTTATCCGTGCCTTAATCAAAACATAGATTTCATGAACAAATCTTCTTTCTTAGAACTGCACCACTGTGGAACTCTGTTCGGCTTGCCTGTTTCCTTCCTGACTTCAACTTGGATGTCTTCAAGTCCAACATAAACAAATTCCTGATGAACCGCCCCCTTAAGTAATGACACCTTGTCAAATCTCCAATACTAACTATTACTACAATACTATTCCATTGATTACTGTACACACAATAACCCTTATCCTCGAGTGACTCCTAGGCCTTGATAAGTGGTGACCACCATGTATATATATCTGCATATATATATATATATATATATATATATATATATATATATATATATATATATATATATATATGCTAGCATTTCAATCCTGGCGTTGCCCCTGTGTTTGGAGGTTTATGTTGAGCAAAAAAAAAGTGAAAGTAGGAAGGCAGGCTCGAACCCGTACCGTGAAGGAGGAAAAGAACCGGGGAAAAACGTGACACCTTTGCTGTTACGACCATCGCCAAACTGGTAGTGACGTAGATTTAAATTAAGGCTAGACAATCGAAAAGAAGGGATGACTTTCGAAAATATCGTCGAAAAAAGCGACCCCTCCCTGTTGAAAAGTGCCCAATTTAGGTTGAAGAAATTAATGTTTTTAGCCAATTGTTCGGTATTTGTCGTCTGAAGGGTCGAACTTCAAAACGATACTGATTTTGTGAAAATCCATTGCCTCTGTCGAAAGTTTTTGGCAGACATGCAAACATACATAAATTTATATATTGGTAACTCAAATTTTCGCCCCAAACCGATTAAAAAGCTTGCCCTATATCTGAATATCCTTTATGTAAAATTTTTAATGTTTAGACAAGAAATTGTCTGAGTAATTTGGTAGAGACCGCAGAGGTCAAATTTTTTTAAACATTGACCCCTATTATGACCTCTTAATATTTATTGTTTGGGGCTCAAATCAAGTTAATAAGTTAGATCCATGTCCAAGGAACCTATATCTAAAATTTTAAGTGTTTATAACCAAAATTGGAGACGGGGATGGGTAGAGTTCTCAAAGGTCAAATAGTTGAACTTTAACCCCTTAACAGCGAAATTTCTGGCCGAAAATTGATTACAAAGATTTTCCCAAATCTCAATACCCTGCATATCAAATTTCGAGTCTGTAGCCTGAAAATTGACAGAGTTATTGCGTAGGGAAATGTACACACACAGACACATAGACAGACAGACACTTTTACTTTTATATATATATATATATATATATATATATATATATATATATATATATATATGCATATAAAATCTTGAAAATTTTATATAAATTTTCAAAAAAAAAACTATAAGGAAGGCATACAAAGTGTAAAATAAAACAAGGAAACCCTTATTCCATGGAGTTTCGAAAAATGCAAATTTTCTCATCTTTTACAGGTTAATGCATCACACTTCAATAGAATAAACTGTATTATATTTGCATAAAAAAGGTAATTTAACAATTTGAAGGTATTCAAGGGGATTGAGGAACGGGGGAAAAGGGAGAAAACGGATATGATAAAAAAATTCAATGAGAAAGACGGTAGAATCCAGAACAAGAAAAATCCGAAATGGGTCCCTTAGAAAACCATTTCTTAATCTTAAGGGTAAGGGTTAGGTTAGTAATCCATGATAAAATATAATATAAATATCACCTGTCTATTTAACTATGCATGCATGTATGTATGTATGTATGTATGTATGTATGTATGTATGCATGTATGTATGTATGTATGTCAGTCAAAAAACTTTCGACATAGGCGACGGATATTCACTAGATCGGTATCATTTTGAAGCTCGATGTTTCGGACGACAAATATGGAAAAATTGGCCAAAAACATTACTTTCTTTACCCTCAACTTTCTAGAAGGAGGGGTCGATTTTTTGCGAGCCATTTTTGTAAGTCGTCGTATTAATTTTAACTTACGGTCGCGTCAGATTGTCTTTTATTTTATTTTCCGCCTTCGAGCCAGTCTCCCATACACCTCCAAACACCCGGGCAACACCGAGCACTGAGGCTAGTATTAATATAAATGTTCAGGGTAAATTAGAGCTTCAAGAAAAATCAAAGAAGTGAAGATATGCAACCTTTTTTTTAATAACAGATCAAGCAAAAGAGGATGTTAAAATGAAGATATTAAATGAAATCAGGAAACAAATAATATGAAGTTTGAAGAGATCCAAAAAATGGGAGAAAAAGGATATAATAAAATCCAGGACACGAAAAATCTGAAATGGATCTGTTTAAAATGCAATAGTAATTCATAAGAAAACAGAAATATTAATATAAATGTCCAGGGTAAAATGCAGCTTCAAGAAAAACCACCAGGTTGTGAAGAAGTCAAGATATGCAACGTTTTTTTTTTATATAATGGATCAAGAAAAGAGAGGGTGTTAAAATGAAGATACCAAATGAAATCAGAAAAAGGGATGGTGATATATATATATATATATATATATATATATATATATATATATATGAGCAGACAGTTAATAAAATATGTTAAAAAAACACTTTGAAATGAGTTAAAAACATATTTAATCTGAAAAGGAAACACTAGAAAAATGGATAGTCCTTAATCCGCCGAGTTTCGAAGAAATACTTTCCTTCTCATCAGAGGGTAGGAATTAGCAAAATGCGGAGTCGGATTTTGCATGCAGAAGTATTTAATGAAACAACAAGTAAGTCAAAGATCTTACTTGAAAACAAAAAAACTGAAGCAGAGAGAATATGGTAAAGAAAATGTGCTTACACACGAATGGATAGTCTGGTAGAAGGTAAAAAATCCAGTGACGGTAAAATCCAAATATAAAACTTCAAGAAAGTTAATTGAATTTCCATTTGAACAAGTAAAATCCAAGGAAATTCCGTAATTGGAAGAAGATGATCCATAATAATCCAAAGGAAGAAATCCATGGAATAATTCACAAAAATGTGTACAAGGAAAAAAGAAAAGATTCCAATAATATTAATAAAAGAATAATAAGATATGCTTTTCACTCTACTGCCGAGACATAAATATATATATATATATATATATATATATATATATATACAATTAAAATATTGTGATTGAAAACTTATTCCAATTTTTAAAACAACTTATAAACCTATAATATATATATATATATATATATATATATATATATATATATATATTTATATATTTTCATCATTTTCATCATTAATTTCCATTTCCTCTCCATATTTTCTTTTTTAAAAAAATGCTATCGTTTGCTCTTGAGGAGGATAACGAAAGATATCTAGGGTTCAAAAGAATTATTTTTTTTCTTTTCTGTCATGTTAATGTTTCTCTATGTCACAAACTTTGTGTTCCCCCTTTTTTTTTCAATAATTTAGCGAAAATATTTTTAGTGTCTTCCATAAAGTGAATAAATTCGAAGTGTTGTTTGAAAATTCTGTCCAGAGCCGTACTGCTAGAAACTGTCGAACTGGACATTGAAATAATTGTAACATAAAATGAAATACACTTTTCGTTGCCATCAACGCCTTGTCTTTAAGTCTTATATATACACTTGTGCCCGATATTATTCATACCCCTCGGATCTTTGAGATTTCTATAAGAATATTGCTCAAACCAGAAGGTAGACAACATTAAAGGGCTTTCAAACAATAAATCAAGCATAAACATTTAATTTAAACTCAACAAATAAATAAATTATGTAAGTTTGAAACATTATACAAAGAAAAACAATAATGGCACTAGTTCAAAATTATTCATACCTCTCTTACTAATAGTCAATAGCATGCCCTTTATTCTTAATAACTGCCTGTAACCGTTTTGGATATTTATCAACAAGGTTTTTACAAGCATCAACAATGATTTTTGACCATTCTTCAATGCAGTAGTTCTCCAACTCCCTCAAATTTCTAGGTTTCCGCTTTTTAACCTCAGTTTTCATTATGTGCCAGACGTTTTCGATAGGGTTCAGGTCGGGACTCTGGCTATGCCATTCCAAAACATTAATTTGATTATCCTCAAACCATTTCTTGACTATTTTGGCAGTATGTTTTGGATCATTATCCTGTTGAAGGACCCAGTTTCGTCCTAAATGGAGCTTCTCCGCATCCTGTCTAATGTTTTTCTGGAGTATCTCCAAATATTGCTCCTTCTTCATGGTTCCAACTATCTTGACCAAACTACCTTGACCACTAGCCGAAAAGGAGCCCCAAAACATTAGGCTACCACCACCATGTTTCACCGTGGGTATGGTGTTCTTTGGGTTGTAAGCTTCTCCTTTCTTCCTCCAAACGTAAGAAGCATCCATATGGCCAAACAATTCAATTTTTGTTTCGTCAGTCCACAAAATAATTGGGTAAACGGACTCTGGAGAATTCACATGGGTCCTAGCAAACTTTAGACGTGCTGCAAGGTGTTTTCCGGTGTGCAATGGAGTCCTTCTTCGTCTTCTTCCTTTCAGACCATTTTCATGCAGAGTCCTTTGCAATGTTTGCCTTGATATTTTTATGCCAGAAGACTCCAGATTTTCTAAAATGTCCTTAGTAGTGGTGGTTGGATTTGCATTAACACTTCTTACAATATTCCTGGTGGCTCTAGCAGACAGTTTCCTTTTCCTTCCTCTACCAATCTAGTTGTTTGTTGTGGGGTGGCTCTGGAATTTTTTGATGATGCTCTGTACTGTTGCTGTAGGGACCTCAAATTTCTTGGAAATTGACTTGTAACCTAAACCATCCTTATGTGAATTCACAATTTTAGTCCTAAGATCATTACTAAGCTCTTTTTTCTTCCCCATTCTAATAATTTTTATTCTTTTATTGGTTTTCAGTTGATATCATTTTAATTTCTGAAAAAATGCAAAAAACGAAATGAAATTAATCAAAGGTTGTATAAAAGCATTCAAAATAAGAATCAAACAGGAAACAGACAGTCAGAAACTCGATTAATACTGAAAAAATAAGAGGGTATGATTATTTTTGAACATTGCAGATTTTATAAATAGCTGTATATTTCTTTTATTACAAGTATCCCGAGATTTTAAAATGACGAAAATGATCAGAAGAGGTTTATAAAGAATATGTATCAATATGGACGTAAACAATAAATTCTTACAAAGTTACATCTAATAAACTCAATTTTCAAGGGGGGGTATGAATAATATCGGGCACAAGTGTATATATATAAATTTAAAAGGAGATTAGAACAATAGTCTAAAGAGCTGAGTGTATTTTAATGTAACACTGAAATTACTAGTTTAATTAAAATACAGGAACGAGAAAGTGCTCGTTGTAATTTAGATATATAATAAGCTCGATAGTTAAATGTCCTAGAGCTAATTCAATATTAAGTAATGTGATTGATAATTTAAAATTTAAAAATCAAATTATAATCAAATTAAAAATCCGTTTCATAAGAAGGAACAACATATATATATGTTTTTTTTGTGCGGTGATATTCTTATTAAAACACTTTTTCAATTTAAAAAATACAACTTTGTTATATATGGTTTTGGAAATTGCATTTTCTTTCGAACATTCATTAATTCCTTATAAGTTTTTTTCGGTTTTTCCATGGAATGATCACCTTTTGTTAACTATTACGTGTAATTATATTCATGCAAATATTCTACATGATTTATACTTGAGTTATATTTGCGTAAAAAGGTTATAGTAAACACAAACTTCTTTATATATATATATATATATATATATATATATATAATATATATATATATATATATATATATATATATATATATATATATAGGAAATTTATTACTGTGAGTCCAGAATGAGTTTACATATTGTTTCAGATAGAGGAAGATCCTCCAAAAGAGGAAATATCCAACTAGCATCGTCAGAAGTCATAGATGGACTAAGTTATAATATCAAATAAGAATGGAAAAATCATAGATGAAGGGGAGTTAGAAAAGAAGGGGGAGTGGAAGGGAGAGGACGTTGGAATTTAAAGTAGTAGGAGTGTATATAATAAGAGGGGGGTTATAATTAAATATTAATTATGTGTTAATTCTTATATACGTTTTTTTAGTTTATAACGGTTTAAAATTAAAAGACGCTATTCTTATTTATAACGGCATAAGTAACAGTTAATTTAAAGGATCACCATGGCAACAGGTTGGAGAGTTAATGTTAGTGGGCATGGTGTGGTAGGAGGAGGAAAGAACGGGTTGCAAATGGGGTTTAAAGTGATTTAGCCGGGCGGAGAGTGATTGAAAAATATTTATTGTTTATTATTTTTTCACCACTGGTAAATATATATATATATATATATATATATATATATATATATATATATATATATATATATATATATACGAGCAAACAGTTAATAACACATGTTAAAAACACTTTTAAATGAGTTAAAAAACATAAGTGGATAGTCCTTTTATTTTATATATATATATATATATATATATATATGCGTTTATATATTTGTTTTTAAAAAATTGCCTACAAAACTCCTCTGTCAGTTTTTAGTCTACAGACATGAAACATAATATATCGGGTATTCGAACCCATGCAAAACTTTATATTTTGGGTTTTAGCCGGGGAAATCGGTGCCAAAGTGTGATAATTACAGAAGGTCGACGAACAGCATTACGAATATGCATGTATAACGTAATTGTTATTACTTAATGTTTCATATCTTCATAGGTCAGGTATTAACGTCAACAGAAAAGGAAATCGTGAGCAAAAGGTTTTGGTTTCGAATCTCAGTGGTGGCGAACGAATGTTTTCTTTTTTTAATTTTTATAAATCATTTCTATATATTGGATTCAATATAATCTATATATATATATATATAATATATATATATATATATATATATATATATATATATATATATAAAGTGAACCTGTCTGTGTATCTGTGTATCTGTGTATCTGTCTGCGTGTCTGTGTGTCTGTCTGTATACATTTCCGTACGCAATAACTTTGATATACAGGGTACTGAGATTTGGGAAAATCTTTGTGATCGGTTTTCGGCCAGAAATTTGGCGACTAAGAGGTCAAAGTTCGACGATTTGACCTTTGAGAACTCTGCACAACTCCTCCGACAATTTTGGATATAAACACTTAAAATTTTAGATATAGGTTCCTTCGACATAGATCAAACTTAATAACTGTAGACTGGCAATTGACAGAGTTATTGTGTAGGGAAATGTACACAGACAAAAAACACACACCCCACACACAGACAGACACTTTCACTTTTATACATATATAGGTTGTTTACGGGCGCAAATGCCAATGTTCTAAGCAAAGAATCAATACAGTGGAAAATTGCGATAAATATTGGAAGACATTTTCCAATGCATTCATTTTCTTCCGGTGTCAACCATTCTCAAGATGTTCGCTTCGATATTACTATTCACGCTGCAACTCCCAATAGGCAGGCATAAATAAGTTTTCCAATAAATAAGTTTTATACTAAAATGACTGTAATTCTCCTAAAAGGCCCCTTTGGGGGTTCTTTATCAACTGGAAGAATTTCTATATCTACACTATATAAAAATCACTTTGTGTGTGTGTTGGTGTGTGTGTGTGTGTGCGTGTGTGTGTGTGTTCTTTCCTTATAGGTTCCGAAACGGCCGAGCCTACCTTCCTACAACTACCACTTTTTTTTGATCAACACATACCTCACAAACACACAGGCCGCTAGTCTATCTCTATAAAAGTGAACGTGTGTGTGTGTGTGTGTGTGTGTGTGTGTGTGTGTGTGTGTGTGTGTGTGTGCATTTCCCTACGCAATAACTCTGTTAATTTTCAGTCTACAGACTCGAAATTTGATATACAGGGTACTGAGATTTGGGAAAACCTTTGTGATCACAAACAGACAGACACACAGACATTTTCACTTTTATATATATATAAAGATTATTTACGAAGACGAAAGCCAATGTTTTGAGCAAAAAATCAATACAGTGGAAAATTCCTTTGTCATTAGATCTCCGATAACGTTCAATGATTTTACCTTTAAGAACTCTACCAAACTCCTCCGCCAATTTTGGCTAAAAACAATTGAAATTTTAGATATAGGTTCCTTGGACATGGATCTAACTTAATATTTCGAGTCTGTAGACTGACAATTGACAGAGTTATTGTGTAGGGAAATGTACACAGACAGACAGACACTTTCACTTTTATATAGATTATTTACGAACGCGACGGCCAATGTTCTGAGCAAAAAATCAATACAGTGGAAAATTCCGATAAATATTGAAAGACATTTTCCAATGCATTCATTTTCTTCCGGTATCAACCATTCTCAAAGATGTTCGCTTCGATATTATTATGTGTGTCTGCGCGCGCGCGCGTGTGTGTGTGTGTGTGTGTGTGTGTGTGTGTGTGTGTGTGTGTGTGTGTGTGTGTGAGTGTGTGTGTGTGTGTGTGTGTGTGTGTGAGTGTGTGTGTGTGTGTGTGTGTGTTTGCCTATTTTTGCAAATATCACACAAAGCTAATTTATGATTGGGAGTGTTCTTAGATAGAGTTTGTACAGAAAACCGAAAAATGAATGAAAATGGGGGATATTTAACGTTACATCGGCCAAAGGAGATAATAAAATTTCGGTGAATCGTTTCTTCTTGAAAAACAGATTTATTATAATCTGGGAATATAGTCGACTGTTTTATGCGATTTTTATATTACTTTTGTACACTATATTACTGTTTTTTTTTTAAGAATTAAAAGAGAAAAACTTAGATAAAAGTGGTTTAATATATATATATATATATATATATATATATATATATATATATATATATATATTAAACCACTTTTAGTTAAGTTTTTCTCTTTTAATTTTAATTGGAACTGACCTGTTGGATTGGAAGTTTTTAATTCGACCGTGTTTGGATTTTACCATTCTTGGATTTCTAACCCTTCACCGGACTATCCATTCATGTGTTAAATCTTTTTATCATTTTTTTTTACCTCCTATTCCCCTTACCTCACCTTTTTTTAACCAAGTAAGATCGTTGACTTACTTGTGGTTTCATTAAATACTTTTACATGCAAAATCTGATCCCGCATTTTGCTAATTCCTGCCCTCTGATGAGAAGGAGAGTATTTCTTCGAAACTCCGCGGATTAAGGACTATCCACTTATCATGTGCTTTCTTTTTTAAAATTAAATATGTTTTTAACTCTTTTTCAAGATGTTTTTAACATGTTTTATTAATCATTTGTTCATATATATGTGTGTGTGTGTGTGTGTGTGTGTGTGTGTGTGTGTGTGTGTGTGTGTGTGTGTGTGTGTGTGTGTGTGTGAAGTGGTATATGGAGTCTGCGATGTTGTTTGGCTTTGGAAATAATTATAGTATCTCTCACATTTTGAATATATATATATATATATATATATATATATATATATCAGCAAAACATCTGGTTGAGATTACTTTATAAATATTAACTCTAGTATATTTATAATATACTTTAGTTTTGCCATCTTGGATTATTTTGGTAAACTTAACTGTAATTCTTATTTCACATATATATATATATATATATATATATATATATATATATATATATATATATAGTAAGTAATAAGATATATATGGCGATTAAGCTACACTGAATATTCCGTGTTTCATCCACTCTAGGACTCTTCAGGCTTATGCTGAAGAGTCCTAGAGTGGATGAAACGCGGAATATTCAATGTAGTTTAATCGCCATATATATTTTATAACTTACTAACTAGCTCTACCTACGTATTGAGCACTTTTGAAGTAAATGCTTAAAGTTTACGTATAAATTTATACTTTCGTATATTAATTTTATGTGAGGAAATTAAGTAGTTGTATATATATATATATATATATATATATATATATATATATATATATATATGAAAAAAAAGTGATTTTCAAATCGTCATCTGTTTCAGGAGTTTCAAGGACTGACTCTCTTTACCCATCTTGTATGTCCAGAATCCGTTGATTTTTCTGATAATTATTCGCAACTTATTTTTCGGACGATACTTTCCGTTCATGTATTCGAACCTGGTGTTACCATATCAGTCCGTCTGAAGATATGAAACCAGAAATAAATACGAAAGCTGTATGAATTAAAATGCAATACTTAAGCATATTTTAGGTCCGGGCAACGCCGATAGACATGCTAGTAAAAGACAAACAAACGTCCAAGTATAAACATAGGTATACTAATGGTTCGTTTGTTTATGTTTCTTGTTATTTTTTTATTTTTTATTTTTTTGACAGCGTAGTTTGATAAAAGATGCTTTTAATGTTAAAAATCAAGTTCTCAATTAGTAAACAACGGTTTCCTTATATTCAAAAGAATTTCTCTTACACTGAAAGCTATTAGTACTTTTGGTAAAGTGAAAAAATACTTTTTTTTTTACACGGTGGTCAACAGTTATCAAGGCCCGGAAGCCACTCAGGGATAAGGGTTATTGCAAGTACATTACGTTAGTGTGGAGATTTGATGAAGTGTTTACTTAAGGGGGCGGTTCATCAGGAACCTGTTAACATTAGACTTGAAGACATCCAAGTTGTAGTCCGGAGGGAAGCAGGCAGACGGAACAGAGTTCCACAGGCGTGCAGTTCTAAGAAAGAAGCTTTGTTCATGGAATCCACGTTTTGATTTAGGCACAGATAACGGGTGGGGGAAATTTTTCACAGTGGATTCAGCTAGACGGGTGTTTTTCGTGAAAGATTGGCGAGGGGGGACCAGAGATGTGAGTTCAGACGAGCACCTGCCATGGAAATAACGATAAAACAAGGATAGGCTCGCAACGTCTCTTCTGTGGGAGAGAGGTTGCAGGGTAGAGAAAAGGGCATCCGCCACTAAGCCACAAAGTCTATTTTGTACTCTGTCAAGGCAGGATAGGCAGCAGTACTCCATCCTTTCTTGTTAGAATAAAAATACGAGTCTCAGACCTAATAAAAGCTTCATTATCAAGGAGGATACAAACCCTGTCCACCACCGTTAGCAAAATAATCAGATAAGAATGCTGGATATTAGCATTTCGTTGCATTTTCTGGTTAATGCATTAAATGAAACTAAAAATTTTGTGAGTTTTAATCTATGGTCCCCTCTCGCCAAACTTTCACAAGAAACACTCGTCTAGCTGAAAACACTATCAATAATTCCCCCCACTCTTTATCTGTACCTAAACTTAAACGTAGATTCCATGAACAACGCTTCTTTCTCAGAACTGCCCGCCTGTGGAATTGTCTTCTGTTTACCTGCTTTCCAGCTGACTACAATATGGTTGCCTTCAAGTCCAATGTAAACAAGTTTTTGGTGAGCCGTTCCGCTTGTTAACAAATTCACCGAATTTCCATTACTAATGATTTTTTTTTACACAGTGATTTATAAAGTGTTTATTTAAGGGGGCGGTTCATTAGGAATTTGTTAACATTGGACTTGAAGACATCCAAATTGAAATTCCGCAGATTAAGGATGACCTAACACAACGGTTTTGGAGTATTCTACCGAATAGTAAAAACTAACTGTAAATTTCTATTTTACAACGTTGTTCTATTATTTATCGTAAGCTCTACTATCGTCAGTGAATGTATTGAGCTTTTTCATTTTGAGTTTGCTTTAACCTTGATAAGTTAACTATATATATATTAGTGTTCGGACATTTAATCGGAATCGGAATCAGGAATCGTAAGAATTGGGACATTTGGCAGTATCGGAATCAGTATCGGAATCAGTATCAGAATCAGTATCGGCATCAGTATCGGAATCAGTATCAGAATCGGTATCGGAATCAGTATCGGGATCGGTATTGGAATTGGTGCCAGAATCAGTATCGGAATCAGTATAGGAATCAGTATCAGAATCAGTATCGGAATCGGTATCGGAATCAGTATCGGAATCGGAATCGGTATCGGAATCAGTATCGGAATCGGTATCGGAATCAGTATCGGAATCAGTATAGGAATCGGTATTGGATCCAGTATTGGAATCAGTATCGGAATCAGTATTGGAATCAGTATCGGAATCGATATTGGAATCGGTGTCGGAATCAGTACCGGAATCAGTACCGTAATCAGTATCGGAATCAGTACCGGAATCAGTACCAGAATCAGTATCAGAATCAGTACCGGAATCAATATCGGAATTAGTACCGGAATCAGTATCAGAATCAGTATCGGAATCAGTATTGGAATCAGTATCGGAGTCAGTATCGGAATCAGTATCAGAATAAGAATCAGAATCGGTATCAGAATCAGTGTCGGAATCAGTAGCGGAGTCGATATAAAAATCAGTATCGAAATCAGTATCGGGATCAGTATTGGCATCGGTATTGGAATCAGTATCGGAATAAGAATCGGAATCGGTATCGGAATCAGTATAGGAATCAGTATTGGAATCAGTATCGGAATCAGTATCAGAATCGGTATCGGAATCAGTATAGGAATCCGTTTCAGAATCAGTATCGGTATCGGTATCGGAATCAGTATCGGAATCGGTATAAGAATCAGTGTCGGAATCAGTGTCGGAATCAGTATAGGAATCAGTATTGGAATCGGTATCGGAATCGGTGTCAGAATCAGTATCTGAATCAATATCGGAATCAGTATTGGAATCAGTATCAGAATCAATATCGGAATCAGTATTGGAATCAGTATCAAATCAGTATCGGAATCAGTATAGGAACTAGTATCGGAATCAGTATTGGAATCGGTATTGGAATCATTATCAGAATCAGTATCGGAATCGGTATCAGAATCGGTGTCGGGATCATTATAGGAATCAGTATCGAAATCAGTATCGAAATCAGTATCGGAATCAGTATCGGAATCATTATTGGAATCAGTATGGGAATCAGTATAGGAATTGGTATCGGAATCAGTATCGGAATCAGTATCGGAATTAGTATCAGAATCAGTATCAGAATCAGTATTGGAATTGGAAATATTTTCCGGTAATAATATATATGATGGCAGCAACTCGTTCTCGAGTATTGACATTACTTAATATATCTCTGGCTCAAATGACGCGAACATGAGCGTAACTAGCAGCACGTGCCAGACGGTCACTTCTATGAACTTTCCTACAGTCCTGCCCATTCACCGATGACCGGGTCCAAGCTATGGTGCCCTGAACACCTACCAGGCCAGACCCTGGAAGTTCCAGTAGCTTTATTGCCATTGACGCCCATATTTGCTTCAGTCCTCATTGAGTGTCCGTCTGCCTTTTTCTTATCGAGATACACACTGATTGCAATGTGGCACTATTTCTTAGTACCACTGTTTTTAAAAACCTATGCATCTTGGCTGGGTGGTGATTTGGCCATGTGCGTAGAGATACAAAGAAACACCTTCCCATAATTCCCTTTCCTAGAGCTCGCCCTTTTTCTGTTCAGGCCGTCATGAAGTGAGCACCATAATTTTTGTCTCCCTGTAAACGAGAAGGGGGGAGCACCTCCTCCCTCAAAACTAGTTAGGGTGCATTAGTTGGCTTTGAAAAGCTTATTGTCCAGTTTTAAATTGTAAAAGTTTTTTGTAATATAATGTAAAATGAAATAGTTAGTTATGTTCCATATATATTACAACTGTGTCGCTTTTTGTTTTCCTTGTGTCTGCCATAAATACCTTCATAAATGCCTTCATTGAAACAACGAAACGGTCCGGAAAATGAAGAAAGAAAATTCCAGTCAGAACGCCACCAAGGGTGAAGAGGTTAAGACGTTTACTGGGAGAAGAAAGAGCCACACAGCACATCCAACATCTCAAGTATGCTTTTCTTCTTAGCAATGGCCAAGAACACATTGCCTGAAAGTACTTCTTTTAAACTCCTCGGCCTAACGTTCACGGGGAATATGAACTGGAATAGATACATTGAGAGCATTGCCAAGGCTGCTGCAAGGAAGGTTGGCTCCCTCTACCGTGCTAGAAAACTACTTACGCCTGACAGTATCATATACCTCTATAAGGCAACCATTCGCCCATGTATGGAGTACTGTTGTCACATCTGGGCTGGTGCACCTGCTTGTCTCTCGCTCCTGGACAGGGTTCAAAAGAGAGTCGCCAACCTGATAGGTCCTGAACTGTCATCTAGGCTTCAGCCTCTGTCCCATCAACAAGATGTTGCATCCCTCTGCCTGTTCTACAAATACTTTAATGGTGAATGCTCTGACGAACTGCAAACACTTGTACCTCCTTGACGTAACTACTCCCGACAAACCCGACAAGCTACTAAGTCTCATCCCTTTACAGTAGAGATCCCTAGGTGCAAGAAAGCCTTTTACTGCAATAGTTTCTTCCCCAGAATATATATATATATATATATATATATATATATATATATATATATATATATATATATTCTTTTAAACTTCTCTCCAAAAAGGGGAAAAAGAGGGAACAGGAGATGAATGAAAGAGAAATGGGGAGCCAGCTGACTGGTTTCGACCCTCGCTCCTCAAAACTCTATAAAGGGAATTTTTAAAGCAAAGAATGAAAAAGCGATTAAAATTGCGTTTTATTAAATTTACGGAGAGAAAAAAAAAGGGGGAAAACGATTAAAATAAAACAGCGTTATGGTCGTATACCCTAGAGATTAATCACGTTCAAACCCAGGAGGCATTTCCTTTGCTTGCAAAGGGAAGGTTTTCTAACTTGAACGTGAATAGTGTCAAAGATCTTAAGGTGAATAGTGAAGGAACACAACTAAGAATAGAAAAAGAGTCCGTGCTTAAGTTTGCTGCACAAGACAAGTGTTTTAAGTAAATGATCCGTAATTGAAGACCCTCAAGAGAATTGAGCAGCTGGGTCGAAACCGGTCAGCTGGCTCCCCATTTCTCTTTCTTTCCGTTCCTGTTCCCCCTTTTCCCCCCTTTTTGGAGAGAAGATTAAAGTAATATATATATATATATATATATATATATATATATATATATATAATGTGAATAAATGATTAATAAAACATGTTAAAAGACATCTTGAAAAAGAGTTAAAAACATATTTAATTTTAAAAAAGGAAGCACATGATAAGTGGATAGTCCTTAATCCACGGAGTTTCGAACAAATACTCTCCTTCTCATCAGAGGGCAGGAATTAGCAAAATGCAGGATCGGATTTTGCATATAAAAGTATTTAATGAAACTACAAGTAAGTCAAAGATCTTACTTGGTTAAAAAAAAAGGGTGAGGTAAGGGGAACAGGAGGCAAAAGAAAAATAATAAAAAGATTTCACATGAATGGATAGTCCGGTGAAGGGTATATTTATTTTTTTATTATATATATATATATATATATATATATATATATATATATATATATATGTATATGCACACAAATTTACTTTTGATCATGAATCATAAAAGTCTTCCCTTCCTAATTGCAATATATATATATGTATATGATATGTATATATATGATATATATATATATACATATAATATATATATATATATATATATATATATATATATATATATATATATATATATATATATATATGGTGTCAAAAGATGAGGTGGAGAGACCTAAAACCTCGAGAACGTTTCGCCCGTTTAGTGTCGGCTTTTTCAAGAGTATGAAAATGTTCGTTGAAACCCCACACTAAACCATACATGTCGGATTTTTATCCTTGTTCATAATCATATATATATATATATATATATATATATATATATATATATATATATATATATATATATAAAGCTGAACGTCTGCGTGTGTGTCTGGTCAGGAATAGGCTCCTATATGGTTGACTATTTTAAAAAACTGATTCCATATAATGATAGAAGATTATCAAGACACAGGAATGGGTATGTTTGATCTGGCAGAACGGTGGTTCATTACAATTGTGTGGTCTGCGTCCGCGCCTGGTCCACAAAGTATGGAAATAAAAAATATAAAAATTAAAAAAAAAAACGTTTACAAGTGTTTTTGATATAGATGTACATAAGAATACTTTGATAAGTATGTTTTAACTTTAATAGGGATGGTATAATAAAATTGTGGGGTCTGCGTTCTCGCCTGGCCCCCATAGAATGGAAATAGGCACAAACTTTAATAAATACTTTTCATATTTATCTGCGTAAGTATACTTTGATAATTATGTTTCAGTTTGAAGAAATATGGTATAATGAAATTATGGGGTGTTCGTTCGCGCCTGACCTCCATAGAATGGAAATATGTCACAAAGTTTAACAAGTTTCTTTTTTTTAATATAGATCCACAGAATATTGTGATAAGTGTTTCAATGTGAACAGGTATAGTATAATAAATTATGGGGTTTATCTATTTTATTTTTACTTTCATCATATTTTGCTTTGGTTTTGATACCCCCAAATTCGAAGCTATCTCTTTACAACCCTTCCTTTTCATAACCTATCATACTTTCATAAATCAGAGTCCATTTTCTGTAGACTGTTTTTGAACCCAGTCAACAGCGGGTACTTTTGCTAGTATATATATATATTTATATATATGTGTGTGTGGGGGGATATTTTTTATTTATGTACTCTTTTGTAATTAGATTTTCTGATTATTCGAATCCCTCCCGATGCCACGCTTCTTGATTATGTGCGTTTCCCCATTATCTTTTATCGCGGAAGCAAATCCCAATGGGTTCATACCAATATCTTTTCCACGGAAGCAAACATATCGACTTTCGTCGCTACAAAGCTGGAAAACGTGATTGAATTGAATACGCGAGTACAAAATATGTTGCACACACACATACACACACAAACACACACACACACACACATATATATATATATATATCTTTATACTAGCAGGGAGATCGGACGTTGCCCGAGATTAAATGATGTTTCAAACTCTCATATTGTACTCCAAATCTGCGCAAAGTAAATATAAAACACATCTATAATATTAATCTCACCTGTCTGTTTAAATGTATGTATGTATGCATGTATGTATGTATGTTAGGTCATGTCATGTGCTACTGGTACCATGTAACCCAGTACTACCTGCCTCATGGTTGGGTCACCGGCGACTAAACTGGTTCCCCTACCAGACTTGTTTGGTAAGGAGGGCGGCTAGTCTCCCTGAAGGATTAAAAACAAGACCTTCCAAAGGGCGAATGAACTCTTTTTCTGGATCAACGGCCAACTAGCACCGTGTATATTTGTGTGTGTGTGTGTATATGTGTATTGGGGTGGAGAGGGCTCCCGTAAGCCGTGGGGAAGGCAACCTTTCTAGGAGAAGCAAATCTCTGATTTAAAAAACCATAAAGCGGAAGACCAGTACCCGCATTAAGCTGGTCTGCAGTTTAACTTGTTGCTGGCTATCATGCTCTTGCTTGTTGCTGGATCTCAACATTTTGAACCGAGAGAGAGACTTAGCTGTCGTACAAATCTAAGACTCTGTAACATCATATTTGTATAGATACTCCCTCAGGCATTTGGGCTCATGGATTTTAAATGTCTGAGGGAGTGGCACTCGTCTAACAAGACGTTGCAATGATCATCATCATGTATGTATGTATGTATTTATTTATGCATGCATGCATGTATGTATTATGTATGTTTTCCTAAAACTTTCGGAAGGTGCGACGGGTTTTCACGAGATTGGTATCGTTTTGAAGCACGAACCTTCGGACGACAAATATCAAAAAAATTGACCAAAAATATTAATTCCTTCACCCTCAGCTGGGCACTTTTCTACGCGGAGCGGGTAACTTTTTCGCCGATATTTTCTAAAGATTGTCTAGCCTTTATTTAAACCAACGTCAGTTCCGGTTTAGCTATGGACGCAGTAGCGAAGACGGCACATTTTTATTTCGCTTTCTTTACCTGCCTGTTTACTATCACTTTTTTTGTTCTCAAACATCCGGGCAACGCCAGGCAGCCAGGCTCGTTAATTATAAATAATAAATTAATTAAATACTAAATAGAATATTTTTAGTAGTATGTATCAAAATCAATAAAATTTATAGATACGAATATTTAAATGTTAGTGACTTTTTTTTTATCAAAATGTTCAAAATGGCATAATGTAAGCAAACTATAAGGTATTTGTAACTTCTCTTCGAATTTTCGGATTTTTTAAATGTATTTTATTTTCTTTTGGTGGATTAATTTCTTGTGATGAGTTAAAGGCAAAAAAGATGATTCAAGAATTGTGGCAACGGAATTAAATGAATAAATTGTAAGATGGTCAACATCATGAAATCTGATATATTGACAAAAGTCTATATTCCAAATGTCATATATATATATACATGTATATATACATATATATATACATATATATATACATATATACATATATATATACATATATATACATATACATATATATATGCATATATATATGTATATGTATATATATATGCATGTATATGTATATACATATGCATATATATATGTATATACATATATATATACATATATATATACATATATATATACATATACATATATATATATGCATATATATATACATATATATACATATATATATACATATACACATATATATGCATATATATACATATATATATACATATATATATACATATACATATGCATATATATATGCATATATATACATATATATACATACATACATATATATATATACATATATATACACATATATATATATATATAATAAAACAAATCATTTTGAACTACATGTTTTGGAGATTGATTTTAGACTTTGTAGTGTTTCTTGATTAAACGTCAAAAAAAAAAAGTCCTCAATTTTTATAATGGCATTTGCCCCAGTGCTATTTAAATCCGTTATAAAATTTTGTACCCATATAAATCTTTATATATATATATATATATATATATATATATATATATAGGGAATTTATTACTGTAAGTCCAGAAACTCATTCTGGACTCACAGTAATAAATTCCCTATATACTACACATTGAGCACTCTAGTCCGGTTTCTTCACCACTGGTAACTATATATATATATATATATATATATATATATATATATATATATATATATATATATATATATATATATATATATATACGAGCAAACAGTTAATAAAACCTGTTAAAAAAACACTTTGAAATACGTTAAAAACATATTTAATCTGAAAAGGAAACACTAGATAAATGGATAGTCCTTAATCCGCGGAGTTTCGAAGACATACTTTCCTTCTCATCAGAGGGTAGGAATTAGCAAAATGCGGGATCGGATTTTGCATGCAAAAGTATTTGATGAAACAACAAGTAAGTCAAAGATCTTACTTGAAAACAAAATAAGTTAAGCAGAGGGAATATGGCAAAGAAAAAGGTGATTACACATGAATGGATAGTCTGGTGAGAGATAAATAATCCAGTGACGGTAAAATCCAAATATATAACTTCAAGAAAGTTAAAAGAATTTCCATTTGTATAAGTAAAATCCAAGGAAATCCCGTAATTGGAAGAAGATGGTCCATAATAATCCAAAGGCAGAAATTCATGGAATAATTCAGAAAAATGTGTACAAGGAAAAAAGGAAAAGATTCCAATAATATTAATAAAATAAATATAAGATATGCTTTTCACTCTACTTCCAAGACATAAATATAAAGTATATATAAAATATAGTATATATATATATATATATATATATATATATATATATATATATATATATATATATATATATATACTAGCAGGAAAATCCGACGTTACCCGGACTTGAATGATGATTAATGAATGTTTCAGACCCATATTCTTATTGACTTTACCTATTTAGATCAAATCAATTTATTACCTACTCTAGTTAGGGATGCATCGCGATGAACTGGGAGAAAGCTTCAAATGCCTCCCTTCAGTGACTTAGTCAACTATAATTGTAATCTACATTGCACTGTAGAGAACCTACTCTTGATTTTATAGATTATTTTTATATATTAATGGTTTGCATGATCTTGTTGTCATAACTTGGATCGGTAGAGAACATGAGGTGTAGGGCGGCGCATCTCAGATTTCGCTTGTTGAACATTGTGTCACATCCAGACATAATAGAAGACACCTGTCGCTCTTGTGATTTGTACACAACTAGCCAACTAGTAGATGGCTTGAAACAAAAAAAAAAAGAAAAAAGAAAACTGATTTTAATAAAACGGAAATGGAATTATGTCGTCTTTTCTAGGGCGACAATTTTATCGTTTGACCTTGTACAAAGAGCTGGCCTTTAAATGGAGACCCACCGGACTGTCACAGATACGGTAGCTTAAAATGATAAAGCAAGATATAGGAACTGTGGACATTAATACAGAGTCTGGCATCCAATTTTCAGGGGAGAGGAATTAAAGAAGTCACCATAGAGAGATTGAATCACATATACGAGCATTGCTCCAGAAATTGCCACTCCTGCACTAGAGGGACAGGCCACTTCTTCTTCTTGCTCGTCCGTCGAAGTCGACGATGACCAAGGTATCAATCAGTTCGGCGTCAGGGGTTTGTGGGTCCTGAGATGGCTGATGAGGCCAATCCGTGCTCGGCAGACTCTTCCGCACTCTGGACACGTGAAGGCGGTATCGGCAGGCTGTGAACCGGAAGCTCTCTCCTTCCTCCTCTTGCGCTTCTGCTGGTCGTGTGTCATGCGTTGATTCTCTGCCCTGTCGGCTCCTAGGCTGATGACGCAACGCCAGGCCGAACGTTTAGCAGCGCGACTCTCCCAAGACTGGGGGCTGATGTCAAAGTCTTTTAGGGACGTTCTCAGACAGTCTTTATATCGTTTCTTTTGGCCCCCTGCATTCCGCTTTCCCTGGCTGAGTTCCCCATAGAAAAGTTGTTTGGGGATTCGGCTGTCGTGCATGCGATAGACATGGCCTGCCCACCGGAGCTGGGTTTTGCGGATTATGGTGGTGATGGTATGGAGCCCCGCGCACTTCAAGACTTCTGTGTCAGGAATTCTGTCTTGCCAGCGGATGTTGAGAAGATTACGGAGGCATCTGAGGTGGAAGCCATTCAGCTGCTTTTCATGTCTTTTATATGGCGTCCAAGTTTCGCAGGTGTAGAGTAGGGTTGTCAGGACGACCGCTCGGTATACTTTCAGTGCAATGCCTCTCCTCTTCCACACATTGTCTCTAAGCCTTCCAAATGCACTGCTCGCTGTGGAAATCCTATGGTTAACCTCAATGTCAA
Organism: Euprymna scolopes; assembly: GCF_053919585.1. Lineage (NCBI taxonomy): Eukaryota > Metazoa > Mollusca > Cephalopoda > Sepiida > Sepiolidae > Euprymna > Euprymna scolopes. Next base: position 13,172,848 of record NC_136527.1, on the reverse strand, counting down.
TGTTGGCGGTGCGGGAGAGGGTGCTGCCAAGGTAGGTGAATTGCTCCACAGCATGGATCTTCTGCCCTTTGACAGTGCATCTTCTGCAGTTGGCGTGCAGCAAAGATCATATCAGTCGTCCCGCGGCCCGCTCGAAAGCCACACTGGCTCTCGGGAAGACGACCATCTTCAAGGTGCACCAGCAGGCGGTTGAGAAGGACGCGGGCCAGGATTTTCCCGGCGATGGAAAGAAGGGATATCCCGTGGTGGTTGTCACATGACTGACGATTTCCCTTGCGTTTGTAAATGTGAACGATAGTAGCATCACGAAAATCTTGGGGTAGTCCTTCACTCTCCCACATGGATATATATATCTATATATGCATACACACGCACACATATATACATACATACACATACACACATATATATACATAACTTTCTCGGATTTATATTTTTGGATTTTACCGTCATTGGATTATTTACCTTTGATGCCGGGTTAATGGTATGCATCTCCTGACCACTAGGACAACTGCAATGACAAATTACACCTATCATTCGAACTAATTGGGTTAACATTCACAGACAACATGAATGGGGACAATGTCGGTTGGTTGTTTTTGTTTTACGACATATCAACCCTTTTCGGGTCATTTAATGCCGAATCCAAAGATTTTGAAGAAATTTTTTTTAATGGAATATATTTGTTGTTTTCACGTCGGTTTCTATTTAACCCATAGTTGGGACCCTAACAGGTACTACTACTCCGGGTCAGAGTGGACCTGGGAGCAATGGTAATTAAAGGGTGGCTCCACACTCCCCAAAGCCCGCAAGCTGGGGCCTCACCACTGGATATATTTTAAGGTCATATCCAGGGCCCCCATTGAGGGACTTTTACCCTCTGCAGGGGGGCAGTCGGCGTATTCTAATGCCCCACCGACAGGGCCGGGATATTGACAAGACTGCTGCAAAGGAGCTAGGCTCTCTCTATATACTACTGTTGTATAGAGAGGTGGGAGATATTAAAACCGTTATAAGTTGCGTAGTGACGTGAAAGATAAACGTATAAATTTTATGCATTGTTGTTTATATTTAGCCAGAGAAAATCAGTGCAAAAGTATGAACATTTAAAAAAAAAATGAAAATTGCCAGGTGAAGGTCGAATGGCGGCATTACGAATATGCATGCGTAACGTAATAGCTATTATTCATGTTTTAATTTTGTCTTCATAGCTTTCATTAACGTCAAAGGAAAAAGTAAATCGTAAACTAAACGTTTTGGTTTCGAGTCTTGGTGGTGGCGCACGAGTCATTTTTTTTTTTTAACTTTTTAAATCATTACTAAAAATATTGGGTCCAATCTAATATAATAATAAATACGAAATCTGCATTAATCAAAATATCATATTTAAGTGTATTTTACGACCGGACAATGCCGGGCGACCTGCTAGCTATTTTCTAAATCTAATAGGTTCCACATTATCGGCCAAGCTCTAACATCTGTTCCATTGTCATAATCTAGCACATCTGTGTCTGTTTTACAAATACTTTAATGGAAGGTGCTCTGATGAACTCCTAGCATTTGTGCCCCAAAGATATCATTCATGAGTCGCATCTTCTGCTTGGTGTGGTTTGCAAACCCACGTGACTTATTTTTCGTTATTCCTTCCGATCCAGGGCAAGTTGGTTTATCGACGCCAAACTGTTGAGAGATGTCCAATCGAAAAGATTTTCTCTCTCACCTTCTCCTTGGATTTCCTCTGCCTCTTTTGTCTTCTAACATTGTGGTTGGTCGTTTAACATGACCAAAAGTTTCAGGATTTTACTTCTGATTTAATCAAATACAGGGGGGGGGTACAGAATAAGTTTGACGGGGGTTGGATATTTTCGGTTTTTCTATCAGGCGATGTCCCGTAATTAAACAACTACCGACTAATCCGACAAACAGCAGGATTCCAGAACTTCACTGTTAAAGTCCTTGGAAGCCGGAAAACTTTCAACTTTAATAGTTTCTTCTTCTGGAATATTCTCGTTTGATCAAACCAAGCGCCATTTTGTTTTCGTACATTTTTTTTTTCTTGAATCAGAATCTGTGTGCGTGTGTGTGTGTGTGTGTGTGTGTGTGTGTGTGTTTGTGTGTGTGTGCGTGTGTGTGTGTGCGTGTGTGTGTATGTGTGTGTGTTACTTCGTTGAAAACAAACAGAACGCATTCACGTGGGAAACTGGAAGATTGCACGATGTCATGTCGACTTTATTTCTATGTTTTATTTGGATTAAAACCTTATCTTTCTGTGATACTGATCAATTTTTTATTATTATTATTATTATTATTATTATTATTATTATTATTATTTACTTTTTGAATTTTATGCGTGTGTACTTTTTGTTATTGTTTTGTTTTTGTTTTTGTGTGATTGTTCTTTTGTGCTATCGTTTTTTGTTTGTTTGTTTTTTTTACTATATTTCGCAATTTTATTTTTTTCAATTTACTTATCGCAGTTTTTATTTATTTATTTATTTATTTTCGGCAATTGTTCAACAAAGGAACCTGTTAGAAACGAGAATGGAATTAATCTCCTGTTCCAATCATTTTATTTGCGATTACGTTTTTCGTTCTTCCTTCCGTTCCACGTTTTGGCATTTTTTTTCTCCATTACTTTCATTCATTGTTTTTTTTTGTTTTGTTTTTTTTGTTGTTTTGTTTTTTCTTACTGGTTTCATTTCTCTTCTTTTCTCCCATTTTTTTCTTTCTTTCGATTTCGTTTTTCGTTCTTCCTTCCATTCCATGTTTTGGCATTTTTTTTTCTCGATTTATTTCATTCCGTTTTCTTGTTTATAGTGTAACCCGGATATAATAGAACTGAATATAAGACAAACGGATATAAGATAGATTTTCCCTGGTCTCAAATTAGTGTGTTTATGTACAGTGTAACCCTGATATAAGAGAGTTGTAGGGCTCTGGAGAAGTTTCTTGTTTCCGATTTATGCTGTATTTTCTCAGAATATCTCTTCGTGTTTTGTCCTCTCTTTCTTCAGTCACTAGTCTAGTACTATATTGTGGGGGGCGGTCATGTTTAAGTGATATGACGGGAGAGTCATATTGAAGAGAGACATATATATATATAACAATGATGAGGGGGAGAGACACTGTGGATTCTTATAACATATATTAGGGAGGAGGAGTGATACATACTCTTGGAAGACTTACGCAATGTTCATAATAAAATGTTTAACAGATTACATGTTATGTGTTGTCTGTGTCTCTGGTCCCCCCTCGCCAATCCTTTACGAAAAACACTCGTCTAGCTGAATCCACTGTCAAAAACTGTCCCCACTCTTTATCTATGCCTAAATCAAAACGTAGATTCCATGAACAAAGCTTCTTTCTTAGAACTGCACGCCTGTGGAACTCTGTTCCGTCTGCCTGCTTCCCACCTGACTACAACCTAGATGTCTTCAAGTTCAACGTAAATAAATTCGTGATGAACCGCTCCCTTTAGTAGACACCTTATTAAATCTCCACACTAACGTACTGTACTTACAATAATCCTTATTCCTGAGTGGCTTCCGGGCCTTGATAAGTGGTGAAAAACACAAAATCGGAGCTACATAGTTACGAGTTCTTCCTTTTGCTTCCAAAGGGTCAGCTGACCACTGACTGACCACTGACTGACTTTCAATTCTCTCTCTCTCTCTCTCTCTCTCTCTCTCTCTCTCTTTCTCTTTCTCTTTCTCTTTCTCTCTCTCTCTCTCTCTCTCTCTCTCTCTGACTGACTAACAGATTGGTTGCCAGCTCTTCTGCTCTGATCTGACTAACTCTAGCTCTTATATTGAGAATCATCCTTCGTTATGACGTCAGAAGTATGCTTTCCAAACGTGACCAATTCACGTGGCTATGTACACGCTTTTGACAACAAAAGAACTCTCGACATATGATTCTAACCTATTTTTTAACAATATATTTTTGAGTTGTATTGTTCATTCTTTTTGGCTGACCTTTTTTAACATTCTGATTCCAAACAGAATGAACAACCAATTCTTTTACGATATAAACAATATTTATTTCTAATAGAATCTAACAATAGCTAAATTCTAACACTCCAATTCTTAACTTCTCTCTCTCTCTCTCTCTCTCTCTCTCTCTCTCTCTCTCTCTCTCTCTCTCTCTCTGACTGACTAGCAGACTGACTGCCAGCTCTTCTGCTCTGATCTGACTTACTCTAGCTCCTATATTGAGAATCCCCCTTTTGCTATGACGTCAGAAGTGTGTTTCCCAAACGTGACCAATTCACGAGGCTATGCACACGTTTTTCCAAACACGCTTTTGACAACAAAGAATTCTCAATCAACCTATTTTTAGCAATAGATTTTTAAATTGCATTGTTCATTCTTTTTAACTGATATTTTTAATATTCAGTTTCATAAAAGAATGAACAATCAATTCTTTTTACAATATAAACAATATCTAACTATTTAATAATAGAATTTAACAATAGACCTTTTTAACATTCTGATTTCTAACATTCTATTTCTGAACCTTGCTTACAAGGTTCGAGTCTCGGCTTATCCTAATCTCATTTTCACTCATCTAATGTTCTTATTTACATGGAAAAGGGACAGCCCTTTTTTCATGGAGTACATGTATTACACGATCTTGAAAACTCAGTAAATGTAGTAGGGCAGGTTATCTCTATATTCCATAAGAATCTTTCACATAGAGATACAAGCACCAAAATTGGCACAAATAACGTTCACAATATACAATGTGAGCCATCAGAAAATTCAAGATGGTTGTCAGTTTTCAAGATGGCTGCCAGTTTTCAAGATGGCTGCCAGTTTTCAAGATGGCTGCAGAAGCAAACCTTTCACTTATCTAATCTTCTTCTTATTTACATGGAAAGGTGACAGCCCTTTTCTTGTAACACTAGGAACCAAATTATAAACTCCAATTTTCTTTTATAATCAACATCTATGACATAAATCTCACCTGTCTGTTTAAATGTATGTATGTATGTATGTATGTATGTATGTATGTATGTATGTGTGTATGTATGTATGTATGTGTGTGTATGTATGTACGTCCAAGGATGGAATACTGTTGCCATATCTGGGCAGGAGCTGCTAAAAACAGCCTTTCCTGCCTTGACAGAGTACAAAATAGACTTCGTAGCTTAATGGGGGATGCCCTTTTCTCTACCCTGCAACCTCTCTCCCACAGAAGAGACGTTGCGAGCCTATCCTTGTTTTATCGTTATTTCCATGGCAGGTGCTCGTCTGAACTCCAATCTCTGGTCCCCCCTCGCCAATCCTTCACGAAAAACACCCGTCTAGCTGAATCCACTGTGAAAATTTTCCCCCACTCTTTATCTGTGCCTAAATCAAAACGTGGATTCCATGAACAAAGCTTCTTTCTTAGAACTGCACGCCTGTGGAACTCTGTTCCGTCTGCCTGCTTCCCTCCGGACTACAACTTGGATGTCTTCAAGTCCAACGTTAACAAATTCCTAATGAACCGCCCCCTTAAGTAAACACTTCATCAAATCTCCACACTAACGTAATGTACTTGCAATAACCCTTATCCCTGAGTGGCTTCCGGGCCTTGATAAGTGGTGATCACTGTGAAAAAAAAATGTCATGTCATATGCTACTGGCACCATGTAACCCAGTACTATCTGCCTCATGGTCGAGTCACCGGCGACTAAACTGGTTCCCCCACCAGACTTGTTTGGTGAGGAGGGCAGCTAGTCTCCCTAAAGGATTAAAAACAAGACCTTCCAAAGGGCGAATGAACCCTTTTTCGGGGTCAACGGCCAACTAGCACCGTGTGTGTTTGTGTGTATGTATGTGTGTGCTGGGGTGGAGAGGGCTTCCATAAGCCGTGGTGAAGGCAACCTTTCTATGAGAAGCAAATCTCTGATTTAAAAAAACCATAAAGCGGGAGACCAGTACCCGCATTAAGCTGGTCTGCAGTTTAATTTGTTGCTGGCTATCTTGCTCTTGCTTGTTGCTGGATCTCAACATTTTGAACCGAGAGAGAGAGACTTAGCTGTCGTACAATACTAAGACTCTGTAACATCATCTGTGTATAGATACTCCCTCAGGCATTTGTCTATTAAAATGGTCCTGTGGCGATGGAAGTCATTTTTGGGCTCATGGACTTTAAGTGCCTGAAGGAGTGGCACTCGTCTGACAAGACTTTGCAATCATCATCATATGTATGTATGTATGTATGTATGTATGTCTGCCTTAAACTTTCTACAGGAATGGGTTGCTTTTTTCGCCGATATTTTCGAAAGTCATCGCCTCTTTTCGATTGTCTAGACTTAATTTAAACCTACGTCACTTCCGGTTTGACGATGGGCGCAACAGCTAACGCGTCAGGTTTTTTTGTTTGTTTTTTTTCATTTTAATTTCCTCCTTCGCCGTAAGGGTTCGAATCTGCCTGTCTTTCTCTACGCTCGCAATTTTCCTTTTTCTGTTTTTTTCTCAACCAACACCTTTACGCCATCTCCACTTTCTTTTCCGCCTTCGCGTCACGGGTTCGAGCCTACCTGCCTACTCCAACTGTTTCTTTTTATTTTGCTCAACACACACCTACAAACCCCACGGGCAACGCCGGGCACCCAAACTAGTACTATTATAAATCAAAGCTGTCTTCCTTTTTTACGAACAGCACCAAGTCGACCTTATGTTGCTATGCGTCCCAGACCTTTATTAAAACCTGACACGCCCACAAGCTGGGAGTCACTCAATACACCGCACTGAGAATCGATTATAATCAACTCCCCACCCCTAATCCATACACAACCTACGACTTGCACTAAACGACTTCATCAACCCACCGCTATTGTGTTATTTAAAGAAAAGAAAATATTTTAAAGGCTTCTAAAATAACTAATTTATTGGGTTTTAAATTCGAAACTAACTTCCTTTTTTTTCTCGAAAAAAAAAAACAAGTAAATTAAAATATATAAAAAAGCGTTTTTTTAACGAAAAAACAAGTAAATTATAAATCTGATATATAAACGCCTATATATCTGTCTGTCGGTTTGTCTGTCTATCTGTCTCCATATTTTCAAACTCTATCTCATCCGAAACTTTGCAGAGCGACTCTAGGGCATCAAATGACTGGATTTTCACGGGCCGTTTTTTTTTGTGGGTCTTCAGGCGGTTAAAATTGTTTTTAACTGGTCAAAAATGAAATCGTTAAACAGTCACCTTTATTTTTTAATTTTTAATTCGTTCATATGCGTGTCGCGTTGGTCCAGTGGTAACGTCACCAGCTTTGAATGCTACAGTTTCGGTTTCAATTCTACATGATGGCAGCCAAATATTTGTCTTTTTTTTACTTTTAAAATCACGACTATATAATAAGCGCGCCCCCGCTAGTATATATATATATATATATATATATATATATATATATATATATATAGTCTTTGAAGTTTTTAACCTTTAAAACTATACAAAAAATTTTTTTAAATATTTATCATTCCTTAGAAAACCATCTATTCAGTAAGTCATTTAATCACAAGTTTATATATATATATATATATATATATATATACACACACACAAGTTTTTATATATAAATATATATATACAAGTTTATATATATATACACACACACAAGTTTATATATATACACACACAAGTTTATATATATATACACACAAGTTTATATATATATACACACAAGTTTATATATATATACACACAAGTTTATATATATATATACACAAGTTTATATATATATACACACAAGTTTATATATATATACACACAAGTTTATATATATATATATACACAAGTTTATATATATATATACACACAAGTTTATATATATACACACAAGTTTATATATATACACACAAGTTTATATATATATACACAAGTTTATATATATATATATACACACACAAGTTTATATATATATACACACAAGTTTATATATATATACGCAAGTTTATATATATATATATATATATATATATATATATATATATATATATATGCATATATATATATATATATATATATATATATATATATATATATATATATACAAGTTCTTACATATGTTTTGTACAGAAATTCATCCTATAAATATCGAACATCGGAAATACCTGATTTTTAAAATATTCTTTTTTTCTCCTATGGATTAAAAAGAAGAATTTTTGCGATGGGAATATCTTACGTAACACCAGCTAAGAGAGATAATAAAATCTCAGCAAATCAATTTTTTAAAAATAAAAACAGATTTGCGGGTATCTGGATATATAGCATAATGACAGGGCATTCAACTATGAGGTACTTCACCGTTTTATTTTAATTCATTCTTAATAATGAGTTCAATTTTCAATAAAGAAAAGGAACCATTTAAAATCGACGCAAATCATTTCTTCTTTTGTATATTTTAAAATAAACATTAATCAAAAGTGACTTTTCCATTCATCGTCAAGCACAAATATCAGCTGACGGGATATTGTAAATAAACACAGACGGAATTTGATGAACGACATCATCATTATTTTTTTTTTTTATGTTTTGCGAATTAGCCCACCGGTAAAATCTTTCTACGTAATATATAATTGATTCTATAATAATTCATACGCATAATGTTTAAACATGTTGTACGACCGAGCAACCCTTGGCCTCCAGCTAATATATATATATATATATATATATATATATATATATATATATATATTTTTTTTATATATATATATGTATATATACGCGTGCGTGTATGTATGTATGTGTGTGTGTTTATATATTTATATATATATATATATATATATATATTTATATATATATATACACACACACATATATATATATATATATATATATATATATATATATATATATATATATACAGGATGCCCACAAAGTCTGGCTACATAATCTACAGGATGCTTCTACAAAATCTGGCTACATAATGTAGCCAGAACTGGTTGACACCCTGTGTGTGTGTGTGTGTATGTATATATATATATATATATATATATATATATATATATATATATATATATATATATATATTTCATTTATATATATATATATATAAATGAAGCGTATATATATATATATATTTCATTTATATATATATATATATATATATAAATGAAGCGTATATATATATATATATATTTCATTTATATATATATATATAAATGAAGCGTATATATATATATATATTTCATTTATATATATATATATATATATAAATGAAGCGTATATATATATATATATTTCATTTATATATATATATATATATAAATGAAGCGTATATATATATTTCATTTATATATATATATATATATATATATATATATATAAATGAAGCGTATATATATATATTTCATTTATATATATATATAAATGAAATGTATATATATATATACACGTTTCATTTATATATATATATGTATATATATATATATATATATATATATATATAAATGAAACGTCTGGTATGTTCAGCATAACTAAGCTAGAAAACTATAAGTCTGTTTTTCTTAACATTTTGTGGCAGCATTTTTTTTTAGCTAATTCAAGCATGTTTTTATATACTTAAAACAGAAAAATATTGAAATATTAAAAAAAAAACATTGTTTTCGAAATCGTATGAAATAGTTTGTCAGCTGCAAAAGCCGTACGCGTTGTACAGCAACAAACAATGACATAAGAAGAGCTCCGATTGGCTGAATTCCAAACGCCGAAGATGCGAAACATATCGAGTCATGATTTGTTTTTGTTTGGGGGGGGGGTCAAAAGAAGATTAATGGCCTGATTTACACGAGTGGAACCCTAAATACTACATACAATGTTGAACGTGGATTTTGCTATACCGTTATTTTATTATTTAAGAACTTTATATAACATGCATTTCGTTATAGTTTCTTTTTTGGATTTTTTTTTTGTTGTTGGTTACAATTTTGCGCTTTTCCGGTCGATTGTTTCCTTTGTACCGTACTGTACATGTTACCGTACTGAAAAATATAGCTGTTTGTTATATCGGGAAAAAAAATTGCTCGCCAGAGGGTGCGTTTTGAGTTGAAACAGTTGTTTCTATATAAGAAAACATTAACTGTTTTTTAATTGTTAGGTGAAAGTACAGTTTTGTTTTTTTTCGAAGTTGAGAGTATGGAGAGGCGAGGATGTTTTATAACTTTCTGTATATTCAACTAACAATTTATTATATAAAAAAGATATCGTGAAATTATAAAAAAAGATATCGTGAAATTATAAAAAAAAGATATCGTGAAATTATAAAAAAAAGATATCGTGAAATTATAAAAAAAAAAGATATCGTGAAATTATTTAAAAAAAAAGATATCGTGAAATTACAAAAAAAAAAATATCGTGAAATTATAAAAAAAAAAGATATCGCGAAATTATAAAAAAGAAGATGTGAAATTATAAAAAAAGATATCGTGAAATTATAAAAGTAGATATCGTGAAATTATATAAAAAAAGATATCGTGAAATTAATAAAAAAAAAAGATATCGTGAAATTATAAAAAAAGATGTGAAATTATAAAAAAAGATATCGTGAAATTATAAAAGTAGATATCGTGAAATTATATAAAAAAAGATATCGTAAAATTATTAAAAAAAAAAAGATATCGTGAAATTATAAAAAAAACAATATCGTGAAATCATAATAAAAGGATATCGTGAAATTATAAAAAAATATATCGTGAAATTATAAAAACAAACGATGTCGTGAAATTATAAAAAAAAAAAAAAAGATATCGTGAAATTATAAAAAAAAGGTATCGGGAAATTATAAAAAATATATCGTGAAATTATAAAAAAAATATCGTGAAATTATAAAGAGATATCGTGAAATCATAATAAAAGGATATCGTGAAATTATAAAAAAATATATCGTAAAATTATAAAAAAAGATATCGTGAAACTAAAAAAAAGATATCGTGAAATTATAAAAAAAAAAATATCGTGAAATTATAAAAAAAATATCGTGAAATTATAAAAAAAATATCGTGAAATTATTAAAAAAACGATATCGTGAAATTATAAAAAAAATATCGTGAAATTATAAAAAAAAGATATCGTGAAATTATAAAAAAATATCGTGAAATTATAAAAAAAAGATATCGTGAAATTATAAAAAAAAGATATCGTGAAATTATAAAAAAAATATCGTGAAATTATAAAAAAAAAATATCGTGAAATTATAAAAAAACGATATCGTGAAATTATAAAAAAAATATCGTGAAATTATAAAAAAAAAGATATCGTGAAATTATAAAAAAAATATCGTGAAAATATAAATATTATATTTTCTACTTAACTAGATAATTTTTTAGTGTTTTTATTTAATGTAAAACGTTTGTTCGGCTCGAAAAGCACAGCGTTTACCGCTATATTTGAAAATTACAAATGGCGACAGACACGTTAAGTTTGGGAAAATGAGTTCAAACTAAAAAATCATACAAAATACTGTTAAATAACCACCGATTATATGTCAGCGTATGCCACGATAACATATATTGAGT
>NC_136527.1:13138842-13151342 GCF_053919585.1 Euprymna scolopes | reverse complement strand
AGAAGATAAAATGGGGGTTTGGGCGAGAGAGAGAAAGATAGAGAGGTAGGGGAAGAAGAAGAAGAAGAAGAAGAAGAAGAAGAAGAAGAAAGAATATAAGTGCTTGTGGTGTGTGATGAACCAGTGAATGTGATTAGAAAACGAAACGGATCCTAAAATTAAGCTAAGAGAGAGAGAGAGAGAAGGGAATAAACACACACACACACACACACACACACGCACACACATATATATATATATATATACATATATATATATAGTAGTGATTTATAAAATATATATGGCAATTAAGCTACACAGAATATTCCGCGTTTCATCGACGCTAGGATTCGTCAGGCTTATGCGAAGAGTTGTGGTAGTCTCGCGATTTTATATACGCAAATTTTATTGACTTTTTAGTTAGCCAATCAGCTTTTAACTTTTCACCGCACCTTTCCTATTCAGCTAATGAGCAGGCACTAACAGGACAAAGGCCCAGTTTACCTCCGGTTCAGTCAGCCCTTCCTTTGTGTGTGCTATTTTAGGGGGGGGGGCGTAGATATTTAGTGATCTGACCTATTTTCAACCTAGGTGTAGTTAAGTGTTTTTTTATGTTAGTAAATATATATTTTATAACTTACTACCTAGCTCTACCTATGTATTGAGCACTATCGAAGCAAATACTTAAAGTTTATGCATAAAATTATACTTTCGTATAATAATTTATGTGATCAAATAAACTGTGTGTATGTGTATATATATATGTGTGTGTGTGTGTGTGTGTTTGGCCGGTCGAGTTTCCTGGCTAGAAGTAGCTGCTTGTCTAGCCGCACTGATGAGCTGTGAAACAGCGAAACAGTACTGTATGTGGATGATTATAATGCTCCCGATCTTAGGTTGAGCATATTGGGAAATGATATACAAATTACCATTAGCGTATTAAGCGATGCTCTTTGTGTAAACAAATTAAGCTTAGGTATTTGGATAATGTCAAAACGCTGTTAATTCACTACTCGCATAGCAGCAATCGTATAGTACAACGGGTAGAAGCTTCGACTATCGTTTGGGCGGTCGGGTTTCGATCCTGGCTTGAAGTAGTTGCTTGTCTAGCCACACTGATGAGCTGTGATACAGCGAAACAGTACTGTATGTGAATATATATATATATATATATATATATATATATATATATATATATATACACTTTAAATGTGGAAATTGATGAATCACACAGGTAAGAAATTCATTTTTATAGTATGAAAAGGTTAGTAATTGCAATTAAGAATAGGAAATTGGATCAAATGTGTGTAACATGTCTTCTTCATAAGATTAAGGGTGGTGGTGTTTGATCAACACTGCTGGGGAGCCATGATGTAATATACTGTTTTGTTTTTAAATCCCCGAAACAGTGTTTCATGGTAAACAACTGATGATCCCTTAAAAAATAAATTATTAGTACTATAGTAAATTCGAAAGCGAGTAGATGGTTTTCTAACGAATGATAAAAAATATTGTTTGTATAGTTTTAAAGGTTAAAAACTTCAAAGACTATATATATATATAATTTAAAGGAGATTAGAACAATAGTCTAAAGAGCTGAGTGTATTTCAATGTAACAGTGAAATTACTAGTTTAATTAAAATACAGGAAAGAAAAAGTGCTCGTTGTAATTTAGATATATAATAAGCTCGATAGGTAAATATCCTAGAGCTAATTCAATATTAAGTAATGTGATTGATAATTTAAAATTTAAAAATCAAATTATAATTAGATTAAAAATCCGTTTCATAAGAAGGAACAACAAAAATTGATTTTGTTGTTGTTCCTTCTTATGAAACGGATTTTTAATTTAATTATAATTTGATTTTTAAATTTTAAATTATCAATCACATTACTTAATATATATATATACTCATGTTAAAACACCGGCTTCCATTAGATCACCGAAGTTAACCAACCTTTACTCTGGTCATTACTAAAATTTAAAAGCAGAATAATAGTATATTGGACTTCATTCGCTTCGGTTTAAAGAATAACGATTACTGTATACTATATAAAATATTATTACTCTATACAATATGGTCCTGGATATGACCTAAAACTATATCCGATGGTGAGGCCCCACCTTGCGGGCCTTAGGGAGTGTGGAGCCACCCTTTAATTGCCATTGCTCCCAGGTCCACTCTGACCCGGAGTGGTAGTACCTGTTAGGGTCTCAACTATGGGTTAAATAGAATCTGACTTAAAAAAAAAATATACTCCATTAAAAATCGTTCCTCAAAATAACTAGATTCGGCATTAAATAACCTGAAAAAGGTTGATTTGCCGTAAAACAAAAACAACCAACCAACCCTATACAATATAAAAATGGAAAGATTATATATAAAATTACGCGAGAAAAAACGAGATTATTTGAAATATTCTTCACTGCTTTTTATGGTAAACCATGATTTCCATTCTGCCAAAACTCATTTTCATATCTCGACCAACGAATATAGAAAAGAAACGTGTCAAGGAAAACATTGGTGATCAGACCTGTGAACGATTCTATAAATGGCTGACATATTGGAATACTCTTTTCTTTCTAATTTCTTTCTTATTTCCGTCTCTATCTGGTTTCCACCAATAAAGAATTGATAATATACGGTATAATCACGTAGAAACACCGGCTCCCATTAGATCCCCGAAGTTAAGCAACGTTGAGCCTGGCGAGTACTAATATATATATATATATATATATATATATATATATATATATACTGTGCATTTAGGCAGCATGTTTTCATTTAGACAGACATTGTTAAACAGCACTGAATTTTCGTCAAAAAAAAAAAGAACAGAAAAGAAACAGATGGACGAAAACTTGCACAAGATATTAGAACAACCATACGAAAAATAGAGAAATTACAAAAAAAAGAAAAAAAAGACGATTAAGCAGAAACGCTCCGTGAGAAACTGTCTAATGGCCCATCTTAATCAAATAGTCTGTGATCATCTCAGAGTTATCTTGAGACAATCTTCATATCGTTCTTCTAAAATGTCTTCACGTTCAGATTGCATTTTCGAAATCCACCAGCTGTAACACCCAGGATTTGGTAGGGTGTATTCCAAGTCCTGCGGTAGCTGTTCATTTGAATCTGAAATCATTAAAATTGGTCAGTCCTCACTAGAACTATGACAACAGCATACTCTTTTCCTTGTTTTGATTCTCAGGTTTATATCCATTGATATCTTATATGCTTTTATATAGAGTGATGTGGTTCTCGGTTGATTAACTGTGTCGGATATATACTCGAGAGTCAAAACAATGAAAAGAATATTCTGTTGTCATAGCTCTAGTCGTAAGTCTCACACCATCAATATCTGCAACAGAGAGATTTAACTTTCACGTCATTGATGCATAAGTTCAATCATCATAACAATGCAATACGTAATCCCCTCTGATCTATTCAGGCAGAATAAATAATAGAAGGCAGTACTTTTGAGATGCCCCTTGTATTATTGTTATTGTTATTGTTGTTATTATTATTATTATTATTATTATTATTATTATTATTATTATTATTATTATTATTTGCCAACGATCACCTGATTGCATTAGGGGATCACCATACTCGTCAGCACATGCCGACACATTTTGATGTTGACTTTCAAGCTGACTTCAAAGATGTGAGGTGGCACGATGTGGCCCTCACTTGAAACCACACCAAAGGCCATAACCTCGGCCGGAAATTTTGTTTACATCACCGTTGGCGCGTCTCTGTTATACGTGGCAATAAATTGATGCATTTTGAGGGTGCTGGCAATGGTCCTGTTGTCATAACTTGGATCGGTAGACATCACAAAAAGATATATAGCAATAACATACTGAATTTTCAAGAGTCTATGAAAATTTAAATGCCTGTACAAAAAGTCTGGAAACTTATTGAAAACTCTCCCCCCTCCCTCCCTCCCTCTCTCTCTCTATCTCTCTCTTTCTCTCTCTATATATAGATAATTAGTCCTCGAAAACGCAGGACACAAAATGTTTTAAATAATAATAATAATAGAATAACAATCACAAAGTCTTTCGTTAGTGAGGACTACTATTGAGCGTAACTGGTTATACACTCCTTTTGAAATTTTCATCTCTATTTTACACGTTATCTACTGAATATTTTTAATGAAACCTATGTGAAATATTTTCCTTATTAAATTGTAAAGATTTTCTATTCTGAAAGAAGTTTTTAAAAATTTAATCTAAAAAAGTTATTAAAGTTTTTGTTAAAACAAATTCAGATGTTCTCATTATTCAGACATGTATTACAAAGAGGGGGTTGCAAAAAAAGAGTTGTGGTGTGAGGAGAATTACGAACTGAAACAGAGAGAAAATTCAGACCTGTAATAATACAAAGAGGGGGCTGCAAAAATGAGTTGTGGTGTGAGGAGAAATACAATCTGAAATAGAGAGGCGGAGAGTTTGTATAAATACATACAAAACCACATTCATCTTTTTTTTTTAATCCAAATTAATAAATTAAATAAAATATAATCTTAAAAAGATAGGATACAAGTTAGAAAAGCATTTCATCCAAGGCATGAAAATTGTTAAACAAAATGTTTTTACTATAGGCTTTAAAAATAAAGGTACAAGATTCAATTTGAAATTTATTTATCTTCAAAGTGCACTTTTATACATTTTACAAAGTAAGGTATTAAATTTTATACCTAACTTTGTAAAATTTATAAAAGCACACTTGAAAGATAAATAAATTTCAAATTGAATCTTGTACCTTTATTTTTAAAGCCTATAGTAAAAACATTTTGTTTAACAATTATCATGCCGTGGATGAAATGCTTTTCTAACTTATATATATATATATATATATATATATATATATATATATATATATATATATTAGTAGAAATGGTAATTAATAAAAACCTGAAGAAAGTGCTCAATACTGTTGTAGAGCAAATATGCGTTTTATTTTTTATTACCATTTTTTTCTGTTCGGTTTTTTGGCCGATATGTAGCCTCCTCAGACTTTACAGAAAAGTCCTAGGAGGCTACATAACGGCCAAAAAACGGTCGTGTAGCTGAAAGAAAAATGTAACTGAGCAGAAAAAAAACGGTAATAAAAAATAAAACATATATATATATATATGTGTGTGTGTGTGTGTGTGTGTCTGTTTTACAAGTATTTTAATAGTGAATGCTCCGACGAACTACAAGCACTTGTACCCTCTCGCTCCCCCCCTACTTCACAATAGAGATCCCTAGGTGTAAGAAAGCCTTCTACTCCAATAATTTCTTACCCAAAACTGCTGGGCTTTGGAACTCCCTCCGGGATTCTGCTTTCCCAATTGTACTGACATGCAGAAGTTCAAGTGTAATGTGAACAGACATCTCGCTGCTCAACTCCCTACATAGAATCCCTGTCCCCGATCGTAGCCCCCTAGTTCAAAGTGGCACTGTGCTTTGTCTGGATGAAAATGGAATTAAAAAAAACATTCCTTCCTGTTCATTTCTGCTTTCCCGTCGATTAACTGAATAAACTTCGTTGGTTTTATTTCTTTATTTCCATTAGCAACTTTTTTTCTGTTTTTACGTTTAAAAACTTGACTAGTTATGTTTCTTTCTTTTTATTGGGAACTGTTTCTTTCTGTTTTTTTCTTTGTGTTTTATTATTTTTTTCAAAACAGTACATTACGGCGTCGATTACATTCATATATTTACCTGGTATCGGGTAACACCCGGGCCTTCTGTTAAAAGTAAGGTATTAAATTTTTATACATTACTTTTATATATATATATATATATATATATATATATATATATATATATATATATATATATATATATATATATATATACAGGTTTGAGACAACCTTATCTTAATCAATTAATCTAATTTATTAACTTGTATGTTACATATATATATATATATATATATATATATATATATATATATATATATATATATATATATACTAATTTGTAACCCTCTCCACATTAAAAAACGTGTTTTATTATTTTTTTTTTATATAAAGGAACACTTCAAAACAGAATATTACGGCGTCGGCTATATTCATATTTTTACCTGGTATCAGGTAACGCCCGGGCCTTCTGCGCCCGGGATCAAAAATCAAAGGTGTAGTATCTGTTCCGGCAGATGCTGCACTAAAGAATATGTGGGAGCAGCCCCACATATCAGACCATTGCTCTTGTAGTAATCAGTTTTGGTCAATGTAGGGGAAACCCTTCATACCAAGGATCACTATTCAGTTCCCTCTCGAGGGAGCTGATCTCCCTCCCCTTCACTTCCCACATTAAAAAACGGCCTTGTGCCTAATTTGTTCAGTGGAGAAGAAAATATATAACTACTTTACTGGTTGTATTTTTTTTTCTTTTTAGTAGCAACTATTTTCTTGTGTGTGTGTGTGTGTGTGTGTGTGTGTGTGTGTGTGTGTGTGTGTGTTTACCGAAGACATATACAGGGTGACCCACAAAAATGGGCCCCGTGTACACTTTATTAATTAGAGTTGGGGCCCGTTTTTTGGGGGTCACCCTATATTTTTGTTTTTTGTTTCTGTACGAAATATTAATTTGCTGTTTTTTTTTGTTTTTTTGTTTTTTTTTACTTCATACCACGGCGTCGTTTCACCAATGCCACCAAATGCTAATCTTTTCTTTTTCCATAAACTCTGCTGGTTTTTGTCGCAGTTTGATGTATAATGTCTGCTTACTTTCTTTCCTCTTAGGGCATTCGTTCTTTTTGGACTTATGCATTTACTGAAGCGCAATGAATTAATCATGTGATTATTTAAAAAAAAACCATTACAAGCATGCATAGGGGACATTGTTTTGATAGAGTTCAAAATAGACTTCGTAGCCTCGTAGGGGATGTCTTTTTCTCTTCCCTGCAACCTCTTTCTCACAGAAGAGATGTTGCGAGTTTGTCTTTGCTTTATCATTATTTTCATGGCAAGTGCTCGACTGAGCTTCAATCTATGGTACCCCCTCGCCAAACTTTCACAAGAAACACTCGTCTAGCTGAAAACACTATCAATAATTTTCCCCACTCTTTATCTGTGCCTAAACCTAAACGTAGATTCCATGAACAAAGCTTCTTTCTTAGAACTGCACGCCTGTGGAACTGTCTTCCCTTTTCCTGCTTTCCGACTGACTACAATATGGTTGTCTTCAAGTCCAATGTAAACAAGTTCTTGATAAGCCGTTCCCTTAAGTTAACAAATTTACTGAATTTCCATTACTGACGATTACTATATTGTCCAATTGACTACTGTACACCCTTTAACCCTTATCCTCGAGTGGCCTCTTGGCCTTGATTAGTGGTGATGCCTATGTAAAAAAAAAACTATGCATTTTTTGAAAATCTGTGGAATAAGGTTTTAATATCTTTGTTTGAGGTATTCTGTTGAAAAATAAATGTTTATTTGCCAGTTTTAATTTACGGTTTTCATTTGTGTCGCCGTTTGATGAATAATATTGACCTTTTGACATTTATTATATTCTTTTTGGATTTATGCATTTACTGAAGCGCAATGAATTAATCATGTGATTAATTAAAGAAACCCATTACAAGCATGCATAGGGGATATTGTTTTGCAACTATTGCATACCTTCACCTAACAAATTATTATCACATGCTGTAAAAAAACGGTGTTTTTACGACCTGTCTCAGCATAGTATAAACATTTCCATCCTCCCCGTGTTAAGAACGGCCTCCAAAATAAGCACCCTCAACCTCGAACGCTGTTTTGAACATGGGAAGGTTGGGGGTGTTTATTTTGAAAGCCATTCTTAACATTCGACAATTACTTTAAAGTTTAATAACTACTGGCAACTTAATTTGAATAATTTAGCATACCTGCATAAGTAAAAGCACATCACACATAACGTCTTGAAAGTCTTGATAATCGCTCTAAATTAAGACATTAAATACTGGAACCCGTGACAATTTTGCTTGGGTGAGCGCAAACAAAATTTTAGGTGTTATTTGCTATTTTTAACACGAATTGCTAACTCTTTCCTTGCGCACTTGGAACACCAAAATATAATGCGATTATTTAGAAACCCATTACAAACATGCAGAGGGGATATTGCTTTGCAACAATTCCATACTTTCACCTAACAAATTATTATCACATGCTGTAAAAAAACGGTGTTTTTACGACCTGTCTCAGCATAGTATAAACAACTTCCATCCTCCCCATGTTAAGAACGGCCTCCCTCCAAAATAAGCACCCTCAGCTCGAAAGCTGTTTTGAACATGGTGAGGTTGGGGGTGTTTATTTCGAAAGCCATTCTTAACATTCGACAATTATTTTAAAGTTTAATAACTACTGGCAACTTAATTTGAATAATTCAGCATACCTGCATAAGTAAAAGCACATTACACTTAACGTCTTGAAAGTCTTGATAATCGCTCTAAATTAAGACATTAAATACTGGAATCTGTGACAATTTTGCTAGGGTGAGCTCAAACAAAATTTTCGGAGGTATTAGCCATTTTTAACACGAATTTGGAACATAAAATATAATCAAACACAAATTGACAGAGTTATTGCGTAGGGAAATGTACACAGACACACACGCAGACACACAGACACAGACACGTTCACTTATATATATATACTAGCAGGGGTGCCCGGCGTTGCTCGGGTGTTTGGAGGTGTATGCTGTGCAAAAAAAGCAAAAAAACACAAAAAAATGGTTAATTTTTTAAAACTTTGACCCCTTTTATGACCCCTTAAAATTTATTGTTTCGGGCTCAAATCACTTTATTAAGTTAGATCCAGGTTCAAGGATATCAAGGATATATCAAAATGTAAACACAACTTTGGTTTGAGAATGTAAATACGCACAAAATACTGACCCCCCCCCCCGTGACTTATCATGTTGACACTTTCTTTTTAGAACTGAATAAACACTTGAAAATAAGTCAGAACACAAAAAAATTAGGTTATCCTGACGCTCCGCACTTCTTTGTTTACCTTGGAAGTGACGTCACACAAATCTTATAATACGGATGGCTACAATTGTAAAAATAATTTGTTTTATTTTTCTTTCACTTTGAGCTCCTTTTTCTCCCGTTTAACTTTTTTTTTTTTTTCTCCCATTTCTTGTTTTGAGCGGAGAATTTATTTTATTTTCATTTTGAGCTCTTTTTCCGATCCGGCGTTACCTTTTATAGGTACTCCTGCAGTCCTGCACTTTACGACCCGAGCTATTTTTTAACGCTATTATTTAGAAACCTATTATTTAACATGGGGAAGGGAGGGTGTATTGCAACTATTCTGTACTTTCACCTAACAATTCAATTAAAAAACGGTAAATATGAAGAATTACTCCACCCTCGAAAATTCCTTTAAAATTACCACTTTTATAGGTTTTCGGGGTCGCTGAAAACGAAAATAACGTTTAAAATTACGGCAAACGAGTAGTTTCCAAGATATGAAGAAATGTTAGTTTTAAAAAGTGGGGGATCACTTTTCTATAATAATTTAACGTAAAATGATCACCCACTTTGTGGCCACCACTTGTGTAAAACTTTTTAAAAGTTTACGTTCATTTTACGTTAAATTATTATAGAAAAGTGATCCCCCACTTTTTAAAACTAACATTTCTTCATATCTTGGAAATTACTCGTTTGCCGTAATTATATATATATATATATACTAGCATGGATGCCCGGCGTTGCCCGGGTGTTTGGAGGTGTATGCTGAGCAAAAAAAAAGGGGGTAATTTTTTAAACTTTGACCCCTATTATGACCCCTGAAAATTTATTGTTTTGGGCTCAAATCAAGTTATTAAGTTAGATCCATGTCCACGGAAGCTATATCTAAAATTTAAAGTGTATAGACCCAAAATTGTCGGAGAAGTTTGGTAGAGTTCTCAAAGCTCAAATCGTTGAACTTTGACCCCTTAATCGCCAAATTTCTGGCTAAAAACCGATCACATAGATTTTTCCAAATCTCAGTACCCTGTATATCAAATTTCGAGTCTGTAGACTAAAAATTGACAGAGTTATTTCGTAGGGAAATGTACACAGACACACACACACTTTCACTTTTATAGATATATAGATTTAAAATTTGAGTCTGACAGAATGACAAAATTATATTGCAAACCGATATATTAAACAAACGAACTTCAAAGAGACAAATGAACACATAAGTAAAAACAATTTGTATTAGAAAACATTTATTATTCCACGTCTTTTTTTTACAGACCTGACGACTGAGGTTCGCTCTTAATAAAAATTGTTTTTTATAGTCTTAATTTTGACTTCCTTTTTCATAAAAAACTAAAAAAAAAATCAAGAAAGAAAAGAAATTTAATTTTATTTTTTCATTAATTTCTTTCTGTGCAAAGCAATTCTTTCAAACTTACTCTGTTTCCAAAATGTTTTTATTTTATTCCCCTCCCCCTTCATTCATTTCCCTCCGCATCCTGGCAAGATTACTGTACACATAGATTCGAAAAAATAGTCAAAAACAAATATATAAATAAATGTTATCAAAGGCAAGATAAGTTACTTTTCTACCTAACTGGATATCTTTTTTGTGTTTTTATTCAATGTAATATATTTATTCAGCTCGAAAAACATACAGTGTTTACCGATGTGTTGGAAAATTCAAGATGGCGTCTCACACCCTCTTTAACACCGTAAGTTTGGGAAAAGGTGTTATAAATAAAAAACTATACAAAATACTATTAAAAACCCGCCGAATATATGTCAACCTATGTCACGGTAACATATATTGAGCGAGTTTTTAACAGTATTTTAACAGGGCACATCGTAAAAACTGACCCATTAATTTTCCTGAAGTAAAAACTATATAGTTTTTAAACTTTTAAAACTGTACATTATAAAAAGAAAACTGTTCGAGTGATTTTTTTTTTTTTTTTTTTTTACATGGGTGTCACCACTTATCAAGGCCCAGAGGCCACTCAAGGATAAGGGTTAATAGGTATACATTAGTCATTGTGATTTTAGCATAGTAAACAGTGGGAATTTTGTAACTTGGATTACTTGAAAAAGAAAACTGTTCGAATGATTGAAAACAAAATAACAATGTAAATATATTGATAAGAAAAAAACAAAAACAAACGAAGTTTCCGTTTCAGGAACCCGAGTTTAATTTTATGTCGTAATCATTCAACTCGTTAGCGGTTTTATTCAGCGATTAGGGATAACCATACGACATATCTAATTACCAAAGCGATTTTTTTAAATTTTTTTTTTTTTTATTAAAACTAAACCTGTTTATGAACCAATTTTTTTAAAGCCAACACTTTAGTTATTTTGAGAGTGCACCCGAAAGGTTGATTAGGAAACTCCAAATCCTTTTATGACTCGGAAAAAAAAGGGGCTTTTTATCGGCTTAAATGATAAACTAATGTTAAATATTAGTATTTGCCATCGATTCTGAAATAAAATGAAATCCTGACATTGTGATCATTTTTGCAGGTGTTATGTGCCAAATATTGAAATAAGAATGTTTAAATTCAATTATTGTAATTTAAGTCTTTAATTTTAAAGTCGATTTTATTTATAAAATATCTTTTTAGAAATCAATCTCAAAAACAATCTGAACAATAAATCTCTTTTATTATGGCTAAGTTTTTGTCAAGGGTAGAAATTATAATAGACAAGTATTCATCCATGATGACATTTTACCGATTTCCTGGTTTACAGGTATTCTTGCTAAATTTCTTCGAAAGAATTGACATAAACAATACTTCAACTAAATACGTATATTTCATGCAATAATGACTTTTATTTCTTCTGACTTTTCCTAAACTAAACATAAAACATCGGTTAGGGTTAGTTTAACATTCTGTAAAAGTACCTTCCGTTTTTTTTCGTTTGTTTTTTTTTTTGTACTTCTGCAGAGAAGGTAAAAAACCGATAAAAACTGGATATATTTTTCGTGTTTTTATTCAATTTAACATGTTTATTCAGCTCGAAAAGAATACAGTGTTTACCGATGTGTTGGAAAATTCAAGATGGCGTCTCACACATTCTTTAACACCGTAAGTTTGGGAAAAGGTGTTATAAATAAAAAACTATACAAAATACTATTAAAAACCCGCCGAATATATGTCAACCTATGTCACGATAACATATATTGAGCGAGTTTTTAACAGTATTTTAACCGGTTTTTTATTTATTACACCTTTTTCAAAACTTACCGTGTTAAAGAGAGAATCGGCCGCCATATTGAATTTTCCAATACATCGGTAAACACTGTATGCTTTTCGAGCTGAATAAACATGTTAAATTGAATAAAAACACGAAAAATTTGCCTTTGATAACATTTATTTGTTATATATTTGTTTTTTGGCAACTTATTCGAATCTATGTGTACAGTAATACAAACCCGAAATGAATTTAAGACCACGAGTGAAATGAGAAAAAGAAGTCAGCGGGTTTGGTTGCCATAACAACGTGACGGTAGTGAACGTGTGTGTGTGCGTGTATGCGCGTATTTCGTGTAGTTTAGTTTCG